>NC_142156.1:34752456-35052926 GCF_024610735.1 Ursus americanus | reverse complement strand
CTTTCCTAAAATGAAAACATACACACAAACCAGTATTCCCTAGATGGATGACGTCCTTATTTCTGAGGACAGCTTGAAGAACAGACTAGCATCAAAGTAAAGTGATGGAATTCCTGACACTCAGAGGATGGACAATTGACCTGAAATTACAGTACAATTTCTAGGCATCATTCGGTCCTCTGAAGGCAGACAACTACCACACCCCTTCCTACACCACACACGTTGCTTCCCAACCCCTACCATAAAAGAAGAAGATGAGAAACAGATAGGACTAGTAGGAAATAGCAAAAATCACATGTGGGGATTACCCTGAAACACACTGTTCACATAAGTAGTGTAAGAAAGTGTAGGGAACTGACAAGGACAGAGACTCAAGAGGTACTTCTTTGGGAAATGCTGTCTGAAATCGTCACACGTTGGTACCAGCTAATGCGCGCTCTGAGCATACCCTAGGGTTAGCTCACAAGGGTCTGCAACACCATCGCTGAGGACTGAAACTCTTCAAGACCTCAAAGGTTGCCTGATTGACTATTGGACTAAGAGATTCCCATGTTCTGAAAACAGATACCAACTAATTGAAAGGTTCACCTGGGCTCTCTCGGAGGTCCTACAAGTAGCTGAACCATTCACTGAAAATCAATCACACACACACACACACACACACACACACACACACACACACACCTGTCATTTCACCAATTACTTAAACATTCAAGGTTCTTCCTACCTTTTCTTTTTCACATTGATATTTATACTCACATGAAATGTCATCATTTCTAATGAACACTGATGTCAAAATAGAGATCCATTGACACAATATTCACAAAATGGAACTTCCCTGCTGTCATTTTCAATATAGCATTTTTTTAAAGTTCATACATATTTTAGGTGTTTGGTAACTTATACAGGAGAAGATCAGCATTGAAAAACTCTGAATACTGACAATGAGTTTTAAGCCTAGAGAACAAAAATTGTCCAATTTCATAGATAATAAGGAACCAAAGGGAAAGCATGGAAGCTGTAGTCGAATAATTTTACACATATGCATCCTCTCTTATTCTACTACTGAGGGGCGTGTTTTATTTCCAATATACATGCATCAATTGTCTTCCACGTGCAACTGCACAGGTATAATGAATTACTACAGTAGAATGAAATGTCTGAGAACTACTTGGCGGCATCTATAATGAACAATTCAATTTCGATCTTATATTTGGTGAACTTCCACTGTCTGTCCCTTTAGACAATGGACCCTAAACAGAAGGGGGAATGAACCACGAGAGACTATGGACTCTGGGAAACAAACTGAGGGCTTCAGAGGGGAGAGGGGTGGGGGATTGGGATGGGCCAGTGATGGGTATTAAGGAAGGTACATATTGATGGAGCACTGGGTGTTATATGCACATAATGAATCACGGAACACTACATCAAAAACTAAGGAAATACTGTACAGTGACTAACATATCATAATAAAAAATTATTTTTAGAAAAAAAAATAAAGGTAAAAAAAAAAAACCAATACAGCTTTTCTGTTTCAAAAACAATCACAATTGAGAAAAAACTAACTTCCAATCCCTAAAGCAAAACACAGACCAAGTTCCATTTCACTCCCCTTTATTCACATTCTCTGTGGGTTCTAAGCTATTTCCCTACCTCCTTTCCTGCTGAGCAGGGAGCCTGGGCTCGATCCCAGAACCCTGGGATCATAACCTGAGCAAAAGGCATATGCTTAACTAGCTGAGCTAGCCAGGAACCCCAGCCATGTTTTTCATAAGCAAAAGGACACTTTCTCACAATGCCTTCACATGACTTCACATGGTACCAGAGACCTGCATTTGCCTCTAGGAGGTTGCAGATGAAGGCAATTGCAAACTCTCCCAGTGGTTTATCAAATACAATGACCTGCCTGGTGACAGTGAAACTCTTATGAGCCCACCAGAGGGTGCTGTGACACTCAGCTGTGGCTGGGCTGGCACAGAGAACCAAGTCCATTTCCCTGCCTGATGTCTGTGAGGAACAGATGCCCCCACTGTGAATGAGACCCCGCCACTGAGCTGTCCAGAGATGGCCATCCTCACGGAGGATGAGGATAAAGGACAATGCCTGAGGAGACCTCATCTGTCTCTTTTATCTTTTCATATTTTTGACAGTGGACAAATCACTGCCTAGGAGTCCCCAAATACCTTAGTCTCATCTGTGAATGACCAAGAGGTTTTACAAAACACTTAAGATTTTGACCTCACAAATGCCCACCACCACTTACCATAGGGATTCAACATTAAGCAAAGATATTGTTCCTTGGAAGAGAGGTCCTGCCCACTGTTGTTTCTCACTTATACGCTCATCTTCCTTACCTCATGGTAACATAACCACCTAGATTCCTGCTTCCGTCTTCAGGAAGGCTGATGTGACTTGAAGGGCATTACCCTGACATTGTTCTTTCTTAGCAATAAGATGTGGGCGTTTCTCTAGTCCTACACACCCAAAGTTGAATCGGAATCAGGATTGAGGAGGCTGATGAGAGTTGAAGGTGTTTTCCTGTACAGGGTGGTTTATTACCAATAAGGATGGGTCAGAGTCCTCAAATTTCCAGAACCTTTTCATTAATGCTTCCTACTCGTGAAAGATGATATACATTGGTCTTTCCCTGTATAGTGTGGTGACTCAGAGAAAAGTGCTCAGCCTTTTCGTCAGACTTCCACGACCACTTTGGGGCTGGCTTCCATATTCACAAAGGATGATGTTAGGGCTAAGAGGGTTCCTGTACACTGTTATTTCTTACAGATAAGTGTATGGCTTTTTTGTTACATTGCCAGAACCACTTAGCACCGGGCTTGCTTGACTCCTGAGGACAAACCCTAACCCTAGGTCGGCCCCCGGGGGGCCCCTCCCAAGTGGCCTGGCGCCACAACGCTGTGGATTGGGGACACCCGAGCCCAGCGCCGGAGTCACCCTCCCGCCTCGCAGCAACCCAGGCTGGTAGGGCCGCCGCCAGTCTTTCAGGGCAAGAGAATGGGCAGGGCCCTCCAAGCCCCCGGTGACTTTCGAAGGCCCCCGCGCCAAAACGCTTGGGCCCACACTCCCTCTCACCAGCGCCCTCACCTCGGCCTGCCCCTCCGCCTGCCGCAGAGCTGGTGGATCGGGACTGCTGGCTTCCTGGGGGCTAACCCTATCCCTTGGTCGCCCCCGAGGGGCTCCTCACAAGGGGCCTGGTGCCGCATGCCAGGGATTGGGGACCCCCAAGTCCCAGCGCCAGACACACCCTGCCGCCCCACCACCACATGGGGCACTAGGGGCGTCGCCAGTCCTTCAGGGCAACAGAATGGGCAGGACACTCCGAGCCACCTGCAACCTTCGAAGGCATCCCGAGCCAAAGCCAAAATGCTCTGGCCCACACTCCCGCTCCCCAGCTACCTCACCTCGACCCACACCTCCATTCACCGCACATGGGCGGAACTAGCCTGCTAGCCTCCTGGGGGCTAACCATAACCCTAGGTCGGCCCACGAGGGGCCCGTCCCAAGGGGCCTGGTGCCGCAATGCCGGGTATTAGGGACCCCCGAGCCCCAGCGCCGGACTCACCCTGCCGCCCCGCCGCCACCCGGGCCGCTAGGGGTGCCGCTGGTCATTCAGGGTGGGAGAACGGGCAGGGCTCTCCGAGCCCAAGGCGACCTTTGAAGGCGCCCTCATCCAAAACACTTGAGCCCATGCTCCTGCTCCTCAGCGCCCTCACCTCGGCCCGCCCCTCCGCTCACTGCAGAGCTGGTGGATGAGGCCTGCCCTCCTCCTGGGGGCTACCCATAACGCTAGGTTGGGCGCTGAGGGGCCCCTCTGAAGTGGCCTGGCATGCAATGCCTCGGATTGGGGACCCCCGAGCCCCAGCGCCGGACTCACCGCGTCGCCCCACGACCACCACCCGGGCTGCTAGGAGCACTGTCGGTGATTCAGGGAGGGAGAACGGGCAGATCCCTCCGAGCCCCTGGTGACCTTCGAAGGCCCCCCGCGCCAAAATGCTTGGGCCCATGCTCCCGCTCGCCTGCGCCCTCACCTCGGTCCGCCCCTCCGCTCGCTACACAGCCGTTGGATGGGGACTGCCAGCCTCCTGGGTGTTAATCTAACCGTTGGTGGGCCCCCGAAGGGCCCATCCCAGGTTCCTATTGCCGCAACACCAGGGATTGGGGACTCCCGAGCCCCAGCGCCCAACTCACCCTCATGCCCTACCGCCACCTGGGCCGCTAGGGGCACCGCTGGTCATTCAGGAAGGGAGAACGGCTGGGCACTCCAAGTCACCAGCGAACTTCGAAGGCCCCTGGCACCAAAACGCTTGGGCCCATGCTCCTGCTCGCCAGCGCCCTTACCTCGGCCCTCCCCTCCGCTCGCCGCACAGCTGGCGGATCGGGCATGTGGGCCTTCTGGGGGCTAACCCGAACCCTAGGTCGGCCCCCGAGGGGCCCGTCCCAAGGGGCCTGGTGCCACAACGCCGGGGATTGGGGACCCCCAAGCCGCAGCGCCGGTCTCACTTTGCCACTCCACCTCAACCGAGGCCGCTAGGGACTCCTATGGTCATTTAGGTGGGAGAACGGGCAGGGTCCTCCGAGCCTCTGTTGTACTTCAAACACCCACCGCGCCAAAACGCTTGGGCCCATGCTCCCGCTCACCAGCGCTCTCACCTCAGCCCGCCTCTCCGCTCGCCGCACAACCGGCAGATCTGGCCTGCCAGCCTTCTGGGGGCTATCATTAACCCTAGGTCCGCCCCCGAGGGGCCCCTCCCAAGGGGCCTGGCGCTGCCATGTCGGGGATTGGGGAACCCTGAGCCCCAGCTCCGGACTCACCCTGCCGCCCCGCCGCCACCCTGGCTTCTAGGGGCGCCACCGGTCATTCAGGGCGGGGGAACAGGCAGGACCCTCTGAGCCCCCAGTGACAATCGAAGGCCCCCCGCGCCAAAACGCTTGGGCCCTCGCTCCCACTAGCCAGCGCCCTCACCTCCGCCCGCCCCTCCGCACGCCGCACAACCGACAGATTGGGCCTGACGGTCTCCTGGGGGCTATACTAACCCTAGGTCGGCCCCTGAGGGCCCCCTCCCAAGGGGACTGGCACCGCAACGCCTGGGATTGGGGACCCCCGAGCCCCAGCCAGGACTCACCTTGTCGTCCCGCCGCCACCCGGGCCACTAGGGGCGCCACTGGTCATTCAGTGCAGGAGAACAGGCAGGGCCCTCCGAGCCCACGGCAACATTCAAAGGTGCCCCGCGCCAAAATGCTTGGTCCGACAGTCCCGCTCCCCTGCGCCCTCATCTTGAACCGCCCCTCTGCTCATTGCAGAGCTGGCGGATCGGTCCTGCTGACCTCCTGGGGGCTAACTCAAACCCTAGATCAGACCCCGAGGGACCCATCTGAAGGGGCCTATCCCTGCAAACTGGGATTGAGGACCCCCGAGCCCGAGCACCAGAGTCACCCTGCCGCCCCGCCACCATCCGGGCCGCTAGGGGCGCCGCCGGTCACTCATGGTGGAAGAACGGGTAGGGCCTTCCGAGCCACTGGAGACCTTCGAAGGCCCCCCACGCCAAAAAGCTTGGGACCACGCTCCCGTTCACCAGCGCCCTTACCTTGGCCCGCCCCTACGCTTGCCGCACAGCCAGCAGATCAGACTGCTGGCCTCCTGGGGCTAACCCTAACCCTAGGTAGGCCCCCGAGGAGCCCATCCCAAGGGGCCTGGGGCAGCAAAGCGGTGATGGGGACCCCCGAGCCCCAGCGCCGGACTCACCCTGCCGGACCACCGCCACCCAGGCAGCTCCGGGTGCCGCCGGTCATTCAGGGCGGGACAACGAGTAGGGCCTTCCGAGCCACCAACGACCTTCGAAGGCCCCCCGCACCAAAGCGCTTGGGCTCACTCTCCCGCTTGTCAGCACCCACACCTCGGCCTGCCCCTCCGCTCGCTGCAGAGCCGGCGGTTCGGGCCTCTGGCCTCCTGGGGGCTAGCCCTAAACCTATGTCAGCCCCCGAGGGGCTCGTCCGATGGGGCCTGGCACCACGTCTCTGATTGCTGAACCCCGAGCCGCAGCGCCAGAACCACCGTGCCGCCCCACCGACACCTGGGGCGCTAGCGGCACCGCCGGTCATTCAGGGCGGGAGAACGGGCAGGGCCCTCCAAGCCCCCAGCGACTTTCGAAGGCCCCCCGCGCCAAAACCCTTTGGCCCACACTCCTGCTCGCCAACGCCCTCACCTCGGCCCGCCCCTCCTCTCACCGCACAGCTGCTGGATCGGACCTGTCGGCTTCCTGGGGGCTCACCCTTACCCTAGGACGGTCCCGGAGCTGCCCCTCCCAACTGGCCTTGCGCCACAACGCTGGGGGATTGGGGACCCCCGAGCCCCAGCGCCGGACTCACCCTTCCGCCCCGCCGCCACCCGGGCCACTAGGGGCACCGCCGTTCATTCAGGGCGGGAGAATGGGCAGGGCCCTCCAAGCCCCCAGCGACCTTCAAAGGCCCCCCGCGCCAAAGTGATTGGGACCACGCTCCTGCTCGCCATCGCCCTTACCTCGGCCTGCCCCTCCACTCGCCGCACAGCTGGCGAATCGGGCCTCCCAGCCTCCTGGGGGCTAACCCGAACCCTAGGTAGGTCCCCTAGGGGCCCATCCCAAGGGGCCTGGCGCTGCAATGCCGGGGATTGGGGACCGCCGAGCCCCAGCGCCGGACTCACCCTGCCGCCCCACCGCCACCCGGTCCACTAGGGGTGCCACTGGTCATTCAGGGCGGGAGAAGGACAGGGCCCTCCGAGCCTGCGGCGACCTTTGAAGGCCTCCCCATCCAAAACGCTTGAGCCCACGCTCTGGCTCCTCAGCGCCCTCACCTCGGCCCGCCCCTCCACTCGCCGCACAGCTGGCGGATCGGGCCTAACAGGCTCTTGGGGGATAACCCTAACCCTAGGTCGGCCCCCGAGGGAATCTCCCAAGGGGCCTGGCTGCCCAACTCTGGGGATTGGGACCCCCAAGCCCCAGCGCCGGACTCACACAGCTGCCGCGAGGCCACCGGGCTGCTGGGTGCGCCGCCGGTCATTCAGGGTGGCAGAACGGGCAGGCCCTTCCGAGCCCCCTGCGACCTTCGAAGGACCCCCGCGCCAAAACGCTTGGGTCCACGCTCCCGCTCGCCAGCGCCCTCACCTCGGCCCGCCCCTCCACTAGTCGCACAGTGGGTGGATCGGGCCTGCCGGCCTCCTAGGTGCTAACCCTAACCCTTGGTCAGCCCCTGATGGGCCCCTCCCAAGGGGCCTGGTGCCACAATACAGGGATTGGGGACACCGAGCCCCAGAGCCAAACTCATGCTGCTGCCCCGCCGCCATCCAGGCCACTAGGGGTGCCGCAAGTCATTCAGAGCGGGAGAACGGGTAGGGCCCTCCGAGCCCCCGGCGAACTTCGAAGGCCCCCCGCGCCAAAACGCTTAGGACCACGCTGCCGCTCTCTAGCGCCCGCCCCTCTGCCCGCCCCTCCGCTCACAGCACAGCTGGCGGATTGGGCCTGCCGGGCTCCTGGGGGCTAACCCTAACCCTAGGTCAGACCTGAGGGGCACCTCCCAAGGGGCTTGGCGCTGCAATGTCGGGGATTGGGGACCCCCGAGCCACAGCACCCGACTCAACCTACAGCCCCTCCGCCACCCGGGCTGCTTGGGGCAGCACCGGTCATTCAGGGCGGGAGAATGGGCAGGGCCCTCCGAGCCCCCAGCGACCTTCAAAGGCCATCTGCACCAAAACGCTTGGGCCCACACTCCCGCTCGCCAGCGCCCTCCCTTTGGCCTGCCACTCCACTGGCCCTACAGCTGGCGATTCGAGCCCACCCCACCCCTGGGGGCTAACAATATCCCTTGGTCGGCCCCCTCGGGGCCAATCCCAAGGGGCGTGGCGCCGCAACCGCGGGGATTGGGGACTCGGGCCGCTAGGTGCACCTTCCGGCATTCAGCGCGGTACAACGGGAAGGGAGCTCTGAGCCCCCGGCGACTTTCGAATGCCCCCCACACCAAAACGCGTGGGCCCACGCTCCCGCTCTCCAGCGCCCTCACCTCGGCCCATACCTCTGCTCACCACACAGCCGGCGGATCGGGTCTGCCGGCCTCCTGGGGGTAACACTAACTCTCGGTCGGCCCCTGAGAGCCCTTCCGAAGGGGCCTGGCACCCCAAAGCCGAGGATTGGGAACCCCCGAGCCCCAGCGCCCGACGCACCCTAATGCCCCTCCTCCACCAGGGCCACTAGGGGAGCCGCCCGTCATTCAGGGCGGGAGAACGGGTAGGGGCCTCCGAACCCCTGGCAAACTTCGAAGGGCCCCCGCACCAAAACGCCTGGGCCCACTCTCCTGATCGCCAGCGGCCTTACCTCCGACCGCCCCTCCGCTCGCCGCATAGCTGGCAGATCAGGCCTGCGGGCCTCCTGGGGGCCAACCCTAACCATAGGTCGGCCCCCAAGGGGCCCCTAGCAAGGGGCCTGGAGCCGCAACGCTGGGGATTGGGGAACCCCAAGCCCCAGCGACAGACTCACCTGGCCATCCCGCCGCCACCTGCTCCTCTAGGGGCGCCGCCGGTCATTCAGTGCGGGAGAATGGGCAGGACCCTCTGAGCCCCCGGTGACCTTTGAAGGCCCATCGCAAAAAAACACTTGGGCTCACGCTCCAGCTCGCCAGCACCCTCATCTCGGCCAGCCCCTCCTCTTGCCGCACAGCTGGCGGATTGGGCCTACAGACCTCCTGGGGACTAACCCTAACCCTAGGTCGGCTCACAATGGGCTCCTCCCAAGGGGCCTGGCTCCGCCACACGAGGGATTGGGGACACCGGAGCCCCAGCTCTGGGCTCACCCTGCCGCCCCGCCGCCACCCGGGCCGCTAGGGCGCTGCTGGACATTCAGCGAGGGAGAACTTGCTGGGCCCTCCGAACCCCCGGTGAGCTTTGAAGGCTCCCCCAGTGCCAAAACGCTTGGGCCCACGCTCCCGCTCGCCAGGCGCATTTATGTCGGCCCGCCCCTCTGCTCGCCGCACAGCTGGCAGCTCGGGTCTGCCGGCCTCCTTTGGGCTAATCCTAACCCTAGGTCGGACCCTGAGGGACCACTCCCAAGTGCCTGGGGCCACCACGCCGGGGATTGGGGACCCCCGAGCACCATCGTCGGACTCACCCTTCCGCCCCACCGCGACCTGGCCCGCTAGGGGTGCCGTCCTCATGCAAGGCGGAAGAAAGTTCAGGGCCCTCCGAGCCCCCGGTGACCTTAATAGGACCCCTGCTCCAAAACGCTTGGGCCCACGCTCCTGCTTGCCAGCACCCTGACCTCGGCCCGCCACTCCCCTCACCGCACAGCCAGTGTATCGGGCCTGCCGGCCTCCTTTGAGCTAACACTAACCCTAGGTCAGCCCCTGAGGGACCCCTCCCAAGTGCCTGGAGCCGCCACGCTGGGGATTGGGGACCCCCAAGCCCCAGCTCCAGATTCACCCTGCCGCTAGCCGCCACCATGGCCGCTAGGGGTGCCGCCAGTCATTCAGGGCCGGAGAACAGGCAGGGCCCTCCGAGCCCCTGGCGACCTTCAAAGGTCCCCTGCGCCAAAACACTTGGGCCCACACTCCCACTCGTCAGCGCCCTCACCTCGCCCACCCCTCCGGTCTCCGCACATCCGGCAGATCGGGCCTGCCATCAACCTGGGAGCTAACCCCAAACCCTACGTCGGGCCCGAGGGCCCCTCCCAAGGGGCCTAGCGCCGCCACACCCGGGCTTGGGGACCCCTGAGCACCAGCGCCAGACTCACCCTGTTGCCCACTAGGGGCGCCATTCTCATTCAGGGTGGGAGAACGGGCAGGACTCTCTGAGCCCCCAGCGACCTTTGAAGGCTCCCTGCGCCAAAACGCTTGGGCTCACGGTCCCGCGCGCCAGCGCGCTCACCTCAGCCCACCCCCCCTTTCGCCATATAGCCAGCGGATCGGTTCTGCCGGCCTCCTGGGGACTAACCCTAACCCAAGGTCTGCTCACGAGGGGCCACTCCCAAGGGGCCCTGCACCACCACGCTGGGAATTGGGGACCCTCGAGCCCCAGCGCATTACTTACCCTGCCACCCCGCTGCCACCCGGGCTGCTAGGGGCGCCGCCGGTCATTTAGGGTGGGAGAACGGGCAGGGCCCTCCGAACCCCCAGTGACCTTCGAAGTCCCCCCGCACCAAAATGCTTGGGCTTACGCTCCTGCTCGCCAGCACCCTCTCCTCAGCCCGCCCCTCTGCTTGCCGCACAGCCGGCGGATCGGGCCTGCCGGCCTCCTTGGGGCTAACCCTAACCCTAGGTCGGCCCCCGAGGGACCACTCCCAAGTGCCTGGCGCCGCCACGCTGGGGATTGGGGACCCGCGAGCACTTGCTGCGGGCTCACCCTGCCGCCTGGCCATGACCCAGCCCACTAGGGGCAATGTCCTCACGGGGCGGGAGAACGAGCAGGGCCTTCCGAGCCCCCTGCGAACATCCAAGGCCTCCTGCACCAAAACGCTTGGGCCAACGCTACCACTCACCAGCGCCCTCACGTCGGCCCACCCCTCCACTCTCTGCACAGCTGGCGGATCGGACCTGCCATCCTCCTGGGGGCTAACCTTAACCCTAGGTCGGTCCCAGAGGGGACCGTCCCAAGGGGCCTGGCGCTGCCATGCCAGGGATTGGGGATCCCCGAGCCGCAACGCCAGACGCACCCTGCCACCCCACCACCACCCGGGCCACTAGGGGCGCCGCCGGTCATTCCCAGCTGGAGAACATGCAGAGCCTTTCAAGCCACCCTCGAAATTCGAAGGCCCCTGCGCCAAAATGCCTGGGCCCACACTCCCATTCGCCAGCGCCCTCACCTTGGCCCGCCACTCCGTAATCCGCACAGCCGGTGGATGAGGCCTGCCGGCCTCCTTTGGGCTAACCCTAACCCTAGGTCGGCTCAAGAGGGGCCCCTCCCAAGGGGCCTGGTGCTGCCACGCCGGGGATTGGGGACCCCCGAGCACCAGCGCCGAACTCACCCTGCCGCCCCGCTGCGACCCGGCCCGCTAGGGGCGCTGTCTTCATTCAGGGCGGGAGATCGGGCAGGGCCCTCCGAGCCCCCGGTGACCTTCGAAGTCCCCCCATGCCAAAACGCTTGGGCCCAAGCTCCCGTTCGCCAGCGCCCTTGCCTCGGCCCATCCTCTGCTCGCCACACAGCTGGCGGATCAGGCCTGCCGGCTTCCTGGGGGCTAACCCTAAACCTAGGTTGGCCCCCAAGGGGCCCCTCCAAGGTGCCTGGCGCCACCACTCCTGGGATTGTGGTCCCCCAAGCCCCATCGCCTGACTCACCCTGCCGCCCTGCCGCCACCCGGGCCGCTAGGGGCGCCGCCAGTCATTCAAGGCGTTAGAATGGGCAGGGCTCTCCGAGCCGCCAGCAAACTTCGAATGCCCGCTCGCCAAAATGCTTGGGCCCACGCTCCCGCTCGCCAGTGCATTCACGTCGACCTGCCCCTCCGCTCGCTGTACAGCCTACGGATAGGTCCTGCCGGCCTCCTGGAGCTAACACAATCCCTACGTCGGCGCCAGAGGGGCCCCTCCCAAGGGGCCTGGCTCTGCCACGCTGGGGCTTGGGGACCCCCGAGCACCGGTGGCAGTCTCACTCTGCCTCCACGCCGTGACCCGGCCTGCTCGGGGCGCTGTCCTCATTCAGGCGGGAGAACGGGCAGGGCCCTCCGAGGCCCCGGTGACATTCAAACGACCCCGGGCCAAAACACTTGGGCCCACGCTCCCGTTTGCCACCGCCCTCACCTCGGCCCACCGCTCCTCTCGCCGCACAGCTGGCAGTCGGGCCTGCCGGCCTCCTTTGGGCTAACCATAACCCTAGGTCGGCCCCCGAGGGGCCCCTCCCAAGGAACCTGACATCGCCACGCTGGGAATTCGGGATGCCCGAGCCCCGCGCCGCACTTACCCTGCCACCCCACCACCACACGGGCCGCTAGGGCGCCGCCGGTCATTCAGGGCGGGAGAACGGCAGGGCCCTCCGAGCCCCCGTCGATCTTTGAAGACCCCCTGCGCCAAAACGCATGGGCCCACGCTCCCGCGCGCCAGCGTGCTCACCTCAGCCTGCCCGTACACTGGAGCACAGCCAGTGGATCGGGCCTGCTGGCCTCCTGGGGGCTAACATTAACCCTAGGTGGGCTCACGAGGGGCCCCTCGCAAGGGGCCTGGCGCAACCACGCCAGGGATTGGGGACCCCCGAGCACCAGTGCCTGACCCACCTGCCGCCCTGCCGTGACCTGGCGGGCTGGGGCATCGCCAGTCATTCAGGGTGGGAGAACGGGCAGGGCCCTCAGAGCCCCAGGCGAACTTCAAAGACCCCCTCGCCAAAAATCTTGGACCCACGCTCCCGCTTGCCAGCGCCCTCACCTCGGCCAGCCCCTCCACACGCCACACAGCCGGCGGATCGGGCCTGTCGGCCTCCTGGGAGCTAACTCCAAAACCTACGTCGGCCCCCGAGGGGCCCCTCCCAAGGGGCCTGGCGTCACCACGCCAGGGATTGGAGATGCCCCAGCCCTAGCGCCGGACTCACCCTGCAGCCCCGCCGCCACCCTGGCCGCTAGGGGCGCCACCGGTCATTCAGGGCGGGAGAACGTGCAGTGCCCTCTGAGCCCCCAGCGAACATCGAAGGTCCCGCGCAAAAACTCTTGGGCCCACGCTCCCACTCGTCAGCGTCCTCACCTCGGCCAGCCCCTCCATACGCCGCACAGCAGGCGGATCGGGCCTGCTGGCCTCCTGGGGCTAACCCAAACCCTTCGTGTGGCCCTTCCCAAGGGGCCTGGCACCGCCACGCCGGGGATTGGGGACCCCTGAGCAGCAGCGCCAGACTCACCCTGCCGCCCCGCCGCGACCCGACCCGCTAGGGGCACCGTCCTCATTCAAGATGGCAGAACGGGCATGGCCCTCTGAGCCCCTGGCGACCTTCGAAGGCCTGCCGCGCCAAAACGCTTGGGCCCACACTCCCGCTCGCCAGCGCCCTCACCTCGGCTAGCCTGTCCGCATGCGGCAGAGGCAGTGGATCGGGCCTGCCGGCCTCCTGGGGACTAACCCTAACGCTACGTCGGTCCCAGAGGGGCCCCTCCCAAGGGGCCTGGAGCCACCACGCCTGGGATTCAGGATCCCCGAGCCACACCGCCGGACGCATCCTGCCATCCCGCCGTGATCCGGGCCACTAGGAGCGCCACCGGTCATTCAGGGAGGGAGAACGGGCAAGGCCCTCCGAGCCCCCGCCGACATTCAAAGGCTCCCGGTGCCAAAACCCTAGGGTCCACGCTCCTGCTCGCCAGTGCCCTGCCTCAGCCAGCCCCTCTGCATGCCTTAGAGCTGTCGGATCAGGCCTGCCGGCCCCCTGGGGGCTAACCCAAACCCTACCTCAGCCCCCGAGGGGCCCCTCCCAAAGGACCTGGTGCCGCCACGCTGGGGCTTGGGGACCCCGGAGCCCCAGCTCTGGGCTAACCCTGCCGCCCCGCCGCCACCTGGGCCGCTAGGGCACCGCCGGTCATTCAGGGCGAAAGAACTTGCTGAGCCCTTCGAGCCCCCGGTGACTTTCGACGGCCCCCCGTGCCAAAACGCTTGGGCCCACGTTCCAGCTCACCAGCGCACTCACCTAGGCCAGCTCCTCCGCATGCCACATAGCCGGCAAACCGGGCCTGCCGGCCTCCTTTGGGCTATCGATAACCCTAGGTCGGCCCCTGAGGGATCCCTCCCAAGGGGCCAGGCAGTGCCACGCCGGGTATTGGGGACCCCCAAGCCCCAGCTCCGGACTCACCCTGCCACCCCGCCGCCACCCTGGCCGCTAGGGCGCCACCGGGCATTCAGGGCGGGAGAGCGGGCAGGGCCCTCCGATCCCCCAGTGACATTAGAAGGCCTCACACGCCAAATCGCTAGGGCCCACGCTCCCGCTCACCAGCGCCCTCACCTCGGCACGCTCCTCTGCTCGCCGCACAGCTGGCGCACCAGGCCTACCGGCCTCCTGGTATCTAACTCTAACCCTAGGACAGCTCACGAGGGGCCCTTCCCAAGGGGCCTGGTGCCGCCACGCCAGGGATTGGGGACCCCCAAGCACCAGCACCGGACTCACCCTACCGCCTCACCGTGACCCTACCCGCTGGGGGTGCTGTCCTATTTCAGGGCGGAAGAATGGGCAGGGCCCTCTGAGCCCCGGCGACCTTCGAAGGCCCGCCACGCCAAAACGCTTGGGCTCACGCTACCGCGCGGGCGCATTCACATCGGCATGCCCCTGCGTTCACCGCACAGCCGGCGGATCGGGCCTGCCGGCCTCCTGGGGGCTAACCCTAAAGCTAGGTAGGCCCCAGAGGGGCACCTCCCAAGGGGCCTGGTGCCACCACGCCGGGGATTGGTGATCCCCGAGCCGCAGCGTGGGACTCACCCGGCCGCCCCACCACAATCGGAGCCGCTAGGGCGTCGCCGGTTATTCAGGGCAGGAGAACAGGCAGGGCCCTCCGAGCCTCTAGCGACTTTCAAAGGCCCCCTATGCCAAAACGCTGGATACCATAATCCCGCTCACCAGCGACCTCACCTCGGCCCACTCCTCTGCTCGACGCACAGCCAGCGTATCGGTCCTGCTGACCTACTGGGGTCTAAACCTAACCCTAAACCCTAACCCCTAACCTTAAAACCTAAACCTTAACCCCGAACCCTAACACTAAACCTAACCCCTAACCCTTACCCTAACCCTACCCTAAACCTAACCCTAAACCCTAATCCTTAAACCCTAAACCCTAACATTAACACTAAACCCTAAACCCTAACCCTAATCCCGAAGCCCTAAACACTAAACCCTAACCTTAACCACTAACCCCAAACCCCAAACCCTAACCCTATCCTTAACCCGACCCTTTCAGCTAACCCACCCCTAACCCGTAACCTAACCCTAAACCTAACCCTAACCTGTACCCTAACCCGTACTTTAACCCTAACTCTAACCCGTACCCTAACACGTACCCTAACCCTAACCCTAAACTGTACCCTAACCCATAACTTAAACCGTACCCTAAACCTAAACGTAACCCTAACAAGTACCCTAAGCCGTACCCTAACCTTAACCCTAAACCGTTAACCCCGACCCTAACCCATACCCTAACTCGTACCATAACCTGTACCTTAACCCTACCCCTAACCTAACCCTGACCCGTACCCTAACCGTAACCCTAAACCCTAAACCGTAACCCGTACCCTAACCCTAACCAGTACCCTTACCTTAACCTTAACCCATACCCTAACCTGTACCCTAACCCATACACTAACCTGTACCCTATCCCTAACCCGGACCCTAACCCATACCCTAACCCATACCTAACCCTAACCTGTACCCTAACCCGTACCCTAACCCATACCCTAACCCTAAACCGTACCCTATCCCTATCCCTAACCCGTTCCCTAACCCGTACCCTAACCCTAACCCTAAACCGTAACCTAACCTGGACCATAACCCTAAACTGTACCCTAAACCTAACCCGTACCCTAACCCTAACCCGTACCCTAAACTGTACCCAAATCCGTACGCCAACACTTACCCTAAACCGTACCCTAACCCATACCCTAACCCATACCCTAAACCGTACCCTACTGCGTACCCTAACCCGTACCCTAATCCTAACCCGTACCCTAAACCTAACCGTACTCCAACCTTAACCCATAACCTCTAACCTGTAACCCCTAAACCCAACCCTAACCCGTACCCTCTCCTTACCCTAACCCTAACCCCTAAACTCACCCATACCCTAACCGTAACCCATACCCTAACCTTAACCCATACCCTAATCTGTACCCTAACCCCGGGGATTGGGTACACCTGAGCCCCACCACGGGACTCAGCCTGCCACCCCTCAGGAAACCATGCCCCTTGGGGCGCCACAGAGCATCCCGTGCAGGAGAACTGGTAGGGCCCCCCTGAGCCCCCAGCGATCCTCGGCGGCCCCGTACACCACAACCCTGAGGCCCACGCTCATCCCAACCCACACCTTCCCTTCAGCTTGCCACTGAGCTCGTCGCAGAGCCGGCAGATCAGGCCTGCCGGGTTCCTGGGGCCTAGACCTGACCCTAGGTCGGCTGGGTAGGGCCCCTCCCCTGGGGCCCGGTGCCGCAGCCCCAGGGAATGGGGACACCTGAGCCCCACTGCAGGTCAATGCTTGCCAGCCTGCAGGAAACCGTGCCCTTTGGGAGGCTGTAGAGCATTCAGGGCGGGAGAACCAGGAGGGCCCCCAGAGCCCCTGGCGAACTTCAGTGATCCCTAAACCCAACCTTGAAGCCCATGCTCACCCCACCCTGCACCCTCACCTCAGCCCATGGCGGAGCTCGCCACATAGTGGGCAGATCTGGCCTGCAGGGTTCCTGGGCCACAACCCTAACCCTAGTTCATCTGTGGAGGGGCCCCTCCCCAGGAGCCTGGAGCCACAACCGCGGGGATTTGGGACACTTGAGCCCCACAGCAGGACTCAGTCTGCCACCCCGCAGGAAACCATGCGCCTTGGGAGGCAATAGAGCATTCAGGGCAGGAGAACCAGGAGGGCCCTCCAGAGGCACCACTGAACTTCGGCGGCCTCCCGCACCCCAACTCTGAGGCCCACGCTCACCCTCCCCACACCCTCACTTCGCCATACAGCCAACAGATCGGGCCTGTGGGGCTCCTGGGGCCTAACCCTAGCCCTAGGTCGGCCGCAGGTGTGGGGGCCTCCCCAGGAGCCTTACACTGCAGCCCCAGGGAATTGGGATACCTGTGCCCCACCGCAGGACTCAGCTTGCCACCCAACAGGAAACCGTGCCCCTTGGGGCTCTACAGAGCCTACAGGGCACGAGAACTTGGGGAGGCCCCCGGAGCCCGTCCCCACCTTTGGCAGTCCCCCGTGACCCAACCCTGAGGCCCATGCTCACCCTCCCCCATGGCCTCCTCTCAGCCCTCCACAAAGCTCATCGCACAGCCTGCAGATTGTCCATGCCGGGCTCCTGGACCTAACCCTTACCTTAGGTTGGCCACAGAGGGGCCCCTCCCCAGGGTCCTGGCACCACACTCCGGGGGATTCGGGACACCCAAGTCCCACCGTAGGACTCAGCCTGCAGCCCACAGTAAACTGTACCATTTTCGGGCACAACAGAGCATGCAGGGCAAGAGAATTGGGGCAGCCCCTGAGAGCCCCTTCTGGTGAACCCCGACCTTTGTGGGCCCTTCCGGATGAATCCCCAAAGCTCACACTCACCCGCCCTTGTGCCCTCATCTCACTCGGCCTGGGAGTTCTCTGAGCACTGGGCAGTTCAGACCTGCTGTCTCTTGAGGCCTAAACTAACCCTGGGTCTTCTGCTGAAGGTCCCTCCAGATTTGCCTGCCTCCAAGGCACCAGGCATTAGGCTCACCTCTGCACGACTAGAGGACTCAGCCTGCCCCACAGCAGGAAACTGTCCATTTGGGGCTGCAGCAAGGATTCACAGGAAAATCAGAGGGCCCCCCTCAGCCCATCCCAGGCAACCCCCACTTTAAGAGATCTCCCCGGATCCAATTAGGAGCTTCACACTGACCTTTAAACTTGCTGCCCACGGAGATCTTTTGAAATTCTCCACAGTTCCAACTGATGGCATCATCCAGCTTCAGTGCCTTACCCAGCTTTAGGTCTTGAGATGGATTAAAATGGGAAGTCATTTCACTGATGACGACATATTGGTGACCAAAAGATACATGCATAAATGCTTCATATCACTTGGCTTCAGGGAAATGCAAATCTAAACCCCTATAGATGCCATATTATACGAGGCCGAATATCTAAAAATAAGAAGACATGAAACTATACATGTTGGAGGGGATGTGGAGAAACGGGAACCCTCTTACAACCCTGTACGAATGCAGTCCGGTACAGCAACTCTTGAAAGTGGTACGGATTTCCTCAAGAAGTTATAAATAAAGCTACCCTATGTCCCAGCAATTGCACTACTGGGTATTTACCCCAAAGAGACAGAGGTAGTTAAGATGGGACACATGCACCCCAGTGTTCATAGCAGCAATATCCATAATAGACAAACTGTGGAAGGAGTGCAGATGACCATGGATAGATGAATGGATAAAGAAGATGTGGATTATATATATAATGGAATATTACTCAGCCATCAGAAAGGATGAATACTTACCATCACACCTACCTGGGTGGAGCTTGAGGGTATTATGCTGAGTGGAATAAGTCAATGAAAGAAAGACAATGATCATATGCTTTCACTCCTATGTGGAATATCAGAAACAAGGAAGGAGACCATAGGGGAAGGAAGGGAAAATAGAATGGGAAGTCATCAGAGAGAGAGAAAACCCATGATGGACTCTTAACTATCCCAAGAAACTGATGATTGCTGGAGGAGAAGTTGGGGGGGGGGGGTAACTGGGTGAGTAGCATTAAGGAGGCCACACGATACAATGAGCACTGGGTGTTACACACGACTGAAAATTTATTGAAGACTACATCTGAAACTAATGATGTACTGTAAGTTGGCTAATTGAATTTAAATTAAAGAACAAAAGACCTCGAATACACAATCCTAAACATTTGTATGGAACCACTAAAGATTCCGAACAGCCAGTGAAATGTGGAAAAGAAAAACAAAGCTGGACGACTCACAATTTCAGATTTCAGGTTATACTACAAAGCTGCAGTCATCCTAACAAGACAGTACAGCACAAAAATAGACACAGCGACTAAAGGAACAGGATACAGGTTCAGACAGAAACCCACAATTATGTGGTCCATGAATCTTCCACAAAGCAAGCAACGATATCAAAAGGGAAAAGGACAGTCTCTACAATAAATGGTATTGGGAAAACTAGACAGCGATGCACAAAAGAATGAAATTAGACTGCTTTCTTACACAATAAAGACAAACACAAAACAGTTTCAAGACCTCAATATGAGACCTGAATCCATAAAAATGCTACAGGAGGGAAGACAGTAACTTCTTGACATGGACCATACCAACGTTTTTCTAGACTGTGTCCTGAGGCAAAGGAAATGAAGGCAAAAATAAACTATTGGGAATACAGCAAAATAAAAAGTTTCCCCACAGCAGAAGAACAATGAAAACGTAAAAATAATAAGACAACCTACTCAAAGGGAGAAGATATTTGCAAAGATCATATGCAATAAAGGGATAGTGTCCAAAACATATAGAACTGATACTACTCGACCCCAAAAAAACAAATAATCCAGTTAAAAAATAGGCAGAAGACATGGACAGACATTTCTCCAAAGAAGAAATACAAATGGCCAACAGTCCCGTGAAAAGATGTTCACCATCACCCATCATCAGGAAAATGTAAATCCAAAGGACAATGAGGTAATACCTCAAACCTGTCAGAATGGCTAACATCAAAAGCACAACAAAGAGCAGGTGTTGGGAGGATGTGGATAAAGGGGAATCCTTGCGAACTGTGGGTGGGAATGCAAACTGTGGTGGCCACAGTGGAAAACAGTATGAAGTTTCCTCAAAAAATTAAATATAGAACTACCCTACGATCCGACAATCACACTACTCCTATTTACCCAAAGAATAGGCAAACAGTAACTTAAAAGGATACGTGCACCCCTATGTTTCTTGCACCATTATTTACAATATCACAATATGGAAGTAACCCAAGTATCTGTAGAAAAATTGACAAATGAGATGATAGATGTGTGTATTCACACACACACACACACACACACACACACACACACACACACACATACACACACACCCAATGGAGTATTATTCGGCTTGAAAAGAATGAAACCTTGCCATTTGCAGCCACATGGATGGAGCTGGAGAGTATTATCCTAACTAAAATCACTCAGTCAGAGAAAGACAAATCCCATACGATGTCACTCTAATGGGGAATTTAAAAAACAAACAAAAATACATAACTAAAAGAGAAAAAGGAAACACACCAAAATACAATCTCTTAACAAGAGAACAAACGGATCGTTACCAGAGAGGAGGTGGATAGAGGGATGAGTGAAATAGATGAAGGGGATTAAGGGGATGAAGGGGATTTCTTGATGACCACTGAATAATATATAGAATTACTGAATCACTCTATTGTACATCTGCAACTAATATAACACTGTATGTTACCTCCACTGGAATTAAAATAAATTTTTAAAAAAGATTTTTCTTTCAGGAACCTCTTTGAAAAAGCTTTTCCTGTGCAATGTGCATAAGCCCTACTTGGGAGGATTCACTCTACAATAATTATTCACTCCATGCCTCAAATTCAGATTTCACTGAGTTCTTACCGTGGATCCCAGCCCACGGGAGCCATGGTCCTTTTCTGTCCAGTCTCAGCACCTATGCATTCAAGATTGGAAGTAGAGACACATGTCACTTCACAGTCCAGAAAGCTATTATTGTTTCTGTTTCAGTGTGAGAGAGTCACAGACTTTGGGACAGGTTTCAGAGCAGGTTTATTATGGATCCTGGATCTCTACTTCAATGTTCATTGCCTGGATCCATTTGGCTAATACGTTCCCTGTGGATGAGCTTGCTTCCAAGCACATACATGGAAGATGCAAAGGTGGGTGGGCTTGGTGTGGGACAGGAAGAAGACCAAAATCAGACAAGGGTCCGACACCTCCCCTGATCCAGGAACTGCTACGGGAGAGGGTACGGGAGGTAGAATCCATGCGAAACTCCAAGGTCAACAGCTGAACACAAGAGGCACAGGTCAAGGGATCTGGAGATGCAGGGGTTGAAGGCTCCTCTGAGCCACCTCTGGGAGGAAGGGAGGGAAGGAATGAGAAGGAGACACTGCCTGCACCTGGTCAATGCCATCTTCCCACTACTCCGACACGCATCAGTCTATGAGCTGACACAGACTGGGCTCAGGATGGGCTGGCTCAGGTCCCTCAATCCTCACTGGGACAGCTGGCCCCAGGGCTCAGAGACATGCTAAGGGAGATGAGAGGGAAAGCTGCCCCGCCCAGGTGAGCCCACCTTGAGCAGACAGCCCTTCAAAACTGCTAAAAATACCCACTAACGGGGTTGAAAGACATGCCATGGATGAACTAAGGCATAGAGATATGTAAAATAACATTCATTTTTAAGTTCAGAGCTGTCATCTCAGGAAGTGGGGAGAGCTTCCCTGAAGAAGACTGAGGGGAGGGCAGGCCATGCTGAAAAGGGAGACATGGCTCTCCTGATTGGGGACCTGCAGCCCCCTTCAGGCCTGGGCATCATTCTCACATCACACGAGATCCATGGAAGTGTTCCATCAGGGCCAGATGTTTGTCTCGAGAAGGCTACCCTGGCATCGGACTGCACAGGGCACCAGGGACGAGGGTCAGATGGAGGACGGACAATACCCCGGAGGCCATGGGGCAAGAGCAGAGGCACATGACCTTTAAGATGATGATGAAAAGCAGGAGGTGGCAGCATGGAGGCGGCCCGAAAGTACCATCAGAGCAGTGCCCACAGCTACACTGACTGGGTGCCTTCTGTGCCAGGTGTGGCTGACTTCAGTGTGCTCCAGACTAGTCCTGACCACAAGTCTAGGAAGTGTGCACCACCCCCGGCCTCCTCTCCCCTTGCAGCTGCTAGGAATCACGGTCACAGACCCTGGTCAGCTTTCGTGGAAACCAAGCAGTGGCTCCCCCGCACGCTGCACCTCTGGTGGTGGTCCAGTGCGACCCTCGTGCCTGGCCAGATACTGATGTCTACCTGTCTCCACACAATTCCACAGACAGGAGGGTGTCCCTGAATTCCACAGCACCTGATGAGACAGATCCACAGAACCCAACACCCAGTGGGTCACTCGGGACCTCACCTATGGTCATGGAGCTCACCATACCCTATTTCTGTCACTTCCCACAGAAAGCCTGCTTCTGATCCCCCACAATACCATACATCCTGGTTGCTGACCTGGGGTCATGCCATAAACCCACATGGCACCTTTCCTTAAGAGAAGGCTATGCCTACACCTCCTAGAAAATATTTCTACTGATGTACAAGTCCATGAAGACTACGGTGCGAATGGTAGCACACAGCCTGCATGGTAGTAGTCAGTAATTCTAACAAGGGTTAACCCCACCCCCCCCCGTCTCACTTAACCTTCCTCCATCCCCACGGAACTCATGGTCTGCCCTCAGAAAACCCTCCAGGAAACAAACCTTTCATCTGAATCTTCTCTTCAACTTCTGATTCAAATCTTGTCCAACCACAATGATATGAAACTAGAAATCAGTCTCACGAAAAAAATGGGACAGTAAAAAATAGGTGGAGATTGGGGGGCCTGGGTGGCTCAGTCATTAAGGATCTGCTTTCACCTCAGGTCGTGATCCCAGGATCCTGGGATCTAGCCCCGAATCAGGCTCCTTGCTCAATGGGAAGCCCGCTTCTCCCTCTCCCACCCCCCTGCTTGCGTTCCCTCTCTCGCTGTCTCACTATCTGTCAGATACTTAAATAATATTAAAAAAATATGTGGAGATTTAAAAACATGCTACTGAACAACCAACAGTCAAAGAAGAAATAAAAAAAATTTTAGAAGTACCTTGACACTGATGAAAAAGACAACCTACAAAAACTTATGGGACGCAGCAAAAGTAGCCTTATGGGGGACATTCATGGAAATTCAAGTCTTCATCAATCCATGAGAATGCTCTCCAATAAACAACCTGATTTATGTGGTAAAGAAGTAGAAAAAAAAAAACAACCATCAAAGCCCCAAATTAGTAGAAATAAGGAAATAACAAAAAGGAATGCATGAATAAATCCAATGGAGATTAAAAAGACAAAAAAAAAAACAATGAAAATGAGAGGTGCCTTTTTTGGAAAGATAAACAAAACTGACAAACTTAGCTAGACTCACCAAGAAAGACAGAGGACACGAATACAATCAGGAAAGAAAGATAATGGATTCCTGTCTCATATCAAAATCAAAAGAACTCTTCAAACTTGGACACAACAACTTCTTGCAAGCCACGTCTCTAAAGGCAAAGGAAATAAAAGCAAAAATGAACTATTGGCACTTCATCAGGATAAAATGCTTCTGCTCGGCAAAGCAAACGATCAACAAAACAAAAAGTCAACCTATGGAATCGAAGAAGATATCTGCCAATGATATTACAAATAAAGGGCTGGTATCCAAGATCTATAAAGAACTCCTCAAACTCGACACCCAAAAAATGGGCAGAAGACACAAAGAGATACTTCTCCAGAGAAGACATACAAATGGCCAACAGACACATGAAAAAATGCTCCACATCACTTGCCATCAGGCAAATACAAATCAAAACGACAATGAGATACCACTTTACACCAGTTAGAATGGTTAAAATTAACAAGGCTGGGGGCACCAGTGTGGCACAGCAGTTAAGCGTCTGCCTTCGGCTAAGGGCGTGATCCTGGCATTATGGAATCGAACCCACATCAGGCTCCTCTGCTATGAGCCTGGATCTTCCTCTCCCACTCCCCCTGCTTGTGTTCCCTCTCTCGCTGGCTGTCTCTATCTCTGTGGAATAAATAAATAAAATCTTGAAAAAAATTAACGAGACAGGAAATAAAAAAAGTCAGAGAGGATGTGGAGAAAGGGGAGCTCTCTTACACTACTCGTGAGAATTCAAGCTGGTACAGCCACTTTTGAAAACAATATGGAGGTTCCTCAAGATGTTAAACACAGAGCTATTCTATGACCCACCAATTGCACTACTGGGTATTTACCCCATAGACACAGAGTAATGAATAGAAGGGGCACCTGTAGCCCAATGTTCATAGCAGCAATTTCCATAATAGCCAAACTGTGGAAGGAGCCAAGATGTCCTTCAACAGATGAATGGACAAAGAAGATGTGGTTCATCTATACAGTGATATATTACTCAGTCATCAGAAAGGATGAATACCCACCATTTGCACCAACGTGGATGGACCAGGAGGGGATTATGCTAAGTGAAATTAAGTCAAGCAGAGAAAGACAATTATCATATGGTTTCACTCCTATGTGGAATGGAAGGAATAGCATGGAGGACATTAGAAGAAGGAAGGGAAAAGTGAAGGGGGGACTGAGAGGGGGAGATGACCCATGAGAGACTACTGACACTGGGAAACAAACTGAAAGTTGCAGAAAGGGAGGGGAAGGGGAATGGGTTATCCTGGTGATGGGTTAAGGAGGCCACGTGTTAGGGCACCTGGGTGGCACAGCGGTTAAGCGTCTGCCTTCGGCTCAGGGCGTGATCCCGGCATTATGGGATCGAGCCCCACATCAGGCTCCACCGTTGTGAACCTGCTTCTTCCTCTCCCACTCCCCCTGCTTGTGTTCCCTCTCTCGCTGGCTGTGTCTATCTCTGTCGAATAAATAAACAAATTCTTTAAAAAAAAAGGAGGGCATGTGTCATAAAGAGCACTAGGTGTTATATGCAAACAATGAATCTTGGAACACTACATCAAAAACAAATGAAGTACTGTAGGGTGAATAACAATTTTTAAAAAAAGAGAAAAATATGAAATCCATACAGGAAAACTGTCACTATTTGCAAATGACATGAAATCCTGAAAGATTCCACACACACACACACACACACACACAAAAACCTGTTAGAATAAACAAATTCAAGAAAGGTGCAGGATATAAAGTCAATATAGAGACCTGTTGACAGACTGCAAGTGGGGTCAAGGGGGTGCAGATGACGAGACACTGTGCACTGTTGGTGGGAATGGAAATTGGTGCAGCCACTGTGACAAACGGAATGGAGGTTCCTGAAAAAATAAATGCAACTACCACATGACCCAGTAATGGCTCTACTGAGTATTGATTCGGAGAACACAAAAATAATGCCTCAAAAAGACAGATGCACTCCCACGTTCACGGCAGCATTATTCACAAGAATCAGACAAGGAAACACAGAACTTGGGGGCCTTATGCCAAGTAACTCAGACACAAAAAGACCAATACCAGATGCTTTCATGTACAGTCCACGAGGAATAAACAAATACTGAACGGATGGATACTGAGAGCAGATTGGTAGGTGCCAGATTCGGGGATGGGGTGGTAGAAACAGATGAAGGTGGTCAAAGTCTCAATGTTTGAATGAGAAAATCCGACAATCATGAAATGTTCTGTCCAGCATGGAGACTAAAACTAACCCCGCAGCATGGGGTACAGGTTTCCCTGCTCTTTGAAAGTACAGGGCTTCTGAGAAACCTTGCACTGCAGAAATGGTGTCAAGAAGGAATGACCATTAATTTACACGAACAATTAGACAGTTTGCTCAGACTCCAAAATTCCTTCTCTTTGGCTTTTCTTAGGCCTCAGCACACAAGTTTCTAACGGAGGCCCAGAATAAATGAAGATAAAGCACAGCAGAAGCCCACAGACACAATTCAAAGTGCTGGTGGCTGGATGCAGAGAGTGGTTCCCAGTGGAAGGAGCTGGTTGGGGTGCAAGCCGCCTCTGTCGTGCTTCTCCCCAAAACAGATGCTGAACGCCATTCTCACTGTTCACCTTTTTTCATAAGAGGGAAATCCTCTTCAGGTCTCTTCCTCTTACTGAAACTGGGTAATAACGTAGTTCTTTCAAGAAAGCCCAGTGTCTTACTGCGAATGTTTAAAAAGTGGGGGATACTTGTACTTGAGCATTGTTGAAGGAGGAGATGTGAAAGGTTCTCCCAGACACAAAACTCAGCAGATCCACCGGGAAAGGCACCTTCCTCAGCATGCAGAACACGGACTACCTCCTACAACCAGAAACCCTCTCCTTCCCCTCGATCAGGACAACCCACAACAGCTGGGAGCTACCCCAATTCCTCCGTTCTTCTGCTCCTAATAGCTAACCCATCAGCAAATCCTGTGAGCTCCATCTTCAAAATGGACCCAGAATATTTCTAACCACTCCATCCAAGGCCACCTGTCTGGTCCACAGTGCCTGAGTTCCTGGAAAAGCTTTGTCATAGACCTGCCTTGCCATCTTCAACCTCTCTCATCTGTTCTCAACACTGTAGCCAGGATGGCCCAGTGAAACAGGGTCTCATGGGGTTATAGCCCTGGAATGGTTTTCTGTCACCCTCTGTCACCTCTATGAGCTCATGTCCTACGCTGTCTCCTGTGGCCACAGGGCCTTCTTGCTGCTCCTGGACATACCTGGAATTCTCCTGCCCCAGAGCCATTGCACATGCTTTCCCTTCTGTTTCGAATGGTCTTGATGTGTTCTCACTCACCTTCGGAGAAGTCTGAATTGGAGTGACAGGGACAGAAGATGAGGCTGTCTGTGTTGGGTGAGGCTGGTGGCCCAGAAGAAGGTTCTCTGCCAGCTCTCCACCTGTGCCTCACTTGTCCTCAGCCAGGAACTTGCACACAGCCCTCACCTGTTATAACTCTCACCCAGGAGACCCACAGCCACCCCTGGAGCCCACCTTGCCCACACCTTGCTGCAGAATGCATTCAGCTCTCCTATGGGACCTTTGTCAGCATTACCTACACCTGGAACTCCCCCGTCTTCTGAAAAGCTCCCTGATTCCTCCTCTGCTTCCAAAATCACACTGGTGCAGGGCTTTCATGAGAAAGCTATAATGCTAACTAATGAAAGGTTCACACTTCTTTCCCCTTCTGTTGCCTTTCTCTCCACCTTCTTTCCTACCTGTGCAAACTGTAACATATCAGTGGAACATGAACATGCTCTGAGACCTGAATCTTTCATTGCAGCTTTCTGAGGACTCCTTATGTGATAAGCAACTAGTGTATCCTACAACAGGGTGTTTTACAACTATCATCTATAGAAGACTACAGCCCAATTCACTACAATTTTACCTCACTCTTCATGAACCAGAACACTTTTTCCTTTCTTCTTTTACTTAAATTCCAGTTAGTTCACATGCCATGGAATATTCGCTTCAAGGGTAAGATTTAGTGATTCCTCACCTGCATACAGAACCCGGTGCTCATCACAAGTGCCCTCCTTAATACCCCTCACCCATTTAACTCTTCCCCCCATGCCCCTGTCCTGCAGCAACACTCAGTTTGTTCTCCAAGGTTGAGTCTATTTCCTTGTTTGCCTCTCTCATCACCCCTCCACTCTGTTCATCTGTTTTCTTTCTGAAATTCCACAAGCGTGAGAGCATAGGATATTTGTCTTTCCTCAATGATTTTGCTTAGCTTAATACACTCTAGGTCCATCTACATCCTTGCAAATGGTAAGATTTCATTCTTTTTGAAGCTGGGTCATATTCCATTATATATATATATATATCCCACATCTTCTTTATTCATTCAACAGTGCATGGACTTTGGGATTTTCTCCATAGTTTGGCTACTGTGGACATTGCTGTTATAAACATTATGGTGCATGTTCCCCCTTCGAATATGCATTTTTGTATCCTTTGGGTAAATACCTAGGAGAGCAATTGTTGGATCATGGGGTTGTTCAATGTTTAACTTTTTGAGGAACCCCCACACTGTTTCCCAGACTGGCTGCACCACTTTGCATTGCCACCAACAGGATGGAAGGGTTCCCCTTTAAGCAGAACATTATCTGCCGGCAATTTCATAAGAGGAAACAAAACCTCTGGGAGATGCACCCAGGGTCAGGCAAGCAGTTGCAGAATTCACCCAAGGCTCCTGACGCCAAGCCCCTTGAAGCCACCAGCATGCCACTATCCAAAAGAATTCCCAGACTCTCCTTCTGACTCCACCACCAAAGAAACTACAGAGAGAATATGGCACCTCAAAATATCGAGATAATACATTTAGTAAAACTAGAAAGTCAAGCTCAACTTTTAAACAGGAACAGGCCACTTTGGATAATTTTCAATTTTCCCTCCACCCTAATTTTAACTCTTCTGATGAATAAACTAATCAATGATGAAACATCACCTTTGATAATTGACATCATCCAAGTCTGTATCAGATGAAAAAAGCCACCTAACTCTAGATGCTGGCCACTCAACCATATCTTAGGCCCAATTGAATAAACAGTGTAAGATGAAGGAACAAATTAGATGTTACAAACAGGCACAGAGTGAATCTCGCCTTCCCTTTCTAATAAAAGAGGGTTCCTAGGAAACAGATGGTCAAAATACATTTGTAATCAATAAATGGACAGAGAAATGTGATCCCCTGCAAAGTTCTAGCAGCAGGGAGACTAAGTAATTCTTCCACCAAACCCAGAATGCTGACAGTTACTTCAAATTTACTTTGTGGCTCAACTAGAGAAAAGAGAAAAGCCCAGGAGGTTTTGGGGTAATGAGAGGTTTTACCTCCAGCCCTGACATAGATAGGACATTTTGCCAAACATACCTGTGCTTTCTCTGAACACTGGCGTCCTGTGACAAGCTTCCTCGCTGACTCAGATGCTGACCTTCAAAACCTCGGTTGTCTTGGTGTCAGAGCAGAGAAGTGCTGTCAGCTGTGGAGAAGAAGGCACCTCTAACCTAAAGCCTGCACAGCTGCTTCGGTTTCTGGGTGAAGGGGCAACACATACTTGTTGTTTAGCAGTAATTATCTTCATTCTCAATAGACCAATGACCTTGCCTTTTCTGGAAAGCAGACTTACTCTTCTAATGAAACCCTCAATTCGTCTATTCCCAATACAACTAGAGTGGGGTCTGGTTTACGCCCGCCTCCAGGCCCCCACCTGGAGGATTTCCCTGCATGATTCTAACAGCCAATTACCACAAACCCGGCGGCACACGGGGCATAATGCTGAAGTTGGGGGACGGCTCTGGGGCTTGCTACTGCCACACCTGTGCCTGGGGGACCAGGGCACACCCTGCTGAAATCGGGGTACTGCTCAAAATGCATCACCTGCACTGTGTCAGAGAACAGGGGGACACATCACTGAAGGTGGGGACTCTGTGAGGTCCTTACCCGCACCCTTCCCGGGGAACAAGGCAAACCCTGAAATTCTGCAACCCATCCCACAAAAGCTCAGGTGAGTGGGTGCCCTGGAGTTCATGGGCATGGGGAATAAGGCCAGTTGAGGACATCGGGCAGAAGAATCCCCATGTCCCCACAATGAACCCTCTCCACGTGCCCTTCCAGAACCCTGCCTCCCACCTGGGGTGCACCCTACCCCCGGACCCCCCCGCCCCTGGTGCATGCTGCTCACTCACCAGCCGGGACCTCCGCAGGGCAACTCTCGCTCTCCCAGTGCCCCTTCTTCTGACCCAGGTCTGCACCCCACTGCAACTCTGGAATAGCCCAGAGAGATGTAGCTCCACCCCGAAGCGGTGATTGGTCAGGGAGGGTGGTGCCCCAACCCCTGGGATGCCAGGCAACCCAACCTCAAGCCCCTGGAACCCTGAAAGTGCAGGGGGTCCAAGAAGTGCCTCCTCTACCCAACACCCAGCACAGGCATGTGTGGGGTCCTGGGCCGGGCTCCCCACACACCTGGCCCCTTCCAGGGAACCCTCTAGCTGCAGACCACCCTCAGAGTCCTGCCCTTTCCGTTTCTGCACCAGCCCTCCCTGCTGGGGTGTGCCTGTTTCTGGGCAAGGTCAGTGTCTCTCAGACCCTCCAAGGCTTGGGCTTTAGGAAATGCAATGATTTCATGCATTTTCAGTATGTATATGTCAGTATGACTTTAATCTTATGGGAGCCAAAGAGGTTCTTTATTTTTCTTATCTTTATGTTTGCGTTTTTGGTTATTGTTTTCTTCTCGAAGCAGATGTACAACATGTGCTTGGGGCAGAAATAGGGCCCATGCCTTGAGTTTTTGCCCAATCATTTTGACCCGGGTAAAATGTTAAAGGATAGGTTCCCTGGGATCCCAGGATCAGGGCCCACAGATGATATAAGATAAAAATTACTTTCATCTTTATAATTACTACTAAATGTAGGAATTTGAGACAAAAGCACCTTTCACAAGAGTACCAAGAAATCAAAATGATGCCCACGGAAGGCTACCTGCTCCATGGTCAGCACAGGTAACAGAAGTGTTCACAGCCTCTGGACTCCTGCCCTTCTCTTGCCCAAATCTCTGAAGCACACAGACCGCTTAAAATCAGAATTGTAGAACTGCTAGACACCTTAGAGATGTCTGGCACCATTCCCTTGGACTGCAGAATAAAACACAGTAGCTCTAGTCACAAACTAATTTCAACATGAAGTGCCCCCTGGATGCACTAAGTTCTTTCTCTGCAAATGTTGACTAATGTAAGTCACAGTCATACCATGTAAACACTACGATGCCTGGGAAGTCATCGTAGGTAAGGGAATATTTTAGCCATGTTTATAAGCATTGGCTCAGTTTGTAGAAGAGGCTGAGCTGAGTGTTTTTAAATACTATTTCAGACCTGTTTTGCAGCACCCTCTGAACATACCAGAGACTGAATGGACTAAAAAAGTTAGTTGGTTTTAGGAACTTTAATACCAGAAAATATTATACTGTCTGTATTCCTAAGGATCTTTGAGTATCTTACCCAGAGGTCCTCCACTGAGATAATGATCTTAAAGATCACCGTGGGCAGAGGTGAAAAGGCCCGCTGAATGCGTTCCAGTTGTCCACATGACAAGAAAATCCTGATACTTGATAGGTTTCCTGATAGAAAAGACCAGAGATAAGAGGGAAATAGTACCCTGTATGGAACAACAAGGGATTTGGAGTCAATTTGGGGGTCCCACTTAGGTTTCTGACACTAAAATCCTCTGTGACTCATATCATCTGAGTCCCTTTCTAACCGTCTGAAAATGTGCCTAAAAATATCTACACCCTAGTTTGAAGTTTAAGAGGCAGAATGCTACAAAGAGCCAGTATGATGTCTCTCAAGAACAGGTGCTCAGGAAGCCATAATTGCTATTGGGTCTATTTCTTTTCCAGAAGAAAGAACACATGTTGAATCCATATTTCTCATACATGACTCACCAGATGATTTTCAAACCTGAAGGAAGGCCAAGAAGTTGCTCTTGTGTCATAGTTCACTCAGAAATCATGTTGTTGGACTGGTGAGGACTATACAATAACAACGTCATCACTAAGAGTAGGGAGCTTCTAATTTCCATATGGCCATGTTGACCCACTTAGCTCAGAGCCACCAGAAAGGGCAGCTGGGGAGGGGGCACTGCCATCACTATGAGTGGGCAGCTTCCCATTTCTATATGGCCATGTTGACCACTTAGCTCAGGGCCACCAGAAAGGACAGCTGAGGCGGACCACAGGCCATGGCTGCCAGGTGTGGCTGGGGCAGGCAGAACTCTGACTTAAGGCTCAACTACTCTCTAGTTTATTATAATTCTCTTCACAAATAAAGTGACATTGTGTGTGAGCCCTCACGTAGAAAAGGTTCAGAATTTCCATTGAGATTCCCTCTCTGACCTTTAGGATATGTAGCAAAGTTCCATTTAATTTTTAAACATTGAAGGACTTCCTGGTTTTCTTTTCACTATGACTGTGGCTCAATTCCCCTGTGGTCTAAGAATAGAATCTAGTTAATTTCAGGGTTTAACATTTGTAGACTTGATTCCTGGCCCCACCTATCGTCTATTTGGGTAAAGAGTCTATGACCACTTGAAAATAATGTATTCTGCACTTATTATGCAATGTTCCCTATATGTCAATTAGGTCACATTTGTTACCAATGATTTGTCTGCTTTTTCTGTCAGATATTGAGAAAGGTATATTAAAATCTTCAAACAATGCTGCTCTATTGAACGTGGCATCGGAGAATCTACCAGTGTTAGAAGGCAAGTATAAGAATTGAGGGGATAATTGTGACTATTCACAGATAATACGATGTGTACATAGAAAATCCAAAACAGTCTATAAATACCCTATTAGAATTAAAAATTCAATTTATAAATTTGAGATGGATTGTAGCTTCCCATTGGACAGTTTCTGAAAGAAAACGTAGAGCCTGTCAATCCTGGGATAGGACATAGGGTGCACTAACCTTTTAAAAAAATTCAGTGGGACTTCATAAAAATGTGACATTTCTCCTTATCTTATGACCATAAGAAAATGAAAAAGTGAACCACAGGCTGGGAAGTAAAAATTTGCAATACACACACTGACAAAGACTTGTCAATAAAGAATTCCTGCTCATCAACCATAAAAAGTCTATTTATAAACGAATACTTCCCAAAGATTGACTGATGGCCAATAAGAACAGGAAAGGGTGCTCTACAGTATTATTTTCAGGAACAGCAAGGCCTTTCCTAAAATGAAAACATACATAAAAATCCAGTATTCCCTAGATGGATGACGTCCTTATTTCTGAGGACAGCTTGAAGAACAGACTAGCATCAAAGTAAAGTGATGGAATTCCTGACACTCAGAGGATGGACAATTGACCTCAAACTACAGTACAATTTCTAGACATCATTCAGTCCTCTGAAGGCGGACAACTACCACACCCCTTCCTACACCACACATGTTGCTTCCCAACCCCTACCATAAAAGAAGAAGATGAGAAACAGATAGGACTAGTAGGAAATAGCAAATATCACATGTGGGGATTATCCTGAAACACACTGATCATATAAGTAGTGTAAGGAAGTGTAGGGAACTGACAAGGTCAGAGAATCAAGAAGTACTTCTTTGGGAAATGCTGTCTGAAATCGTCACACGTTGGTACTAGCTGATGGGGGCTCTGAGCATACCGTAGGGTTTGCTCACAAGGGTCTGCAACACCATCGCTGAGGACTGAAACTCTTCAAGACCTCAAAGCTTGCCTGATTTACTATTGGATTAAGAGATTTCCATGTTCTGAAAACAGATACCAACTAATTGAAAGGTTCACCTGGGCTCTCTCGGAGGCCCTACAAGAAGCTGAACCATTCACTGAAAATCAATTGCACACACACAAGCACACACACACACACACACACACACACACACACCACACACACACACACCTGTCATTTCACCAATTACTTAAACATTCAAGGTTCTTCCTACCTTTTCTTTTTCACATTGATATTTATACTCACATGAAATGTCATCATTTCTAATGAACACTGATGTCAAAATAGAGATCCATTGACACAATATTCACAAAATGGAACTTCCCTGCTGTCATTTTCAATATAGCGTTTTTTAAAGTTCATACATATTTTAGGTGTTTGGTAACTTATACAGGAGAAGATCAGCATTGAAAAACTCTAAATACTGACAATGAGTTTTAAGCCTAGAGAAGAAAAATTGTCCAATTTCATAGATAATAAGGAACCAAAGGGAAAGCATGGAAGCTGTAGTCGAATAATTTTACACATATGCATCCTCTCTTATTCTACTACTGAGGGGCGTGTTTTATTACCACTATACATGCATCAATTGTCTTCCACGTGCACCTGCAGAGGTATAATGAATTACTACAGTAGAATGAAATGTCTGGGAACTACTTGGCGGCATCTATAATGAACAATGAAATTTCGATCTTATATTTGGTGAACTTCCACTGTCTGTCCCTTTAGACAATGGACCCTAAACAGAAGGGGGAATGAACCACGAGAGACTATGGACTCTGGGAAACAAACTGAGGGCTTCAGAGGGGAGAGGGGTGGGGGATTGGGATGGGCCAGTGATGGGTATTAAGGAAGGTACATATTGCACGGAGCACTGCGTGTTATATGCAAATAATGAATCACGGAACACTACATCAAAAACTAAGGAAATACTGTATAGTGACTAACATATCATACTAAAAAATTATTATTAGAAAAAATATTAAAGGTAAAAAAAAACCAATACAGCTTTTCTGTTTCAAGAACAATCACAATTGAGAAAAAACTAACTTCCAATCCCTAAAGCAAAACACAGACCAAGTTCCATTTCACTCCCCTTTATTCACATTCTCTGTGGGTTCTAAGCTATTTCCCTACCTCCTTTCCTGCTGAGCAGGGAGCCTGGGCTCGATCCCAGAACCCTGGGATCATAACCTGAGCCAAAGGCACATGCTTAACTGGCTGAGCCAGCCAGGAGCCCCAGCCATGTTTTTCTTAAGCAAAAGGACACTTTCTCACAATGCCTTCACATGACTTCACATGGTACCAGAGATCTGCATTTGCCTCTAGGAGGTTGCAGATGAAGACGATTGCAAACTCTCACAGTGGTTTATCAAATACAATGACCTGCCTGGTGACAGTGAAACTCTTATGAGCCTACAAGAGGGTGCTGTGACACTCAGCTGCGGCTGGGCTGGCACAGAGAACCAAATCCATTTCCCTGCCTGATGTCTGTGAGGAACAGATGCCCCCACTGTGAATGAGACCCTGTCACTGAGCTGTCCAGAGATGGCCATCCTCACGGAGGATGAGGATAAAGGACAATGCCTGAGGAGACCTCATCTGTCTCTTTTATCTTTTCATATTTTTGACAGTGGACAAATCACTGCCTAGGAGTCCCCAACTACCTTAGTCTCATCTGTGAATGGCCAAGAGGTTTAACAAAACACTTAAGATATTGACCTCACAAATGCCCACAACCACTTACCATAGGGATTCAACATTAAGCAAAGATATTGTTCCTTGGAAGAGAGGTCCTGCCCACTGTTGTTTCTCACTTATACGCTCATCTTCCTTACCTCATGGTAACATAACCACCTTGAGTCCTGCTTCCGTCTTCAGCAAGGCTGATGTGACTTGAAGGGCATTACCCTGACATCGTTCTTTCTTAGCAATAAGGTGTGGCCATTTCCCTAGTCCTACACACCCAAAGTTGAATCAGAATCAGGATTGAGGAGGCTTATGAGAGTTGAAGGTGTTTTCCTGTACACAGTGGTTTATTACCAATAAGAATGGGTCAGAGTCCTCGAAATCCAGAACCTTTTCATTAATGCTTCCTACTCGTGAAAGATGATGTACATTGGTCTTTCCCTGTATAGTGTGGTGACTCAGAGAAAAGTGCTTAGCCCTTTCGTCAGACTTCCACGACCACTTTGGGGCTGGCTTCTGTATTCACAAATGATGATGTTAGAGCTAAGAGGGTTCCTGTACACTGTTATTTCTTACAGATAAGTGTATGGCATTTTTGTTACATTGCCAGAGCCACGTAGCGCCGGGCTTGCGGGCCTCCTGGGGACGAACCCTAACCCTAGGTCAGCCCCCGGGGGGCCCCTCCCAAGGGGCCTGGCGCCACAACGCTGGGGATTGGGGACTCCCGAGCCCAGCGCCGGAGTCACCCTGCCGCCCTGCAGCAACCCGGGCTGCTAGGGGCGCTGCCAGTCTTTCAGGGCAAGAGAACAGGCAGGGCCCTCCAAGCCCCCAGTGACCTTCGAAGGCCCCCTGCGCCAAAACGCTTGGGCCCACACTCCCTTTTGCCAGCGCCCTCACCTCGGCCTGCCCCTCTGCCTGCCACAGAGCTGGCAGAACGGGCCTGCTGGACTCCTGGGGGTAACACTTACCCTAGGTCGGCCCCCGAGGGGCCCCTCCCAAGGAGCCTGGCACCGCAATGCCGGGGATTTGGGACCCCTGAGCCCCAGTGCTGGACTCACTCTGCCACCCCACAAGCACCCAGGGTGCTAGGGGCGTTGCCATTCATTCGTGAAGGGAGAACGGGCAGGGCCCTCCGATCCTCCTTTGACCTTCAAAGGCCCCCCGGCGCAAAAACTCTGGCTCCCGGGCTCCTGCTCCCCAGCGCCCTAACCTCGGCCCACCCCTCCTCTCGCTGCAGAGCTGGCAGATCGGGCCTGCTGGCTTCCTGGGGGCTAACCCTATCCCTAGATCGCCCCCGAGGGGCCCCTCCCAAGTAGCCTGGCGCCGCATGCCAGGGATTGGGGACCCGCACGTCCCAGCGCCTGATGAATCCTGCCACCCTGCCGCCACATGGGGTGCTAGGGGCGTCACCAGTCCTTCAGGGCGACAGAAGTGGCAGAACCATCCAAGACACCTGCGACCTTCGAAGGCACCCCGAGCCAAAGCCAAAATGCTCTGGCCCACGCTCCCACTCACCAGCTACCTCACCTCGACCCACACCTCCATTCACCGCACATGGGCGGAACGAGCCTGCCAGCTTCCTGGGGGCTAAACCTAACCCTAGGTCGGCCCCCGAGGGGCCCGTCCCAAGGGGCGTGGCGCTGCAACGCCCGGTATTAGGGACCCTCGATCTCCAGCGCCGGACTCACCCTGCCACCCCCGCCGCCACCCGGGCCGCTATGGGTGCCGCTGGTCATCAGGGCGGGAGAACGGGCAGGGCCCTCCGAGCCCACGGCGACCTTCGAAGGCCCCCCATCCAAAACGCTTGAGCCCACGTTCCTGCTCCTCAGCGCCCTCACCTCGGCCCGCCCCTCTGGTCGCCACAGAGCCGGCGGATGAGGCCTGCCCTCCTCCTGGGGGCTACCCATAACCCTAGGTTTTCCCCTGAGGGGCTCCTCCGAATGGGCCTGGCACCGCAATGCCTGGGATTGGGGACCCCCGAGCCCCAGCGCCAGACTCACCATGCCCCCCGCTGCCACCCAGGCCACTAGGAGCACCGTCGGTCATTCAGGGAGGGAGAATGGGCAGATCCCTCTGAGCCCCTGGTGACCTTCTAAGACCCCCCATGCCAAAACACTTGGGCCCATGCTCCTGCTCGCCTGCGCCCTCACCTCGGTCAGCCCCTCCGCTCGCTGTAGAGCCAGTGGATCAGGACTGCAGGCCTCCTGGGTGTTACCCTAACCATTGGTGGGCTCCCGAGGAGCCCATCCCAGGTTCCTATTGCCGCATCACCGGGGATTGGGGACTCCGGATCCCCAGCGCCGGACTCACCCTCCTGCCCTACCACCACCTGGGCCGCTAGGGGCGCTGCCGGTCATTCAGGGAGGGAGAACAGGCAGGGCCCTCCAAGCCCCCGGCGACCTTCGAAGGCCCCCCGCACCAAAACGCTTGGGCCCACGCTCCCTCTGGCCAGCGTCCTTACCTCGGCCCTCCCCTCCGCTCACCGCACAGCTGGCAGATCGGGCCTGCGGGCCTTCTGGGGGCTAACCCTAAACCTAGGTCGGCCCCCTAGTGGCCCTCCCAAGGGGTCTGGCGCCACAACGATGGGGATTGGGGACTCCCGAGCCCCAGCGCAGGACTCACCATGCCCCCCGCCTCCACCTGGGCCACTAGGGGCACCGCTGGTCATTCAGGGTGAGAGAACAGGCAGGGCCCTATGAGCCCACAGCGACCTTCAAAGGCCCCCCGCGCCAAAGTGCTTGGGACCACGCTCCCGCTCGCCATCGCCCTTACCTCGGCCGGCCCCTCCGCTCGCCGCACAGCTGGCGGATCGGGCCTCCCAGCCTCCTGGGGGCAAACCCTAACCCTAAGTAGGCCCCCTAGGGGTCCATCCCAAGGGGCCTGGTGCCGCAACGCCGGGGATTGGGGTCCCCGGAGCTCTAGCGCCAGACTCACCCTGCCGCCCCGCCGACAACCTGGCTGCTAGGGGAGCCGCCAGTCATTCAGTGCGGGAGAACAGGTAGGGCCCTCTGAGCCCCCGGAGACCTTTGAAGGCCCCCCGTGACAAAACACTTCGGCCCACGCTCCTGCTCGCCAGCGCCCTTACCTCGGCCCGCCCCTCCACTCACCGCACAGCTGGCGGATCAGGCCTGCCCGCCTCCTGGGGGTAACCCCAACCCTAGGTCGACCCCCGAGGGGGCCTTCCCAAGGGGCCTGGCGCCGCAACGCCGGGGATTGGGGACCCCTGAGCTCCAGCGCCGGACTCACCCTGCCGCCCCGACACCACCCGAGCCACTATGGGCGCCGTCAGTCATTCAGTGTGGGAGAACAGGCAGGGCCCTTCGAGCCCCTGGAGATCTTCGAAGGCCCCACTTGTGAAAACGCTTGGGCCCACGCTCCCGCTCGCCAGCGCCCACATCTCAGCCCGCCCCTCCGCTCGCTGCACAGCCAGCAGATCAGGCCTGCCGGCATCCTGGGGGCTAACCCTAACACTTGGTCAGCCCACGAGTGGCCCCACCCAAGGGGCCTTGCGCCGCAACGCAGGGGATTGGGGACACCGGAGCCCCAGCGCCAAACTCTCCCTGCCGCCCCGCCGCCAACTGGGCCGGTAGGGGCACCGCCAGTCATTCAAGAAGGGAGAAGGGACAGGGCCCTCTGAGCCCTCGGCGACTTTCAAAGACCTCCCGTGCTAAAACGCTTGGGCCCACCTTCCCGCTCACCAGCGCCCTCTCCACGGCCCACCGCTCCGCTCGCCGCACAACCTTCTGATGAGGCCTGCCTGCCTCTTGTGGGCTAACACTAACCCTAGGTTGGCCCTCGAGGGGCCCGACCGATGGGGCCTGGCGCCACAACGCCTGGGATTTCTGATCCCCGAGCCCCAGCGCCAGACTCACCGTGCCGCCCTGCCGCCACCCGGGCCACTAGGGGCGCCGCTGGTCATTCAGGGTGGGAGAACGGGTGGGGCCCTCCGAGACCCCGGTGACTTTCGAAGGCCCCCCACGCCAAAACACTTGGACCAATGCTGCCGCTTGCCAGCACCCTCACCTCGGGTCGCACCTCCGCTCTCCAAACAGCCGGTGGATCGGGCCTGCCGGCCTCCTAGGGGCTAACCCGAACCATAGGTAAGCCCCCGAGGGGCATATCCCAAGGGGCCTGGCTCTGCAACGCAGGTGATTGGGGACCCCCGAGCCCCAGCGCCAGACTCACCCTGTCACCCCGCTGCTACCCGGGCTGCTAGGGGTGCCGCCGGTCATTCAGGGCGGGAGAACGGGCAGGGCCCTCCGAGCCCCCGGTGACTTTTGAAGGCCCCCTGCGCCAAAACGTTTGGGCACACGCTCCCACTCGCCAGCGCCCTCACCTCGGCCCATCCCTTCGCCGCACACCCGGCGGATGAGGCCTGCCCTCCTCCTGGGGGCTACACATAACCCTAGGTTGTCCCCTGAGGGGCTCCTCCGAAGGGGCCTGGTGCCGCAATGCCTGGGTTCGGGGACCCCCGAGCCCCAGCACTGGACTCACCCTGCCACCCCTCTGCAACCCGGACCGCTAGGTGCACCGTCAGGCATTCAGCGCGTTTTAACGGGAAGGGTGCTCTGAGCCCCCAGCGACATTCGAATGCCCCCCACACCAAAATGCTTCAACCCACGCTCCCGCTTGCCAGTGCCCTCACCTCGACCCGCCCCTCTGCTCGCCACACAGCCAGCAGATCGGGTCTGCCGGCCTCCTGTGGGCTAACAGTAAGGCTCGGTCGGCCCCCTAGAGCCCTTCCGAAGGGGCCTGGTGCCCCAACGCTGAGGATTGGGGACCCCCAAGCCCCAGCGCCCGACTCACCCTACCGCCCCTCCTCCACCCGGGCCGCTAGGGGAGCCACAGGTCATTCAGGGCAGAAGAACATACAGGGCCCTCCAAGCCCCCGGCGACTTTCGAAGGACCCCCGCGCCAAAACGCCTGGGCCCACGGTCCCGCTCGCCAGCGGCCTCACCTCCGCCCGCCTCTCTGCTCGCCACAGAGCTGGCGGATCAGGCTGACTGCCTCCTGGGGGCTAAATCTAACCATAGGTTGGCCCCCTAGGGGCCCTTAACAAGGGGCCTAGAGTCGCAACACCGGGGATTGGGGAACCCAGAGCTCCAGCGCCGGACACACCCGGCTGCCCCGCTGCCACCCGGGCCACTAGGGGCGCCGCCGGTCATTCAGCGAGGGAGAACGGGCAGGGCCCTCGGAGCCCCCGGCGACCTTCGAAGGCAACCTGGGACAAAACGCTTGGGACCATGCCACTGCTCGCCAGCGCCCTCACCTCGGTCCACCCCTCCACTCACCGCACAACTGGCAGATTGGGCCTGCCGGGCTCCTGGGGGCTAAATCTAACCATAGGTTGCCCACCGAAGGGCCCATCCTAGGGGCCTGGCGCCACAACGCCTGGGATTGGGAATCCCCAAGCCACAGCACCAGATTCACCATTTGGCCCGCCGCCACCTGGGCCTCTAGGGGCGCCACCGGTAATTCAGGGCGGGAGAAGGGGCAAGGCAAAACTAGCCCCCGGCAACATTCGAAGGCCCCCTGCGCCAAAACGCTGGGTACTACGCTCCCGCTCACCAGCGCCCTCACCTAGGCCCACACCTTCATTCACCGCACAGCCGGCAGATCGGCCCTGGCGTTAACCTGGCGGTTAACCCTAACACTAGGTGGGCCACTGAGGGGCCTCACACAAGGGGCCTAGCACAGCAATGCCAGGGATTGGGGACACCGAGCACCAGCACCTCACTCACCCAGCTGCCACGTCGCCACCTGGTCCGCTAGGGGCGCTGCCAGTCATTCAGGCCGGAAGTATGGGCAGGTCCCTCAGAGCCCCCGGCGACCTTTGAAGGCCCCTCACACCAAAACTCAGGGGCCCACACTCCCACTCAACATCGCCCTCACCTCGGCCCGACCATCTGCTCGTGGCACAGCAGGCGGATCGGGCCTGCTGGCCTTCTGGGGTCTATCCCTAACCCTAACCCCTAACCCCTAACCCTAAGCACTAAACCCTAACCCTTAACCCTAACCCTAACCCTAAACCCTAAACCTTACCCTAACCCTACCCTAACCCTAAACCTAACCCTAAACCATAAACCTTAAACCCTAAACCCTAACCCTAACACTAATCCCTAAACCTTAACCCCTAACCCTAAACCCGAAAGCTTAAACTCTAAACCCTAACCCTAACCGCTAATCCCAAACCCTAACCCAAAACCCTAAACCTACCCCGACCCCTACCCTACCCCCAACCCTACCCCTAACCCTACCCCTTTAGCTAACCCTACCCCTAACCCAAACCCTAACCCGTACCCTAACCCATATGCTAACCCGTACCCTATCCCTAAACCGGACCCTAACCCATACCCTAACCCGTACCTAACCCTAACATGTACCCTAACCCATACCCTAATCCTAAACCGTGCCCTATCCCTAACCTGTTCCCTAACTCATATCCTAACTCTAACCCTAAACCGTAACCAAACCCGTACCGTAACCCTAACCCGTACACTAACCCTAAACCGTACCCTAAACCGTACCCTAACCCATACCCTAAACCGTACCTAATGCGTACCCTAACCCGTACACTAACCCTAACCCATACCTTAACACTAACCCGAACTCCAACCCTAACCCTAACCCTAAACCCAAACCCTAGTCCCTAAACTATACCCTAAACCTTAATCCGTACCCTAACCCATAACCCCTAACCTGTAACCCCTAAAGAAAACCCCAACCCATACCCTCACCTTACCCTAACCCTAACCCCTACCCTCACCCGAACCCTAACAGTAACCCATACCTAACCCTAAACCGTACTCTAATCTGTACCCTAACCCTGCAGATTGGGCACACCTGAACCCCACCACGGGACTCAGGCTGTCACCCCTCAGTAAACCATGCCCCTTGGGGCGCCGCAGAGCATCCCGTGCAGGAGAACTGGTAGGGCCCACCTGAGCCCCCAGCAATCCTCAGCGGTTCCCTACACCCCAACCCTAATGCCCACGCTCATCCCGCCCCATGCCTTCCCTTCAGCCTGCCACCGAACTCGTCGGAAAGCGGGCAGATCAGGCCTGCCGGGTTCCTGGGGCGTAGCCCTGACCCTAGGTCGGCTGTGGAGGGCCCTCCCGCGGGGCCCGGGGCTGCAGCACTGGGAACTGGGGATACCTGAGCCCCACTGCAGGACAAAGACTGCCACCCCGCAGGAAACCGTGCCCCTTGGGGCTCTATGGAGCATACAGGGCTCGAGAACATGGGGAGGCCCCCGGAGCCTGTCCTCAGCTTTGGCAGCCCCCGTGCCCCAACCCTGAGGCCCATGCTCACCCTCCCCAATGGCCTCATCTCAGCCCTCCATGGAGCTCGCCGCAGAGCCTGCAGATTGGCACTGCTGGGCTCCTGGACCCTAATCCTTACCCTAGGTTGACCAGAGAGGGGCCCCTCCCCAGGGTCCTGGCACCCCACTCTGGGGGATTGGGGACACCTGAGACCCACAGTAGGACTCAGCCTGCAGCCCACAGGAAACTGTACCGTTTTGGGGCACAACAGAGCATTCAGAGCAAGAGAATTGGGGCACCCCCTGAGAGCCCCTGCTGGTGAACTCTGACATTTGTGGGCCCTTCTGGATGAAACCCCAAGGCTCACATTCACCCGCCCTTGTGCACTCTCCTCAGTCGGCCTGGGAGTTCTCTGAGTACTGGGCAGTTCAGACCTGCTGTCTCTTGAAGCCTAAACTAACCCTGGGTCTTCTGCTGAGGGTCCCCTCACCGTTTGCCTGATTCCAAGGTACCAGGCATTGGGCTCACCTCTGCACGACTAGAGGACTCAGCCTGCCCCACAGCAGGAAACTGTCCGTTTGGGGCTACAGCAAGGATTCATAGTAGGAAAATCGGAGGGCCCCCTCAGCCCATCCCAGGGAACTGCCACTTTCAGAGATCTCCCCGGATCCAATTAGTAGCTTCACACTGACCTTTAAACTTGCTCTCCACGGAGATCTTTTGAAATTCTCCACACTTCCAACCGATGGCATCATCCAGCTTCAGTGCCTTACCCAGCTTTAGGTCTTGAGATGGATTAAAATGGGAAGTTATTTCACTGATGACGACATACTGGTGACCAATAGATACATGCATAATTCCTTCATATCACTTGGCTTCAGGGAAATGCAAATCTAAACCCCTATAGATGCCATATCACACGAGGCCGAATATCTAAAAATAAGAAGACATGAAACTATACATGTTGGAGAGGATGTGGAGAAACAGGAACCCTCTTACACCCCTGTGCGAATGCAGTCCGGTAGAGCCACTCTTGAAAATGGTACGGAGTTTCCTCAAGAAGTTATAAATAAACCTACCCTATGCCCCAGGAATTGCACTACTGGGTGTTTACCCCAAAGAGACAGAGGTAGTGAAGACGGGACACATGCACCCCAGTGTTCATAGCAGCAATATCCATAATAGACAAACTGTGGAAAGAGTGCAGATGACCATGGACAGAAGAATGGATAAAGAAGATATGGATCATATATATAATGGAATATTACTCAGCCATCAGAAAGGATGAGTACTTACCATCACACGGACCTGGGTGGAGCTGGAGGGTATTATGCTGAGTGGAATAAGTCAATGAAAGAAAGGGAATGATCATATGCTTTCACTCTTATATGGAATATCAGAAACAAGGAAGAAGACCATAGGGGAAGGAAGGGAAAATAGAATGGGAAGTCATCAGAGAGGGAGAAAACCCATGATAGACTCTTAACTATCGCAACAAACTGATGATTGCTGGAGGAGAAGTGGGGGGGGGTAACTGGATGAGTGGCATTAAGGAGGCCACACAATACAATGAGCAATGGGTGTTACACACGACTGAAAATTTATTGAAGACTACATCTGAAACTAATGATGTACTGTAAGTTGCCTAATTGAATTTAAATTAAAGAATAAAAGACCTCGAATAAACAATCCTAAACATTTTTATGGAACCACTAAAGATTCCAAACAGCCAGTGCAATGTGGAAAAGAAAAACAAAGCTGGAGGACTCACAATTTCAGATTTCAGGTTATACTACAAAGCTGCAGTCATCCTAACAAGACAGTACGGCACAAAAATAGACACAGTGACCAAAGGAACAGGATACAAGTTCAGACAGAAACCCACAATTATGTGGTCCATGAATCTTCCACAAAGCAAGCAATGATATCAAAAGGGAAAAGGTCAGTATCTACAACGAATGGTGTTGGGAAACCTAGACAGCTACGCACAAAAGAATGAAATTAGACTGCTTTCTTACACAATACAAACAAACACAAAACAGTTTCAAGACCTCAATATGAGACCTGAAACCATAAAAATCCTACGGGAGGGAAGACAGTAACTTCTTGACATGGACCATACCAACGTTTTTCTGGACTGTCTCCTGAGGCAAAGGAAATGAAAGCAAAAATAAACTATTGGGAATACAGCAAAATAAAAAGTTTCCACACGGCAGAAGAACAATGAAAACGTAAAAATAATAAGAAAACCTACTCAAAGGGAGAAGATATTTGCAATGATCATATGCAATAAAGGGATAGTGTCCAAAACATATACAACTGATACTATTCGACCACCCCCAAAAAATAATCCAGTTAAAAAATAGGCAGAAGACATGGACAGACATTTCTCCAAAGAAGAAATACAAATGGCCAACAGTCCCATGAAAAGATGTTCACCATCACGCATCATCAGGAAAATGTAAATCCAAAGGACAATGAGGTAATATCTCAAACCTGTCAGAATGGCTAACATCAAAAGCACAACAAAGAGCAGGTGTTGGGAGGATGTGGATAAAGGGGAATCCTCGCAAACTGTGGGTGGGAATGCAAACTGCGGTGGCCACCGTGGAAAACAGTATGAAGGTTCCTCAAAAAATGAAATATAGAACTACCCTACAATCCAACAATCACTCTACTGATATTTCCTCAAAGACTAGGAAAACAGAAACTTAAAAGGATACGTGCGCCCCTATGTTTCTTGCACCATTATTTACAATATCATAATATGGAAGCAACACAAGTGTCTGTAGAAAAATTGACAAATGAGATGATAGATGTGTGTATTCACACACACACACACACACACACACACACACACACACACAATGGAGTACTACTCGGCTTGAAAAAGAATGAAACCTTGCCATTTGCATACACATGGATGGAGCTAGAGAGTATTATCCTAACTAAAATCAGTCAGTCAGAGAAAGACAAATCCCATACGATGTCACTCTTATGGGGAATTTAAGAAACAAACAAATATAAATAAATAAAAGAGAAAAAGGAGACACACCAAAATACAAACTCTTAACAAGAGAGAACAAACGGATGGTTACCAGAGAGGAGGTGGATAGAGGGATGAGTGAAATAGATGAAGCGGATTAAGAGGACACTTTTTTGATGACCACTAATATATAGAATTACTGAATCACTCTATTGTACATCTGCAACGAATGTAACACTGTATGTTACCACTACTGGAATTAAAATAAATTTTTAAAAAAGATTTTTCTTTCAGGAACCTCTTTGAAAAAGCTTTTCCTGTGCACTGTGCATAAGCCCTACCTGGGAGAATTCACTCTACAATAATTATTCTCTCTATGCCTTGAATTCAGATTTCACTGAGTTCTTACTGTGGATCCTAGCCCACGGGAGCCATGGTCCTTTTCTGTCCAGTCTCAGCACCTATGCATTCAAGATTGGAAGTAGAGACACATGTCACTTCACAGTCCAGAAAGCTATTATTGTTTCTGTTTCAGTGTAAGAGAGTCACAGACTTTGGGACAGGTTTCAGAGCAGGTATATTATGGATCCTGGATCTCTACTTCAATGTTCATTGCCTGGATCCATTTGGCTAATACGTTCCCTGTGGATGAGCTTGCTTCCAAGCACATACATGGAAGATGCAAAGGTGGGTGGGCTTGGTGCGGGACAGGAAGAAGACCAAAAGCGGACAAGGGTCTGAACCCTTCCCTGATCCAGGAACTGCTACAGCAGAGGGTAGGGGAGGTAGAATCCATGTGAAACTCCAAGGTCACCAGCTGAACACAGGAGGCATAGGTCAAGGGATCTGGAGATGCAGGGGTTGAAGGCAGCTCTGGGCTACCTCTGGGAGGAAAGGAGGGAAGGAATGAGGAGACACTGCCTGCCCCTGACCCATACCAGCTGCCCACCTCTCCGACGCGCATCCGTCTACACAACTGACACAGCCTGGGCTCAGGAGGGGCTGGCTCCCGTCCCTCAATCCTCAGTGGGACAGCTGGCCCCAGGGCTCAGAGACATGCTAAGGGAGATGAGAAGGAATGCTGCCCCACCGAGGTCATCCCCTCCTTGAGCAGACAGCCCTTCAGAACTGCTTAAAAAAAAAAAAAAACCACTAACGGGGTTGAAAAACATGCCATGGATGAACTAAGGCATAGAGATATGTAAAATAACATTCATTTTCAAGTTCAGAGCTGTCATCTCAGGAAGTGGGGAGAGCTTCCCTGAAGAAGACTGAGGGGAGGGCAGGCCATGCTGAAAAGGGAGACATGGCTCTCCTGATTGGGGACCTGCAGCCCCCTTCCAGGGCAGGGCATCATCCCCGCATCAAACGAGATCCATGGAAGTGTTCCATCAGGGCCAGATGTTTGTCTCGAGAAGGCTACCCTGGCATCGGACTGCACAGGGCACCAGGGACGAGGGCCAGATGGAGGACGGACAATACCCCGGAGGCCATGGGGCAAGAGCAGAGGCACATGACCTTGAAGATGATGATGAAAAGCAGGAGGCGGCAGCAGGGAGCCGGCCCAAAAGTGCCATGGGAGCAGTGCCCACAGCTACACTGACTGGGTGCCTTCTGTGCCCCGTGTGGCTGACTTCAGTCGGCTCCAGTCTAGTCCTGACCACAAGTATAGGAAGTGTGCACCACCCCCGGCCTCCTCTCCCCTTGCAGCTGCTAGGAATCACGGTCACAGACCCTGGTCAGCTTTCGTGGACACCAAGCAGTGGATCCCCCACACGCTGCACCTCTGGTGGTGGTCCAGTGCGACCCTCGTGCCTGGCCAGACACTGATGTCTACCTGTCTCCACACAAATCCACAGGTAGGAGGGTGTCCCTGAACTCCACAGCACCTGATGAGACCGATCCACAGAACCTAACACCCAGTGGGTCACTCGGGACCTCACCTATGGTCATGGAGCTCACCATACCCTATTTCTGTCACTTCCCACAGAAAGCCTGTTTCTGATCCCCCACAATACCATACATCCTGGTTGCTGACCTGGGGTCATGCCATGAACTCACATGGCAACTTTCTTTTAGAGAAGGCTATGCCTACACCTCCTAGAAAATATTTCAAATGAAGTACAAGTCCATCAGGACTATGGTGTGAATGGTAGCACACAGCCTGCATGGTAGTAGTCAGTAATTCTAGCAAGGGTTAACCCCACCCCCGAATCACAAAACCTTCCTCCGTCCCCACAGAACTCATGGTCTGCCCTCAGAAAACCATCTAGGAAACAAACCTTTCATCTGAATGCTCTCTTCACCTTCTGCTTCAAATCTTGTCCAACCACAATGATATGAAACTAGAAATCAGTCTCAAGAAAAAAATGGGACAGTAAAAAATAGGTGGAGATTGGGGGGCCTGGGTGGCTCAGTCTTAAGGATCTGCCATCAGCTCGGGTCGTGATCCCAGGATCCTGGGATCTAGCCCTGAATCAGGCTCCTTGCTCAGTCGGAAGCCCGCTTCTCCCTCTCCCAACCCCCTGCTTGCATTCCCTCTCTCGCTGTCTCACTGTCTGTCAGATACTAAAAAAATCTTAAAAAAATATGTGAAGATTTAAGAACATGCTACTGAACAACCAACGGTCAAAGAAGAAATAAAAAAAAAATTAGAAGTACCTGGTCACTGATGAAAAAGACAACCTACAAAAACTTATGGGATGCAGCAAAAGTAGCTCTACTAGGGACATTCATAGAAATTCAAGTCTTCATCAATCCATGAGAATGCTCTCCAATAAACAACCTGATTTATGTGGTAAAGAAGTAGAAAATAAAACAACAAAAAAAGCCCCAAATTAGTAGAAATAAGGAAATAACAAAAAGGAATGCATGAATAAATCCAACAGAGAGTATAAAGAAAAAAAAAAACATGAAAATGAGAGCTGCCTTTTTTGGAAAGATAAAAGTGACAAACTTAGCTAGGCTCACCAAGAAAGACAGAGGACTCGAATACAATCAGGAAAGAAAGATAATGGATTCCTGTCTCATATCAAAGTCAAAAAAACTCTTCAAACTTGGACACAACAACTTCTTGCAAGCCACGTCTCTAAAACCAAAGGAAATAAAAGCAAAAATGAACTATTGGCACTTCATCAGGATAAAAAGCTTCTGCTCAGCAAAGCAAACGATCAACAAAACAAAAAGGCAACCTATGGAATCGAAGAAGATATCTGCAAATGATATTACAGATAAAGGGCTGGTATCCAAGATCTATAAAGAACTCCTCAAACTCGACACCCAAAAAATGGGCAGAAGACACGAAGAGATACTTCTCCAGAGAAGATATACAAATGGCCAACAGACACATGAAAAAATGCTCCACATCACTTGCCATCAGGCAAATACAAATCAAAACGACAATGAGATACCACCTTACACCAGTTAGAATGGTTAAAATTAACAAGGCAGGGGGCACCTGGGTGGCACAGAGGTTAAGCGTCTGCCTTCGGCTCAGGGCGTGATCCTGGTGTTAAGGGATCGAGCTCCACATAAGGCTCCTCCGTTATGAGCCTTCTTCTTCCTCTCCCACTCCCCCTGCTTGTGTTCCCTCTCTCTCTGGTGTCTCTATCTCTGTGGAATAAATCAATAAAATCTTGGGGAAAAATTAACAAGACAGGAAATAAAAGAAAGTCAGGATGTGGAGAAAGGGGAGCCCTCTTACACTACTCGTGAGAATTCAAGCTGGTACAGCCACTTTTGAAAACAATATGGAGGTTCCTCAAGACGTTAAACACAGAGCTATCCTACGACCCACCAATTGCACTACTGGGTATTTACCCCATAGACACAGAGTAATGAAAAGAGGGGGCACCTGTAGCCCAGTGTTCATAGCAGCAATGTCCATAATAGCCAAACTGTAGAAGAGGCCAAGATGTCCTTCAGCAGATGAATGGACAAAGAAGATGTGGTTCATCTATACAATGGAATATTACTCAGTCATCAGAAAGGTTGAATACCCACCACTTGCACCAACGTGGATGGACCAGGAGGGGATTATGCTAAGTGAAATTAAGTCAAGCAGAGAAAGACAATTATCATAAGGTTTGACTCCTATGTGGAATGGAAGGAATAGCATGGAGGACATTAGAAGAAGGAAGGGAAAAGTGAAGGGGGGGAATGAGAGGGGGAGATGAACCACGAGAGACTATTGACACTGGGAAACAAACTGAAGGTTGCAGAAAAGGAGGGATAGGGGAATGGGTTATCCTGGTGATGGGTATTAAGGAGGGCACGTGTCATAATGAGCACTAGGTGTTATATGCAAACAATGAATCATGGAACACTACATCAAAAACAAATGAAGTACTGTAGGGTCACTAACATCTTTTTAAAAAAGAGAAAGATATGTAATCCATACAGGAAAACTGTCACTATTTGCAAATGACATGAAATCCTGAAAGATTCCACACATAAAAAAAAAAAAACTGTTAGAATAAACAAATGCAAGAAAACTGCAGGATATAAAGTCAATATACAGAGACCTGTTGTCTTTATTTGTTTTCAGATTTTATTTATTTATTTGACAGGAAAAGAAAAAGCACGAGCAGGGGGAGTGTCAGAAAGAGGGAGAAGCAGACCCTCGCTAAGCAGGGAGCCCAACACGGGGCTCGATCCCAGAACTCTGGGTTCATGACCTGAGCTGAAGGCAGACGCTTCACCTATGGGGCCACCCAGATGACCCAACTTCTTGCATTTCTGTATACTGATGACACACTTTCACAAAGAGAAATTAAAAAAGCAATGCCTTTTACAATTGCACCAAAAAAATCTAGGAATAAAAGTAACCAAAAATGAGAAAGACATAGTACACTCAACACATGACAGAAAAGAAATGAAAAACATGAGTGTCGAGGGGGGCAGAATGTATGGGTCAAAGACTTGGAAGGCAACACAAACAAATGGAAGCTTACGCCATGCTCCTTAACTGGAAGAGTTAATTATGTGAACATGTCCATCGTATCCAAAGCAATCAACAGATGTGATGAAATCCCTATCTGAATTCCACTGGCATTATTCGAGGAAATAGAAAACAGTCCTCAACTTGTGTGGAATCACAAAAGACCCCAAATACCCAAAGCAACCTGGAGAAAAAAAGGTGCAGTCAAGACACACCTGGATTTCAAGCTAGATTACAAAGCTGTTGTCTTCAAAACAGGATGGTACTGGCATAAACACAGACACCAGGTCAGTGGAACAGAACAGAAAGCTCAGAAACTTACCACACGTAGATGATCCTAACTTATGACACAGCAGCAGAAGATATGCCATGAGGGAAGGACTGTCTCTTCAGTGAGCGGTAACAGGCAAACTGGACACTACATGCAGAAGAATGTAACTGGGCCACTTTCTTACACCACACACAAAATTTTTAATGGATGAATGATTTGAACATAAGACCTGAATCCATAAACCTCCAAGAAGACACAGGTACTAAGTCTCTCGACATTGGTTTTGGCAAAGAGTCTTCAGATCGGACACCAAATGCAAAGCAACAAAAGAAAAAATAAACGAGTGGAACAACATCAAACTGAAATCATCCACATGGCAAAAGAAACCAGCAAAAACTTAAAAGGCCACTGACCCAATAAGAAAAAACTGTCTGCGAATCATATGTGTGAGAAGAGGCTAATATTCAAAATACACACAACACTCATACAAATCAAAACAAAAAAAAAACTGTATAAAAAATGGGGGGAATATGTGAATAGATACTTTCCAAAGATGGCACACAGGTGCCAACAGACAGAAAAAGTTGTTTGACATCACTAAATATCATCAGGGAAACATCAGTCAAACCCACAATCGGCTATCCCCTCACAACTGTTGGAACAGCAATTGTCCCAGAGACAGACACCAGGTGGGGTCAAGGGTGTGGAGACGAGGAGACACTGTGCACTGTTGGTGGGAATGGAAATTGGTGCAGCCACTGTGACAAACGGTATGGAGGTTCCTGAAAAAATAAATACAACTACCCCATGACCCAGTAATGGCTCTACTGATTATTGATTCAGAGGACACAAAAATATTGCCTCAAAAAGAAAGATGCACTCCCACATTCACTGCAGCATTATTCAGAAATACCAGACATGGAAACACAGAACTTGGGGGCCTTATGCCAAGTAACTCAGATACAGAAAGATCAATATCAGATGCTCTCATGTACATTCCACGTGGAATAAACAAATACTGAACGCATAGATACTGAGAGCAGATTGGTAGGTGCCAGATTCAGGGATGGGGTGGTAGAAACGGGTGAAGGTGGTCAAAGTCTCAATGTTTGAGTAAGAAAATCCTACAGTCATGAAATGTTCTGTCCAGCATGGAGACTAAAACTAACCCCACAGCATGGGGTATAGGTTTCCCTGCTCTTTGAAAGTACAGGGCTTCTGAGAAACCTTGCACAGCAGAAATGGTGTCAAGAAGGAATGGCCATTAATTTACACGGAACAATTAGACAGTGTGCTCAGACTCCAAAATTCCTTCTCTTTGGCTTTTCTTAGGCCTCAGGACACAAGTTTCTAACGGAGGCCCAGCATAAAAGAAGATAAAGCACAGAAGCGGCTCACAGACACCATTCAAAGTGCTGGTGGCTAGATGCGGAGAGGGGTTCCCAGCGGAAGGAGCTGGTTGGGGTGCATGCAGCCTCTGTCGTGCTTCTCCCCAAAACAGATGCTGAACGCAATTCTCACTGTTCACCTTTTTTCATAAGAGGAAAATCCTCTTCAGGTCTCTTCCTCTTACTGAAGCTGGGTAATAACGTAGTTCTTTCAAGAAAACCAAGTGTCTTACTGTGAACATATAAAAAGTGGGGGATACTTGTACTTGAGCATTGCTGAGGGAGGAGATGAGAAAGGTTCTCCCAGACACAAACCTCAGCAGATCCACCGGGAAAGGCACCTTCCTCAGCATGCGGAACACGGACTACCTCCTACCCCCCGAGAAACCCTCTCCTTCCCCTCGATCAGTACAACCCACAACAGCTGGGAGTTACCCCAATTCCTCCGTTCTCCTGCTCCTAATAGCTAACCCATCAGCAAATCCTGTAACCTCCAACTTCAAAATGGACCCAGAATAGGTCTAACCACTCCATCCAAGGCCACCTATCTGGTCCACAGTGCCTGAGTTCCTGGAAAAGCTTCGTCATTGACCTGCCTTGCCATCTTCAATGCTCTGTCATCTGTTCTCAACACTGTCGCCACGATGGCCCAGTGAAACAGCGTCTCATGGTGTTATAGCCCTGGAATGGCTTTCTGTCACCCTCTCTCGCCTCTCTGAGCTCATGTACTAAGCTGTCTCCTGTGGCCACAGGGCCTTCTTGCTGCTCCTGGACATACCTGGAATTCTCCTGCCCCAGAGCCATTGCACATGCTTTCCCTTCTGTTAAGAATGCTCTTGATGTGTTCTCACTCACCTTCGGAGAAGTCTGAATTGGAGTGACAGGGACAGAAGATGAGGCTGTGTGTTGGGTGAGGCTGGTGGCCCAGAAGAAGGTTCTCTGCCAGCTCTCCACCTGTGCCTCACTTGTCCTCAGCCAGGACCTTGCACACAGCCCTCACCAGTCACAACTCTCACCCAGGAGACCCCCAGCTACCCTTGGAGCCCACCCTGCCCACAGCCTGATGCAGAATGCATTCAGCTCTCCTCTGGGACCCCAGTCAGCTTTAGCCAGACCTGGAACGCCACCGTCTCCTGCAAAGCTCCGGAATTCCTCCTCTTCTTCCAAAATCACACTGGCGCAACACTTTCATGAGAAAGCTGTAACGCTAACTAATGAAAGGTTCACACCTACTTTCCCCCTCTGTTGCCTTTTTCTCCACCTTCTTTCCTACCTGTGCAAACTGTAACATATCAGTGGAACATGAACATGCTCTGAGATCTGAATCTTTCATTGCAGCTTTCTGAGGACTCCTTATGTGATAAGCAACTAGTGTATCCTACCACAGGGTATTTTACAACTCTTATCTATAGAATAGTACAGCCCAATTCACTACAATTTTACCTCACTCTTCATGAAGCAGAACACTTTTCCCTTTCTTCTCTTACTTAAATTCCAGTTAGTTCACATGCCATGGAATATTCGCTTCAGGGGTAGAATTTAGTGATTCCTCACCTGCATACAGTACCCGGTGCTCATCACAAGTGCCCTCCTTAATACCCCTCACCCATTTAACTCTTCCCCCCACGCCCCTGTCCTGCAGCAATACTCAGTTTGTTCTCCAAGGTTGAGTCTATTTCCTTGTTTGCCTCTCTCATCACCCCTCCACTCTGTTCATCTGTTTTCTTTCTGAAATTACACAAGCGTGAGAGCATAGGATATTTGTCTTTCCACACTGATTTTGCTTAGCTTAATACACTCTAGATCCATCCACATCATTGAAAATGGTAAGATTTCATTCTTTTTGAAGCTGGGTCATATTCCATTATATATATGTATCCCACATCTGCTTTATCCATTCATCAGTGCATGGACTTTGGGATTCTCTCCATAGTTTGGCTACTGTGGACATTGCTGCTATAAACATCATGGTGCATGTTCCCCCTTTGAATCTGCATTTCTGTATCCTTTGGTTAAATACCTATGAGAGCAATTGCTGGATCTTGTGTTTGTTCAATGTATAATTTTGAGGAACCCCCACACTGTTTCCCAGACTGGCTGAACCACTTTGCATTCCCACCAACAGGATGGGAGGGTTTCCCTTTAAGCAGAACATTATCTGCCGGCAATTTCATAAGAGGAAACAAAACCTCTGGGAGATGCACCCAGGGTCAGGCAAGCAGTTGCAGAATTCACCCCAAGGCTCCTGACGCCAAGCCCCTTGAAGCCACCAGCATGCCACTATCCAAAAGAATTCCCAGACTCTCCTTCTGACTCCACCACCAAAGAAACTACAGAGAGCATACGGCACCTCAAAATATCGAGATAATACATTTAGTAAAACTAGAAAGTCAAGCTCAACTTTTAAACAGGAACAGGCCGCTTTGGATAATTTTCAATTTTCCCTCCACCCTAATTTTAACTCTTCTGATAAATAAACTAATCAATGATGAAACATCACCTTTGTCAAATGACATCATCCAAGTCTGTATCAGATGAAAAAAAGCCACCTAACTCTAGATGCTGGCCACTCGACCATATCTTAGGCCCAATTGAATAAACACTGTTAGATGAAGGAACAAATTAGATGTTACAAACAGGCACAGAGTGAATCTCACCTTCCCTTTCTAATAAAAGAGGGTTCCTAGGAAACAGACGGTCAAAATACATTTGTAAGCAATAAATGGACAGAGAAATTGTGATCCCCTGCAATGTTCTACCTGCAGGGAAACTAAGTAATTCTTGCACCAAACCCAGAATGCTGACAGCTACTTCAATTTTACTTTGTGGCTCAACTAGAGAAAAGAGAAAAGTCCAGGAGGTTTTGGGATAATGAGAGGTTTTACCTCCAGCCCTGACATAGATAGGACATTTTGCCAAACATACCTGTGCTTTCTCTGAACACTGGCGTCCTGTGACAAGCTGTCTCGCTGACTCAGATGCTGACATTCAAAATCTTGGGTGTCTTGGAGCCAGAGCAGAGAAGTGCTGTCAGCTGGGGACAAGAAGGCACCTCTGACCTAAAGCCTGCACACCTGCTTCGGTTTCTGGGCAAACGGGCAACACATACTTGTTGTTTAGCAGTAATTATCTTCATTCTCAATAGACCGATGACCTTGCCTTTTATGGATAGGAGACTTACTCTTCTAAAGAAACCCTCAATTCGTCTATTCCCAATGCAACTAGAGTGGAACATTTATTTCTCACTTAAATAGAAAGCACTGTTATTGTCCACACTGCGTGAATGAACTTTTGAAAACATTTTAGAGAGAAAGGAAGAGACCTTTATTCAAACCCAAGTCAGGACAGCTGCCTGGGAGACACAATCTTCACCAAGAAGGGAGTGCTACGGGGAAGGAACATTTGGGGCAGGCTTATATATTTTTTTATGTTTTCTTTTACGTACAGAGTTACACACCACACTGAGGATCTTCTTAGATTCCAGAAAGTGACAGACTCTTCCTTATGTTTTCAGTATGTACATGTCAGTATGACTTTAATCTTATGGGAGCCAAAGAGGTTCTTTATTTTTTCTTATCTTTATGATGGCATTTTTGGTTATTGTTTTCTTCTTGAAACAGATGTACAACATGTGCTTGGGGCAGAAACAGGGCCCATGCTTTGAGGTTTTGCCCAGTCATTTTGAGCCGGGTAAAATGTTAAAGGATAGCTTCCCTGGGAGCCCAGGATCAGGGCCCACAGATGATAAAAGATAAAAATTCCTTTTCCATTATAATTACTCCTAAATGGAGGAATTTGAGACAAAAGCACCTTTCACAAGAGTACCAAGAAATCAAAATGATGCCCATGGAAGGCTGCCTGCTCCATGGTCAGCACAGGTAACAGAAGTGTTCACAGTCTCTGGACTCCTGCCCTTCTCCTGCCCAAATCTCTGAAGCACACAGACCACTTAAAATCAGAATTGTAGAACTGCTAGACACCTTAGAGATGTCTGGCACCATTCGCTTGGACTGCAGAATAAAACACAGTAGCTCGTTGTCAGAAACTAATTTCAACATGAAGTGCCCCCTGGATGCACTAAGTTCTTTCTCTGCAAATGTTGACTAATGTAAGTCACAGTCATACCATATAAACAGTACGATGGCTGGGAAGTCATCGTAGGTAAGGGAATATTTTAGCCATGTTTATAAGCATTGGCTCAGTTTGTAGAAGAGGCTGAGCTGAGTGTTTTTAAATACTATTTCAGACCTGTTTTACAGCACCCTCTGAACTTACCAGAGCCTGAATCGACTAAAAAAGATAGTTGGTTTTAGTAACTTTAATACCAGAAAAATATTATACTGTCTGTATTCCTAAGGATCTTTGAGTATCTTACCCAGAGGTCCTCCACTGAGATAATGATCTTAATGATCACCATGGGCAGAGGTGAAAAGGCCCGCTGAATTCGTTCCAGTTGTCCACATGACAAGAAAATCCTGATACTTGATAGGTTTCCAGATCGAGAAGACCAGAGATAAGAGGGAAATTGTACTCTGTATGGAACAACAAGGGATTTGGAGTCAATTTGGGGATCCCACTTAGGTTTCTGACACTAAAATCCTCTGCGACTCATATCATCTGAGTCCCTGTCTAACCACCTGAAAATGTGCCTAAAAATATCTACACCCTAGTTGAGAAGTTTAAGAGGCAGAATGCTACAAGGAGCCAGTATGATGTCTCTCAAGAACAGGTGCTCAGGAAGCCATAATTGCTATTGGTGTATTTCTTTTCCAGAAGAAAGAACACATGTTGAATCCATATTTCTAATACATGACTCACGAGATGATTTTCAAACCTGAAGGAAGGCTAAGAAGTCGCTCTTGTGTCATATTTCACTCAGAAATCATGTTGTTGGACTGGTGAGAATGATACGATAGCAACGTCACCACTAAGAGTGGGGAGCTTCTAATTTCAATACGGCCATGTTGACCCGCTTAGCTCAGAGCCACCAGAAAGGGCAGCTGGGGAGGGGGCACTGCCAAAACTATGAGTGGGGAGATTCCCATTTCCATATGGCCATGTTGACCCCCTTAGCTCAGGGCCACCAGAAAGGACAGCTGAGGGGGACCACAGGCCAAGGCTGCCAGGTGTGGCTGGGGCAGGCAGAACTCTGACTTAAGGCTCAACTCCTGTCTAGGTTATTATAATGCTCTTCACAAAGAAAGTGCCATTGTGTGTGAGCCCTCGTGTAGAAAAGGTTCAGAATTTCCATTGAGATTCCCTCTCTGACCTTTAGGATATGTAGCAAAGTTCCATTTAATTATTAAACATTGAAGGACTTCCTGGTTTTCTTTTCGCTATGACTGTGGCTCAATTCCCCTGTGGTCTAAGAACAGAATCCAGTTAATTTCAGGGTTTAACATTTGTAGACTTGATTCGTGGCGCCACCTATCATCTATTTGGGTAAAGAGTCTATGACCACTTGAAAATAATGTATTCTGCACTTATTATGGAATGTTCCCTATATGTCAATTAGGTCACATTTGTTACCAATGTTTTGTCTGCTTTTTCTGTCAGATTTTGAGAAAGGTATATTAAAATCTTCAAACAATGCTGCTCTATTCAAGGTTGTATCGGAGAATCTACCAGTGTTAGAAGGCAAGAGAAACAAAAAGTATAAGAATTGAGGGGATAATTGTGACTATTCACAGGTAATACGATGTGTACATAGAAAATCCAAAACAGTCTATAATTCCCCTATTAGAATTAAAAATGCAATTAATAATAATAATAATAAAAATAAATAAAATTTATAAATTTGAGATGGATTGTAGCTTCCCATTGGACAGTTTCTGACAGAAAACGTAGAACCTGTCAATCTTGGGGTAGGACATAGGGTGCACTAACCATTTAAAAGAATTCAGTGGGACTTCATAAAAATGTGACATTTCTCCTTATCTTATGACCATAAGAAAATGAAAAACTGAACCGCAGGCTGGGAAGTAAAGATTTGCAATACACACACTGACAAAGACTTGTCCATAAAGAATTCCTGCTCATCAACCATAAAAAGTCTATTTAAAAACGAATACTTCACAAAAGATTGACTGATGGCCAATAAGAACAGGAAAGGGTGCTCTACAGTATTATTTTAGGAAGAGCAAGGCCTTTCCTAAAATGAAAACATACACACAAACCAGTATTCCCTAGATGGATGACGTCCTTATTTCTGAGGACAGCTTGAAGAACAGACTAGCCTCAATGTAAAGTGATGGAATTCCTGACACTCAGAGGATGGACAATTGACCTCAAACTACAGTACAATTTCTAGGCATCATTCGGTCCTCTGAAGGCAGACAACTACCACACCCCTTCCTACACCACACATGTTGCTTCCCAACCCCTACCATAAAAGAAGAAGATGAGAAACAGATAGGACTAGTAGGAAATAGCAAAAATCACATGTGGGGATTATCCTGAAACACACTGATCACATAACTAGTGTAAAGAACTGTAGGGAATTGACTAGGACAGAGAATCAAGAGGTACTTCTTTGGGAAATGCAGCCTGAAATCGTCACACGTTGGTACCAGCTAATGAGGGCTCTGAGCACACCCTAGGGTTTGCTCACAAGGGTCTGCAACACCATTGCTGAGGACTGAAACTCTTCAAGACCTCAAAGCTTGCCTGATTGACTATTGGACTAAGAGATCCCCATGTTCTGAAAACAGATACCAACTAATTGAAAGGTTCACCTGGGCTCTCTCGGAGGCCCTACAAGAAGCTGAACCATTCATTGAAAATCAATTATACACACACACACACACACACACACACACACACACACACACACCTGTCATTTCAGCAATTACTTAAACATTCAAGGTTCTTCCTACCTTTTCTTTTTCACATTGATATTTATACTCACATGAAATGTCATCATTTCTAATGAACACTGATGTCAAAATAGAGATCCATTGACACAATATTCACAAAATGGAACTTCCCTGCTGTCATTTTCAATATAGCGTTTTTTAAAGTTCATACATATTTTAGGTGTTTGGTAACTTATACAGGAGAAGATCAGCATTGAAAAACTCTAAATACTGACAATGAGTTTTAAGCCTAGAGAAGAAAAATTGTCCAATTTCATAGATAATAAGGAACCAAAGGGAAAGCATGGAAGCTGTAGTCAAATAATTTTACACATATGCATCCTCTATTATTCTACTACTGACGGGCGTGTTTTATTACCACTATGCATGCATCAATTGTCTTCCACGTGCACCTGCACAGGTGTAATGAATTACTACAGTAGAATGAAATGTCTGGGAACTACTTGGCAGCATCTATAATGAACAATGAAATTTTGATCTTATATTTGGTGAACTTCCACTGTCTGTTCCTTTAGACAATGGACCCTAAACAGAAGGGGGAATGAACCACGAGAGACTATGGACTCTGGGAAACAAACGGAGGGCTTCAGAGGGGAGAAGGGTGGGGGATTAGGATGGGCCAGTGATGGGTATTAAGGAAGGTACATATTGCATGGAGCACTGGGTGTTATATGCAAATAATGAATCATGGAACACTACATCAAAAACTAAGGAAATACTGTATAGTGACTAACATATCATAATAAAAAATTATTATTAGAAAAAAAATTAAAGGTAAAAAAAAACCAATACAGCTTTTCTGTTTCAAGAACAATCACAATTGAGAAAAAACTAACTTCCAATCCCTAAAGCAAAACACAGACCAAGTTCCATTTCACTCCCCTTTATTCACATTCTCTGTGGGTTCTAAGCGATTTCCCTACCTCCTTTCCTGCTGAGCAGGGAGCCCGGGCTCGATCCCAGAACCCTGGGATCATAACCTGAGCCAAAGGCACATGCTTAACTGGCTGAGCCAGCCAGGAGCCCCAGCCATGTTTTTCTTAAGCAAAGGACACTTTCTCACAATGCCTTCACATGACTTCACATGGTACCAGAGACCTGCATTTGCCTCTAGGAGGTCGCAGATGAGGCAATTGTAAACTCTCCCAGTGGTTTATCAAATACAATGACCTGCCTGGTGACAGTGAAACTCTTATGAGCCCACGAGAGGGTGCTGTGACACTCAGCTGTGGCTGGGCTGGCACAGAGAACCAAATCCATTTCCCTGCCTGATGTCTGTGAGGAACAGATGCCCCCACTATGAATGAGACCCTGTCACTGAGCTGTCCAGAGATGGCCATCCTCATGGAGGATGAGGATAAAGGACAATGCCTGAGGAGACGTCATCTGTCTCTTTTATCTTTTCATATTTTTGACAGTGGACAAATCACTGCCTAGGAGTCCCCAACTACCTTAGTCTCATCTGTGAATGGCCAAGATGTTTTAAAAAACACTTAAGATTTTGACCTCACAAATGCCCACAACCACTTACCATAGGGATTCAACATTAAGCAAAGATACTGTTCGTTGGAAGAGAGGTCCTGCCCACTGTTGTTTCTCACTTATATGCTCATCTTCCTTACCTCATGGTAACACAACCACCTTGATTCCTGCTTCCGTCTTCAGGAAGGCTGATGTGACTTGAAGGGCATTACCCTGACATCGTCCTTTCTTAGCAATAAGATGTTTCCTTAGCAATAAGACATTTCCCTAGTCCTACACACCCAAAGTTGAATCGGAATCAGGATTGAGGAGGCTGATGAGAGTTGAAGGTGTTTTCCTGTACACGGTGGTTTATTACCAATAAGGAGTCCTCGAAATTCCAGAACCTTTTCATTAATGCTTCCTACTCGTGAAAGATGATGTACATTGGTCTTTCCCTGTATGGTGTGGTGACTCAGAGAAAAGTGCTTAGCCCTTTCATCAGACTTCCACGACCACTTTGGGCCTGGCTTCCATATTCACTAAGGATGATGTTAGGGCTAAGACCGTTCCTGTACACTGTTATTTCTTACAGATAAGTGTATGGCATTTTTGTTACATTGCCAGAACCACTTAGCGCCGGGCTTGCCGGCCTCCTGGGGACGAACCCTAACCCTAGGTCGGTCCCTGAGGGGCCCCTCCCAAGGGGCCTTGCTCCACAATGCCAGGGATTGGGGACCCCCGAGCCCAGCGCCAGAGTCACCCTGCCGCCCCGCAGGAACCCGGGCTGCTAGGGGCGCCGCCAGTCTTTTAAGGCGAGAGAACAGGCAGGGCCCTCCAAGCCCCTGGTGACCTTCGAAGGCCCCCCCATCCAAAGGCTTTAGCCCATGCTCCCGCTCCTCAGGGACCTCACCTCGGTCTGCCCCTCCGCTCACCGCAGAGCCAGCAGATGAGGCCTGCCCTCCTCCTGGGGGCTAACCATAACCCTAGGTTGTCCCCTGAGGGACACCTCCGAAGGGGCCTGGCACCGCAATGCCTGGGATTGGGGACCCCTGTGCCCCAGCGCCGGACTCACCGTGCCACCCCCCCCACCCCCCGGGCCGCCTGGAACACCGTCGGTCATTCAGGGAGGGAGAAGGGGCAGATCCCTCCGAGCCCCTGGCGACCTTCAAAGGCCCCCCGTGCCAAAACACTTGGGCCCATGCTCCCGCTCACCTGCACCCTCACCTCCGTCCGCCCCTCCACTTGCTGCACAGCCGGTGGATCAGGACTGCCAGCCTCCTGGGTGTTACCCTAACCGTTGGTGGGCCCCCAAAGGGCCCATCCCAGGTTCCTATTGCTGCAACACCGGGGACTGGGGACTCCCGAGCCCCAGCGCCCGACTCACCCTCAAGCCCTACGGCCATCTGGGCCGCTAGGGGCGCCGCCGGTCATTCAGGGAGGGAGAAGGGGCAGGGCCCTTCCAAGCCACCAGTGAACTTCGAAGTCTCCCCGCACCAAAGCGCTTGGGCCCACGCTCCTGCTCGCCAGCGCCCTTACCTCGGCCCTCCCCTCCGCTCGCCGCACAGTGGCGGATCGGGCCTGTGGGCCTTCTGGGGGCTAACCCGAACCCTAGGTCGGCCCCCAAGGGGCCCGTCCCAAGGGGCCTGGCGCCGCAACGATGGGGATTGGGGACCCCCGAGCCCCAGCGCCGGACTCACCCTGCTGCCCCGCCGCCACCCGGGCCGCTATGGGTGCCGCTGGTCATTCAGGGCGGGAGAACGGGCAGGGCCCTCCAAGCCCGCGGCGAACTTCTAAGGCCCCCCGCGCCAAAGCGCTTGGGACCAAGCTCCCGCTCGCCATCGCCCTTACCTCGGCCTGCCCCTCCGCTCGCCGCACAGCCGGCTGATCGGGCCTCCCAGCCTCCTGGGGGCTAACCCTAACCCTAGGTAGGCCCCCTAGGGGCTCATCCCAAGGGGCCTGGCGCCACAATGCCGGGGATTGGGGAATCCCGAGCCCCAGCACCGGACTCAACCTGCCCCCCCGCTGCCACCAGCGCCACGAGGGGCGCCATCGGTCATTCAGGGTGGGAGAACGGGCAGGACCCTCTGAGCCCCTGGCGACCTTCGAAGGCCCCTCGCGTCGAAACTTTGGGCCCACTTTCCCGCTCGCACACGCCCTTATCTCAACCTGCCCCTCCGCTCGCCGCACAGCTGGCAGATCGGGCCTCCCAGCCTCCTGGGGGCTAACATTAACCCTAGGTAGGCCCCCTTGGGCCCCATCCCAAGGGACCTGGCGCCGCAACGCCGGGGATTGGGGACCCCTGAGCACCAGTGCTGGACTCACTCTGCCGCCCCCTGCCACCTGGGCCGCTAGGGGCACCGCCCGTCATTCAGGGCAGGTGAACGGGCCGGGTCCTCCGAGGCCCCTGCGACATTAGTAGGCGCCCCACACCAAACGCTTGGGCCCACGCTCCTGCTTGCCAGTGCCCTCACCTCCGTCTTGCCCCTCCACTTGCTGTACAGCCGGTGGATCGGGACGGCCGGCCTCCTGGGTGTTACCCTAACCCTCGGTCGGCTCCTGAGGGGCCCCTCCCAAGGAGCCTGGGGCCGCAACGCCGGTATTTGGGGACCCCAGAGACCCAGCGTCGGACTCAACCTGCCGCCCCACCACCATCCGGGCTTCTAGTGGCGCCGCCGGTCATTCAGGGCCTGAAAATGGGCAGGGCCCTCCTAGCCCACGGTGACATTCGAAGGCGCCCTGTGCCAAAACGCTTGGGCCCATGCTCCCACTCTCCAGCGCCCTCACCTCGGCCCGCCCCATCGCTCATCCGACAGGGGGCGGATCGGGCCTGCCCGACTCCTGGGGGCTAACTCAAACCCTAGGTCGGCCCCCGAGGGACCCGTCCGATGGGGCCTCACGCCACAATGCCTGGGACTGCTGAACCACGAGCTCCAGCGCCGGACTGACCGTGCTGCCCTGCTGACACCCGGGCCTCTAGAGGTGCCGCCAGTCATTCAGGGCGTGAGAACGGGCAGGGCCATCTGAGCCCCCATTGTCCTTCGAAGGCCCACCACGCCAAAACGCTTGGGTCCAAGCTCGCGCTCGCCAGCGCCCTCACCTCAGCCTGCCCCTCTGCTCGCCCCTCTGCTCGCCGCCCAACGGGCGGATCGGGCCTGCCGGCCTCCTGGGGGTTACCCTAACCCTAGGTAGGCCCCCGAGGAGCCCCTCCCAAGGGGCCTGGCACCGCAACGCGGGGATTGGGGACCCCCAAACCCCAGCACTGGACTGTTTACCGCTCTGCCGGTGGCCGGGTCCCTAGGGGCGCCACCAGTCATTCAGGGTGGGAGAACGTGTAGGGCCCTCCGAGCCCCCGGTGACCTACGAAGTTCCCCCGCACCAAAACGGTTGGGCCCACGCTCCTGCTCACCAGCGCCCTCATATCGGCCCACCCCGCCGCTCATAGCAGAGCCCGCGGATCGGGCCTGCCAGCCTCCTGGGGGGAAACTCTAACCCTAGGTCGACCACCAAGGGGCCTTCCCAAGCGGTCTGGTGCTGCAACGCCAGGGATTGGGGACCCCCGAACCCCAGCGCCTGACTCCCCCTGCCGCCTCGCCACCACCCGGGCCGCTAGCGGCACTGCAGATCATTCAGGGCGTGAGAACTGGCAGGGCCCTCCAAGCCCCGGACGACCTTCGAAGGCACCCTGCATCAAAACGCTTGCGCCCACAATGCCGCTAGGCAGCGCCCTCACCTCAGCCCGCCCCTCCGCTGGCCGCACAGCTGGCGGATTGGGCCTGCTAGCCTCCTTGGGCCTAACCCTAACACTAGGTCGGCCCCCGAGGGGCCCCTCCCAAGGAACCTGGCTCTGCAACGCCAGGGATTGGGAAACAATGAGCCCATTTGCTGGACTCACCCTGCCGCCCCGCCAGTGCATGGGCCACTAGGGGCAAAGCAGGACATACAGTGCGGGAGAACGGGCAGGGCCCTCCGAGACTCCGTCGTCGTTCGAAGGCCCACCGTGCCAAAACGCTTGGGCCCATGCTTCAACTCCCCAGGGCCCTCACCTCAGCCCGCCCCTCCGCTCACCGCACAACTGGCGGATCTGGCCTGCCGGCTTCCTGGGGGCTAATACTAACCCTAGGTTGGCCCCCAGGGGCCCCTCCCAAGAGGCCCAGCGCCGCAGCGCCGGGGATTGGGGACCCCCGAACCCCAGCGCCGGAATCACCCTGCCGGCCCGCCGGCGCCCGGGCTGCTAGGGGCGTTGCCGGTCACTCAGGACGGGAGAACGGGTAGGGCCCTCAGAGCCCCCGGCGACCTTCAAGGCACCCCGCGTCAAAACGCTTGTGCCCACGCTCCCGCTAGTCAGCGCCCTCACCTCGGCCAGCCCCTCCGCTTGCTGCACAGCTGGCGGATCGGGACTGCTGGCCTTCTGGAGCTAACCCTAACCCTAGGTAGGCCCCCGAGGAACCCATCCCAAGGGGAGTGGGGCAGCAACGCGGTGATTAGGGACCCCCGAGCACCAGCACCGGACTCACTCTGCCGGACCGCCGCCACCCGGGATGCTAGGGGTGCCGCCGGTCATTCAGGGCGGGACAAAGAGCAGGGCCTTCCGAGCCCCCGACGACCTTCGAAGGCCCCACGCACCAAAACGCTTGGGACCACGCTCCCACCTGCCAGCGCCCACAACTCAGCCTGCCCCTCCGCTCGCTGCACAGCCGGCGGATTGGGCCTGTCGGCCTCCTGGGGAAACCCTCACCTTGAGAGGCCCCCGAGGAGACCCTCCCAAGGGGCCTGGCGCCACAACGTGGGGATTGGGGACCCCCGAGCCCCAGCACCGGACTCACCCTGCCACCCTGCTGGGGCCTGGGACACTATGGGCACGGCCAGTCATTCAGGGCGGGAGAACGTGTAGGGCCCTCCGAGCCCCCGGAGACCTTCAAAGGCCCCTCGCGCCAAAACGCTTGGGCCTACGCTCCCGCTCGCCAGAGCCCTTACCTCAGGCCGCCCCTCCGCTCACGCACAGCCGGGGGATCGGGCCTCCCGGCCTCCAGGGGGCTAACCCTAACCCTAGGTCAGCCCCAGAGTGGCCCCTCCCAAGGGGCCTGGCTGTGCAATGCCGGGGATTGGGAACCCCTGACCCCCAGAGCTGGACTCACCCTGCCGCCCTGCCACCACACCGGCCGCTAGGGGCGCCGCAAGACATTCAGTGTGGGAGAAGGGGCAGGGCCCTCCGAGTCCCGTCCTCATTCATAGGCCCACCGCGCCAAAAGGCTTGGACCCATGCTCCCGCTCGCCAGCGCCCTCACCTCGGCCTGCCCCTCCGCTCATCGCACAACAGGCGGATCGTGCCTGCTGCCCTCCTGGGAGCTAATCCTAACCCTAGGTTGGCTCCCAAGAGGCTTGGCACCGCAACGCCGGGGATTGGGTACCCCTGAGCCCCAGCACCGGACTCAACTTGCCGCCCCCAGGCCACCCGGGCCTCTAGGGGCGCTGCGCGTCATTCAGGGCGGGAGAATGGGCAGGGCCCTCTGAGTCTCCAGAGACATTTGAAGGCCCCCCACGCCAAAACGCTTGAGCCCGCGCTCCCATTCGCCAGCGCCCTCACCTAGGCATGCCCCTCCGCTCGCCACACAGTGGGCGGATTGGGCCTGCCGGCCTCCTGGGGGCTAACACTCCCCCTAGGGTGGCCACTGGGGGGCCCTTCCCAAGGGGCCTGGCGCTGCAGCGCCAGGGATCAGTGACCCCCGAGCCCCAGCCAGGAATCACTTTGCCGTCCCGCCGCCACCCGGGCTGCTAGGGGCGCCATTGGTCATTTAGGGCGGGAGAATGGGCAGGGCCCTCCAAGCCCCTGGCGACCTTTGAAGGCCCCCCTCTCCAATATGCTTGGGCCCATGCTCCCGCTCGCCAGCGCCCTAACCTCGGCCCTCCCATCCACTCGCCGCAAAGCTGGCGGATCAGGCCTGTCGGCCTCCTGGGGGGTAAGCCTAAACCTAGTTCGGCACCCGAGGGGCCCCTCCCAGGTGCTGGTGCCGCCACGCTGGGGATTTGGGACCCCCAATCCCAAGCACCGGACTCACCCTGCCCCCCCTCATCCACCTGGGCCGCTAGGGGAACCGAGGATTATTCAGGGCGGGAGAAGGGGCAGGGCCCTCCGAGACCCTGTCGACCTTCGAAGGCCGCCCGTGCCAGAATGCTTGGGCCCACGTTCCCGCTCGCCAGCGCCCTTACCTTGGCCCTCCCCTCTGCTCGCCGCACAGCTGGCAGATCGGGCCTGCAGGCCTTCTGGGGGCTAACCCTAACCCTAGATCGACCCCCTAGTTGTCGCAACGACGGGGATTGTGGACTCCTGAACCCCAGCGCCGGACTCACCCTCCCGCCCTACAGCCACCTGGGCCGCTAGGGGCGCCGCCGGTCATTCAGGGAGGGAAAACGGGCAGGGCCCTCCGAGCCACCTGCGACCTTCAAAGCCCCCCACACCAAAACGCTTGGGCCCACGCTCCCACTCCTCAGTGCCCTCACCTCGGCCCTCCCCTCTGCTCGCCGAACAGCTGGCAGAATGGGCCTGCAGGCCTTCTGGGGACTAACCCTAACCCTAGTTTGAGCCCCTAGTGGCCCCTCCCAAGGGGCCTGGCGCCTCAACGACGGGTATTGGGGACTCCCGAGCCCCAGAGCCAGACTCACCCTGCCGCAACGCCGCCACCCGGACCGCTAGGGGCGCCGCCAGTCATTCAGGGAGGGAAAACGGGCAGGGCCCTCCGAGCTCGCGGCGAACTTCGAAGGCCCCCCATCCAAAACGCTTGAGCCCACACTCCCGCTCACCAGCGCCCTCACCTGGCCTGCCCCTCCGCTCGCCACACAGCCAGTGGATCAGGCCTGCCAGCCTCTTTTCGGCTAACCCTAACCCTAGGTCCGACCCCGAGGGACCCCTCCTAAGGGACCTGGCGCCGCCAGGCCGGGGATTGGGGATACCCGAGCCCCAGCTCCAGACTCACCCTGAGGCCCCACGTCCATCCGGGCTGTTAGGGGCGCAGCCAGTCATTAAGGGCGGGAGAACGGGCAGGGCCCTCAGAGCCCCCGGTTACCTTCGAAGGCCACCTGCACCAAAACTCTTGGGCCCACGATCCCGCTCGCCAGCGCCCTCACCTCGGCCCGCCTCACCGAAGGCACAACGCTGATGGATCAGGAGTGCCAGCCTCCTGGGGGCTAACCCTAACCATAGGTCGGCTGCCGAGGAGCCCCTCCCATGGGGCCTGGCGTCGACACACCAGGGATTGGGGACTCCCGAGCCCCAGCACCAGACTCACCCTGCTGCCCTGCCACCACCCGGGCCACTAGGGTCGCCGCCGTTCATTCAGGGCGGGAGAACGGGCAGGGCCTTCTGAGCCACCGGCGACCATCGAAGGCCCCTGCGTCAATGTGCCTGGTCCCACGGCCCTGCACTCCAGCACGCTCATCTCAAACCACCCCTCCACTCGTCGCATTTCCAGCGGATCGCTCCTGCCAGCCTCCTGGGTGCTAACTCAAAGCCTAGGTCAGACCCCAAGGGACCCATCTCAAGGGGCATGGCGCCGCAATGCCAGGGATTGGGGACCCCCGAGAACAAGCGCCGACTCATCCTTCTGCCCCGCCACCACACGGTCCGCTACGGGCGCCTCAGTACATTCAGTGCGGGAGAACGGGCAGGGCCCTCCGAGCCCCTGTCGTCCTTCAAAGGCCCACCGCGCCAAAACGCTTGGGCCCACACTCCCGCTCGCCTGTGCCCTCACCTTGGCCTTCCCCTCTGCTCACTACACAGCCAGCAGATCAGGCCTGCCGGCCTCCTGGGGGCTAACCCTACCCCTAGGTCGGCCCCCGAGGAGACCCTCCCAAAGGGCCTGGCGCCACAACGTGGGGATCGGGGACTCCCGAGCCCAAGCTCCGTACACACCCTGCCGCCCCGCCGCCACCCGGGGTGTTAAGGTCACCGCCGGTCATTTAGGGCTGGAGAACGGGTAGGGCCCCCCGAGCCACCGGAGACCTTTGAAGGCCCCGCACGCCAAAAAGCTTGGGCCCACGCTCCCGATCGCCAGCGCCCTTACCTCGGCCCGCCCCTCCTCTCCACGCACAGCTGGAGGATCGGGCCTCCCGGCGTCATGGGGTCTCACCCTAACACAAGGTTGGGCCCCGAGGCGCCCCTTCCAAGGGGCCTAGAGCCGCAACGCCGGGGTTTGGGGACCCCCAGCCCCAGCGCCAGACTCACCCTGCTGGACCGCTGCCACCTGGGCTTCTAGCGCCGCCGGTCACTCAGTGCGGGAGAACATGCAAGGCCCTCCACCCCCCGGCGACCTTCGAAGGTCCCCCGCCCCAAAACACTTGGGCCCATGATCCCGTTCACCAGCGCCCTCACCTCGGCCCGCCCCTCTGCTCGCCACACCGCCGGCGGATCGGGCCTACCGGCCTCCTGGGGGCTAACCCTAACCCTAGGTCGGCCCCCAAGGGGCCCCTCCCAAGGGACCTGGTGCCACAACGCCAGGGTTTGGGGACCCCCAAACAACAGCCAGGACTCACCTTGTCGTCCCGCCGCCATCCGGGCCACTAGGGGCGCCACCGGTCATTCAGTGCGGGAGAACATGCAGGGCCCTCCCAGCCCAGGGCAACATTCGAAGGCACCCCGTGCCAAAATGCTTGGTCCCTCGGTGCCGCTCCCCAGCGCCCTCATCTCGAACCGCCCCTCCGCTCGTTGCAGAGCTGGCGGATCGGTCCTGCCGACCTCCTGGGGGCTAACTCAAACCCTAGTTCGGACCCCGAGGGACCCATCCCTAGGGGCCTATCGCCACAACGCCTAGGATTGAGGACCCCCGAGCCCCAGCACCGGACTCACCCTGCCGCCCCGCGACCACCCGGGCCGCTAGGGGCGCCGCCGGTCATTCAGAAAGGGCAGGGACCTCCGAAGCCCGGGCGACCTTCAAAGGCACCCCACATCAAAACACTTGCGCCCACGCTCCCGCTACTCAGCGCCCTCACCTCGGCCAGCCCCTCCGCTCGCCGCACAGCCGGCAGATCGGGACTGCTGGCCTCCTGCAGCTAACCCTAACGCTAGGTAGGCCCCTGAAGAGCCCATCCCAAGGGGTCTGGGGCAGCAACGCGGTGATTGGGGACCCCCGAGCCCCAGCGCCGGACTCACCCTGCTGGACTGCCGCCACCCAGGCCTCTAGGGATGCCACCGGTCATTCAGAGCGGGACAACGAGTAGGGCCTTCCAAGCCCCTGATGACCTTTGAAGGCCCCCCGCACCAAAACGCTTGAGCCCACGCTCCTGCTCGCCAGGGCCCTCATCTCGGTCCACCCCTCCGCTCCTTGCAGAGCGGGCGGATCGGGACTGCCGGCCTCCTGGGGGCAAACTCTAACCCTAGGTCGGCCACCGAGGGGCCCATTCCAAGGCGCCTATCGCCGCAACGCCTGGGATTGGGGACCCCCAAGCCCCAGGTCCAGACTCTACCCTGCTGCCCTGCCGCAACCTGGGCCGCTAGGTGCGCCGGCCAGTCATTCAGGGCGGGAGAACGGGCAGGGCCTTCCGAGACCCCGGCGACAATCGAAGGCCCCCAGAGCCAAAACGCTTGGGCCCACGCTCCTGCTCGCCAGCGCCTACAACTCGGCCTGCCCATCCGCTGGCTGCACAGCCAGCGGATCGGGCCTGCCGGCCTCCTGGGGAAACCCTCACCTTGGGAGGCTCCCGAGGAGACCCTCCCAAGGGGCCTGCCGCCACAATGTGGGGATTGGGGACCCCCGAGCCCCAGCACCGGACTCACCTGCCGCCCCGCCGGCACCTGGGCCGCTATGGGCGCGGACGGTCGTTCAGGGCGGAAGAACGTGTAGGGCCCTCCGTGCCCCCGGAGACCTTCAAAGGCCCCCGCGCCAAAACGCTTGGGCCTACGCTCTCGCTCGCCAGAGTCCTTACCTCAGCCCGCCCCTCCGCTCATGCACAGACGGCGGATCGGGCCTCCCGGCATCCGGGGGGCTAACCCTAACACTTGGTCGGCCCATGAGGGGCCCCTCCCAAGGGGCCTTGCGCCACAACGCCTGGGATTGGGGACATCCAAGCCCCAGCGCCAGACTCTCCCTGCCGCCCTGCCGCCAAGTGGGCCAGTAGGGGCACCACTGGTCATTCAAGGAGGGAGAAAGGGCAGGGCCCTCTGAGCCCCCGACGACCTTTGAAGGCCCCACTTGCAAAAACGCTTGGGCCCACCTTCCCGCTCTCCAGCTCCATCACCTCAGCCCACCCCTCCGCTCACCACACAACCGGCTGATGAGGCCTGCCGGCCACCTGTGGGCTAACCCTAACCCTAGGTCGGCCCTCGAGGGGCCCATCCGATGGGGCCTGGCGCCACAACGCCTGGGATTGCTGACCCCCAAGCCCCAGCGCCGGACTCACTGTGCCACCCGCTGCCACCCGGGCTGCTAGTGGCGCCGCCGGTCATTCAGGGTAGGAGAACGGGCAGGGCCCTCCAAGCCTCCGGCGACTTTCAAAGAACCCCACGCCAAAACACTTGGACCAATGCTGCCGCTCATCAGAGCCCTCACCTCGGCCCACCCATCCGCTCTCCAAACAGCTGGCGGATCGGGCCTGCCCGCCTCCTAGGGGCTAACCCTAACCATAGGTCGGCCCCCGAGGGGCATATCCCAAGGGGCCTGGCTCCGCAACACAGTGTATTGGTGACCCCCGAGCCCCAGCGCCGGACTTACCCTATCACCCCGCTGCTACCTGGACCGCTAGGGGTGCCGCCGGTCATTCAGGGCGGAAGAACGGGCAGGGACCTCCGAGCCCCCGGAGACCTTTGAAGGCCCCCCGCGCCAAAACGTTTGGGCACATGCTCCCGAACTCGCCAGCGCCCTCATCTCGGCCCACCCCTTCGCTGCACTCCCGGCGGATCGGGACTGCCGACCTCCTGGGGGCTAAGCCTAACCCTAGGTCGGCCCCCGAGGGGCCCGTCCCAAGGGGACTGGCGCCAAAACGCCGGGTATTGGGGACCCCCGAACCCCAACGCCGGACTCACCCTGCCGCCGCACCGCCACCTGGGCCTCTATGGGTGCCACTGGTCATTCAGGGCGGGAGAACAGGCAGGGCCCTCCAAGACGGCTACGAACTTCGAAGGCCCACCCATCCAAAACGCTTGAGCCCACGCTCCCGCTCCTCAGCGCCTTCACCTCGGCCCGCCCCTCCGCTTGCCACAGAGCCGGCGGATGAGGCCTGCCCTCCTCCTGGGGGCTACCCATAACCCTAGGTGGGCCCCTTAGGGGCCCCTCCGAAGGGGCCTGGCATGCAATGCCTGGGATTGGGGACCCCCGAGCCCCAGTGCCGGACTCACCGTGTCGCCCCGCCGCCATCCGGGCCGCTAGGAGCACCGTCGGTCATTCAGGGAGGGAGAATGGGCAGATCCCTCCGAGCCCCTGGCGACTTTCGAAGGCCCCCCGCGCCAAAATGCTTGGGCCCATGCTCCCGCTCGCCTGCACCCTCACCACGGTCCCCCCTCCTCTCGCTGCACAGCCGGTGGATCAGGACTGCCAGCCTTCTGGGTATTACCCTAACCATTGGTGGGCCCCCGAGGGGCCAATCCCAGGTTCCTATTGCCGCAACACCGGGGATTGGGGACTCCCGAGCCCCAGCGCCGGATGCACCCTCCCACCCTACCGCCACCCGGGCCGCTAGGGGCACCGCTGGTCATTCAGGGCGGGAGAATGGGCAGGGCCCTCCGAACCCCCAGCGACGTTTGAAGGCCCCCCACGCCAAAGCGCTTGGGACCACGCTCCCGCTAGCCATCGCCCTTACTTCAGCCTGCGCCTCCCTCGATGCACAGCTGGTGGATCGGGCCTCCCAGCCTCCTGGGGGCTAACCCTAACCCTAGGTAGGCCCCCTAGGGGCCCATCCCAAGGGGCCTGGCTCCGCAACGTCGGGGATTGGGGACTCCCGAGCCCCAGCACCAGACTCACCCTGCCTCCCCGCTGCACCTGGGCCGCTAGGGGAGCCGCCTGTCATTCAGGGCGGGAGAACGGGTAGGGCCCTCTGAGCCCCCAGAGACCTTTGAAGGCCCCCCGCGACAAAACGCTTCGGCCCACACTCCCGCTCGCCAGTGCCCTTACCTCGGCCTGCCCCTCCACACGCCTCACAGCTGGCAGATCGGACCTGCCAGCCTCCTGGGGGCTAAACCTAACCCTAGGTTGGCCCCCGAGGGGCCAGTCCGATGGGGCCTGGCGCCACAATGCCTCGGATTGCTGACCCCTGAGCCCCAGCGCTGGACTTACTGTGCCACCCCTCTGCCACACGGGCCGCTAGCGGAGCCATTGGTCATTCACGGCGTGAGAACAGGCAGGCCCTCCGAGCCCCGGGCGACCTTCGAAGGCACCCCTCATCAAAACACTTGCGCCCACGCTCCCGCTTCTCAGCGCCCTCACCTCGGTCCGCCCCACCGCTCACCGCAAAGCTGGCCAATCGGGCCTGCCGGCCTCCTGGGGGCTAACCCTAACCGTAGGTCGGCCCATGAGGGGCCCCTCCCAAGGCACCTGGCACCGCAACACTGGGGATTGTGGACCTCTGAGCCCCAGCTCTGGACTCACCCTGCCGCCCCACCGCCACCTGGTCTGCTAGGGGTGCCATCGGTCATTCAGGGCAGGAGAATGGGCAGGGCCCTCTGAGCCCCCGGCGACTTTCGAAGGCCTCCCGCTCCAAAACGCTTGGGCCCATGCTCCCGCTTTCCAGCGCCCTCACCTCGGCCCGCCCCTCCACTAGACGCACAGCCGGCGGATCGGGCCTGCCGGCCTCCTGGGGACTATCCCTATCCCTAGTTCGGCCCACTAGGGGCCCTTCCCAAGGGGCCTGGCGCCGCAACGCTGGGATTGGGAACCCCCGATCCGAGCGCTGGACTCACCCTACTGCCCCGCTGCCACCCGGGCCGGTAGGGGCGCCGCCGGTCATTCACGGCGGCAGAATGGGCAAGGCCCTCCGAGCCCCCGGCAACCATCGAAGGCCCCCCACGCCAAAACGCTTGGGCCCTCGCTCCCACTCACCAGAGCCCTCACCTCGGCCCACCCCTCTGCTCAACACACAATTGGCGGAATGGGCCTGCCAGCCTCCCGGGGGCTAACCCTAACCCTAGTTCGGTCCCCAAAGGGCCCCTCCCAAGGGGCCTGGCGCCGCAACACAGGGGATTGGGGACCCCTGTGCCCCAGTGGCGGACTCACCCTGCCGCCCCGCCGCCACCCCGGGCCGCTAGGGGTGCTGCCGGATATTCAAGACTGGAAAACGCGTAGGGACCTTGAAGCCCCTGGCGACCTTCAAAGGGACCCCGCGCCAAAATGCTTGAGCCCAGGCTCCCACACGCCAGCACCCTCACTTTGGCCCGCCCCTCCGCTCACCGGATAACCCGCAGATCGGGCCCACCGCCCTTCTGGCGGCTAAACCTAACCCTAGGTCGGCCCCCGAGGGGCCCCTCCTATGGGGCCTGGCCCCACAACGCCTGGGATTGCTGACCTCGAGCCCCAGCGCGGGACTCACCATGCCGCCTCGCCGCCACCCGGGTTGCTAGGAGCACTGTCAGTCATTCAGGGCGGGAAAACGGGCAGGGCCCTCCAAGGCCCTGGCGACCTTCGAAGACCTCCCGCGCCAAAACGATTGGGCCCAAGCTCCTGCTCGCCTGCGCTCTCAACTCGGACCACCCCTCCGCTCACCGCACAGCTGGCGGATCAGGCCTGTGGGCCTCCTGGGGGCTAATCCTAACCCTAGGTCGGCCCCCAAACGGCTCTTCCCAAGGGGCCTGGCGCCGCAACGCCAGGCTTTGGGGACCCGCGAGACCCAGCGCCGGACTCACCCTGCAGCCCCGCTGCCACCAGTGCTGCGAGGGGCGCCGTCGGTCATTCAGGGCGGGAGAATGGGGAGGACCCTCTGAGCCCCTGATGACCTTTGAAGGCCCCTCGCTCTGAAACTTTGGGCCCACGTTCCCGCTCGCCAACGCCCTCATCTCAACCCGCCCCTCCGCTCACCGCACAGCCGGCGGATTGGGCTTACCGGCCTCCTGGGGTAACCCTAACCCTAGGTTGGCACCCGAGGGGCCCCTCCCAAGGAGCCTGGGGCCGCAACGCCGGTAATTGGGGACCTCAGAGCCCCAGCGTCGGACTCAACCTGCCGCTCCGCCACCATCCGGGCTTCTAGGGGTGCCGCCGGTCATTCAGGGCGTGAGAACCGGCAGGGCCCTCCTAGCCCACGGTGACATTCGAAGGCACCCTGCGCCAAAACGCTTGGGCCCAGGCTCCCGCTCGCCAGCGCCCTCACCTCAGCCCGCCCCTTCCCTCGCCTGACAGGGGGCGGATCGGGCCTGCCCGACTCCTGGGGGCTAACTCAAACCCTAGGTCGGCCCCCGAGGGACCCGTCCGATGGGGCCTGGCGCCTCAATGCCTGGGACTGCTGAACCACGAGCTCCAGCGCTGGACTGACCGTGCTGCCCCGCTGACACCCGGGCTGCTAGAGGCGCCGCCGGTCATTCAGGGTGTGAGAACGGGCAGGGCCCTCCGAGCCCATGTTGTCCTTCGAAGGCCCACCACGCCAAAACGCTTGGGTCCAGGCTCGCACTAGCCAGCGCCCTCACCTCAGCCCACCCCTCCGCTCGCCACCTAACGGGTGGATCAGGCCTGCCGGCCTCCTGGGGGTTAACCCTAACCCTAGGTAGGCCCCCGAGGAGCCCCTCCCAAGGGGCCTGGCACCGCAATGCGGGGATTGGGGACCCCTGAACCCCAGCACCGGACTAACCTTACCACTCTGCCGGTGGCCGGGCCGCTAGGGGTGCCGCCGGTCATTCAGGACGGGAGAACGTGTAGGGCCCTCCCTGCTCCGGTGACTTTCGAAGGTTCCCAGCACCAAAACGCTGCGGCCCACTCTCCTGCTCGCTAGGCAGCGCCCTCACCTCAGCCCGCCACTCTGATCATCACACAGCTGGCGGATCGGGCCTGCTGGCCTCCTGGGGCCTAACCCTAAACTAGGTCGGCCCCCAGGGGCCCCTCCCAAGGGGCCTGGCTCCACAACACCAGGGATTGGGAACCCCAGAGCCCCAGCACCAGACTCACTGTGCCGCCCCGCCACCAACCGGGCCGCTAGTGGCGCCGCAGGTCATTCAGGGAGTGAGAAAGGGCAGGGCCCTCCGAGCCCCGGGCGACTTTCGAAGGCACCCTGCATCAAAACACTTGCACCCACGCTCCCGCTAGGCAGTGCCCTCATCTCAGCCCGCCCCTCCCATCGTCGCACAGCCGGTGGATCGGGGCAGCCGGCCTCCTGGGGGATAACCATAACCCTAGGTCGGCCCATGAGCAGCAACTCCCAAGGGGCCTGGTGCCGCAATGCCGGAGATTGGGGACACCAGAGCCCCAGCGTCGGACTCAACCTACCGCCCCGCCACCAACCAGGCCGCTAGGGGTGCCCCCGGTCATTCAGGGCGGGAGAACGGGTAGGACCCTCAGAGCCCCCGGTGACCTTCGAAGGCCCCCCGCGCCAAAACTCTTGGGCCCACGCTCCCGCTCACCAGCGCATTCACGTCGGCCCTCTCCTCCGCTCGATGCACAGCCAGCGGATCAGGCCGCTGGACTCCTGGGGGTAACCCTAAAGCTAGGTAGGCCCCAGAGGGGCCCCTCCCAAGGGGCCTGGCACCACCAAGCCTGGGACTAGGACCACAGGCCCCATCACAAGAATCACCCTGCCTCCCTGCTGCCACTCGGGCCACTAGGGGCTCCGCCTGTCATTCAGGGCACAAGAACGGACAGGGTCCTCCGAGCCACTGGTGACCTTCGAAGGCTCCCCACGCCAAAACCCTGGTGACCACGTTCCTGCTCCCCAGCGCCCTCACCTCGGCCCGCCCCTCCGCTCCCTGCACAGAGGGCGGATCAGGGCTGCCGGCCTTGTGTGGGCTAACCCTAACCATAGGTCGACCCCCCAAGGTCCCTCCCAAGGATCCTGGTGCCTCTACGCCAGGGATCGGGGACCCCAAGCCCCAGAACCAGACTCACCCTGCTGCAACACTGCCACCGGGGCCGCTAGGGGTGCCGCCGCTCCTTCAGGGCGGGAGAACGGACAGGGCCCTGGAGAAACCAGCGAAATTTGAAGCCTCCAGCGCCAAAATGCAGGGGCCCATGCTCCCGCTCGCCAGCGCCTTTACCTCGGCCCGCCCACCTCTAGCCGCCTAGCCAGAGGATTGGGCCTGCCGGCCTCCTGGGTGCTAACTCTAACCCTAGGTCGGCCAACGAGGAGCCCCTCCCAAGGGGCCTGGCCCCACAATGCTGGGGATTGGGGATCCCCGAGCCACAGCTCAGGACTCACCCTGCCACCCCACAGCCAATGGAGACGCTAGGGGCGCTGCTGGTTATTCAGGGCAGGAGAATGGGCAGGGCCCTCCGAGACATGGCAACATTCGAAGGCCCAGGACGCCAAAACGCTGGGGCCCATGCTCCCGCTCGGCATCGCCCTCAACTCGGCCCACACCTCTGCTCCTCGCACAACCAGCGGATCAGGCCTGCCGGCCTCCTGGGCGCTAACCCTAATCCTAGGACGGCCACTGAGGGTCCCTTCCTAAGGAGCCTTGCGGCGCAATGCCGGGGATTGGCGACCCCCAAGCCACAGCGCCGGGAGCACCCTGCCGCCCCGCCCCACTCGGGCCGCTAGGGGCACCGCCATTCATTCTGGGTGGGAGAACTGGCAGGGGCCTCCGAACCCCCGCCCACCTTCTATGGCGCCCAGAACCAAAATGCTTGTGCCCAGGCTCATGTTCACCAGCACCCTCACCTCAGCCCAACTCTCTGCTCCATGCACAGGCAGTGTATAGGGCCTGCCGGCCTCCTGGGGGCTAACCCTAACTGTAGGTTGGCCCCCGAGGGGCCCTTCCCAAGTGGCCTGGCGCCCCAATGCCGGGGATGGGGCAACCGAGCCTAAGTGCCGGACTCACCCTGCTGCCCTTCAGCCACCTGAGCCACTAGGGGCCCTGCCGGTCATTCAGAGCGGGAGAACGGGCAGGTCACTCTGAGCCACGGCCAACCTTCGAAGGCCCCCCGCGCTAAAACGCTTGGGCTCATTCTCAGGCTCGCCAGTGCCCTCACCACAGCCCACCCCACCACGTGCTGCACAGACGCTGATCGGATCCACCGGCCTCTGGGGGGCTAACCGTAACCCTAGATCGACCCCCGAGGGGCCCCTCCCAAGGGGCCTGGCCATGCAACACCGGGGATTGGGGACCCTGAGCCTCAGCACCTGACTCACCCTGCCACCCAGACGCCACCCAGGGGCTTGGGGTGCTGCTGTTCATTCAGGGCGGAATAACAGGCAGGGCCCTCCGAGACACGGTGAAATTTGAATCCCCCTGCGCCAAAACGTCCGGGCCCACGCTCCCAAACACCAGCGCCCTCACCTCGGTCCGCCACTCCACTCTCCACACAGCCGGTGAATAGGACCTGCTGAGTTCCTAGGGGATAAACCTAACCCTAAGTTGTCATCCGAGGGGCCCCTCCCAAGGGGCCTGGCGCCGCATCGCTGGGGATTGGAGATACCCGAGCCACGGGCCTGACTCACCCTGCCACCCCTCACCACCCGGGCCGCTAGGGGCGCCGCCGTTCATTCAGGGTGGGAGAACGGGCAGGGCCCTCTGAACCCCCGCCGACCTTTGAAGGCACCCTGAACCAAAATGCTTGGGCCCAGGCTCATGTTCACCAGCACCCTCACCTCGGCCCAACTCTCTGCTCGACGCACAGGTGGTGTATCGGGCCTGCTGGCCTCTTGGGGGCTAACCATAACTGTAGGTCGGCCCCCGAGGGGCCCTTCCCAAGTGGCCTGGCGCCGCAACGCCGGGGATGGGGACCCCGAGCCCAACTGCTGGACTCACCCTGCTGCCCTTCAGGCACCCGAGCCGCTAGGGACCCACCGGTCAATCAGGGCAGGAGAACGGGCAGGGCCCTCTGAGGCCCCCTGAATTTTGAAGGCCCCCCGTGCAAAAACTTAGGCTCCCATGCTTCTGCTCGCCAGTGCCCTCACCTCGGCCCACCCCTCCACTTGATTCAGACCCGGTGGATAGGGTCTGCCGTGCTCTTGGTTCTAACCAAAACCCTAGGTCGGCCCCATGGGGCACATCCCAAGGGGACTGGCTCTGCAACCCTGGGGATTGGTGACTCAGAGCCCCAGAGCCAGACTCACCCTGCCGCACTGTCGCCACCTGGGCCGCTAGGGGCGCTGCCGGTCATTCAGGGCGTGAGAAGGGCAGGGCCTTCTGAGTCCCTGGTGACCTTCAAAGGCTCCCCGCGCCAAAACGCTGGTGCCCAAGCTCCTGCTCCCCAGCGCCCTCACCTCGGCCCGCCCCTCCGTTTGCTGCAGAGCCAGTGGATAGTGCCTGCCAGGCTCCTGGGGGATAACTGAAACCCTAGGTCGGCCCCGTGGGGCACATCCCAAGGGGTCTGGCTCTGCAATGCTTGGGATTGGTGACTCAGAGCCCCAGAGCCGAACTCACCCTGCCACACTGTCGCCACCCGGGCAGCTAGGGGCACCGCCGGTCATTCAGGGCGAGAGAAGTGGAAGGTCCTTCCGAGTCCCCGGTGACCTTCAAAGGCTCCCATCACCAAAACGCTGGTGCCCACGCTTCCACTCCCCAGCGCCCTCACCTCAGCCCTCCCCTCCACTCCCCGCACAGTGGGCGGATCCGGCCTGCCGGTCTCCTGGGGGCTAACCATAACCCTAGGTCGGCCCCCAAGGGGCCCCTCCCAAGGAGCCTGGTGCCACAATGCCAGGGATTGGGGACCCCGAGCCTCAGCACCTGACTCACCTGACGCCCAGCTGCCACTCGGGGGCTTGGGGTGCTGCCGTTCATTCAGGGCGGGAGAATGGACAGGGCCCTCTGAGACAGGGCGACCTTCGAAGGCCTCCTGCACCAAAACGCCCAGGCCCACCCTCCAACTCACCAGCGCCCTCACCTAGGTCTGCCACTCCGCCCTCCACACAGCTGGCGAATAGGGCCTGCCGGCCTACTAGGGGCTAAACCTAACCCTAGGTTGGCCCCCGAAGGGCTTCTCCCAAGGGGCCTGGTGCCGCAACGCCAGGGATTGGGGACCCCCAAGCCCCAGCGCCGGATGCACCCTGCCGCCCCTCCCCACACGGGCCGCTAGGAGCACCGCCGTTCATTCATGGTGGGAGGATGGACAGGGCCCTCTGAATCCCCTCCAACTTTCGAAGGTGCCCCGAACCAAAACGCTTGGGCCCAGGCTCATATTCACCAGCACCCTCACCTCAGCCCAACTCTCCGCTCGACGCCCAGGTGCTGTATTGGGCCTGCCGGCATCCTGGGGGCTAACCCTAACCATAGTTCGGCCCCCAAAGGGCACTCCCAAAGGGCCTGGTGCAGCGACGCTGGAGATTGGGACCCCCAAGCCCCAGTGATGTACTCAACCTGCCCCTCCGCCGCCACCTGGGCCACTTTGGGTGCCGCTGGTCATTCAGGGTGGGGGAACGGGCAGGGCCCTCCGAGCCCCCGGCGACATTCGTAGGTCCCCCACACCAAAACGCTGAGGCCCACGCTACCGCTCGACTGCACCCTACCACGGTCAATACCTCCGCTCACTGCACAGCCGGCGGATCGGAACTGCTGGCCTCCTGGGGGTTAACCTAACCCTAGGACAGTCCCCGAGGGGCCCCTCCCAAGGGGCCTTGCGCCGCAACGCTGGGGATTGGGGAAACCCCAGCACCAGTGCTGGACTGACCCTGCCACCCCGCTGCCACCCGGGGAGCTAGGGGAGTCGCTGGTCCTTCATGGCGGGAGAACGAGCAGGGCCCTCCGAGCCCCCTGAGACATTCGAAGGCCCACTGAGCCAAAATGTTGGGGTCCATGCTTCCGCTCGCCAGCGACCTCACCTTGGCCCACCCCTCCATTCACCACAGAGCCGGTGGATCGAGAATGCCGGCTTCCTGGGGCCTAACCCTAACCCTAGGTCAGCCCTCAAGGGGCCCCTCCCAAAGGGACTGCCGCCGAATGCCAGGGATTGGGGACCCCCGAGTCACAACGCTGGACTCACCCTTCCGCCCCGCCCACACCCGGGCCGCTAGGGTACCGCCGATCATTCAGGGCGGGAGAACGGGCAGGGCCCTCCCTGCCCCGGTGACCTTCGAAGGCACCCAGCGCCAAAACGCTGGGGCCCACTCTCCTGCTCCCCAGTGCCCTGATCTTCGACGGCGCCTCCATTCGTCCCAGACGGCGGATCGTGCCTGCCGGCCTCCAGGAGCTAACCTTTACCCTAGTTCGGCCCCCAAGGGGCCCCTCCCAAGGGGCCTGGTGCCACAACGCCTGGCATTGGGGACCCCCAAGCCTCAGCGCCAGACCCACCCTGCCGCCCCGCCACCACTTGGGCTGCTAGGGGAGCCGCCACTCATTCAGGGCGGGAGAACGGGCAGGGCCCTCCAAGTCCCCGGCGACATTCGAGGGCCCCCGGCGCCAAAACATTGGGTACCACCTTCCAGCTCGCCAGTGCCCGCACCATGGCCCGCCTCTCCACTCGCCGCACAGCTGGCGTATGGGGCCTGCCGGCCTCCTGGGGGCTAACTCTAACCCTGGTTGGCCCCAGAGGGGCCCCTCCCAAGGGGACTGGTGACCAAAGCCGGGGATTGGGGAAACCAGAACTGCAGAGCCAGACTCACCCTGCTGCCCCGTCTACATCGGGCCCGCTGGGGCGTCGCTGGTCCTTCAGGGTGGGAGAATGGGCAGGGCCCTCGAGACTCCGGTGACTTTTGAAAGCTATCTGCGCCAAAACGCTGGGGCCCACACTGCAGCTCGTCAGCGCCCTCACCTCAGCCCACCCCTCCGCTCTCTGCACAGCTGGCGGATCAGGCCTGCCGGCCTCCTGGGGGATAACTCTAATCCTAGGTCGGCCCCAGAGGGGCCCCTCTGAAGGGGCCTGCTGCTACAATGCCGGGGATTGGGGACCCTCGAGTCGTAATGCCGGACTCACCCTGCTGCCCCGCTGACACCAGTGGTGCTAGGGTGCCACCGGTCGTTTTGGGCGGGAGAACGGGCAGGGCCCTCTGAGCTCCGGTGAAATTTGAAGGCCCCCAGCACCAAAACGCTGGGGCCCACGCTCTGCTCGCTAGCGCCCTCACCTCGGACCGCGACTCCATTCGCCTCAAGACGGTGGATGGGGCCTGCTGGCCTCCTGAGGGCTAACTCTAACGCTACATCGGCCCCAGAGGGGCCCTTCCCAAGGGGCCTGGCACTGCAACATCGGGTATAGGGAAGCCCGAGCCTCAGCAAGGGACTCACCCTACCGCCCCGCCATCACCCAGGCCGCTAGGGGCGCTGCCGGTCATTCAGGCGAGAGAATGGGCAGGGCCCACCGAGCCCCTGGTGACCTTCGAAGCCCCCCCCCCCCGCTCCAAAACGCTTGGGCCCATGCTCCCACTCGCCAGCACACTCACCTCGGCCCGCCACTCTGCTAACTGCTCAGCAGGTGGATCGGGCCTGCCGGGCTCCTGGGGGCTAACACTAACCCTAGGTTGGCCCCCGAGGGGCCCCTCCCAAGGGGCCTGTCGCCGCAACACCAGGGATTGATGACCCCCAAGGCCCAGCGCCGGACTCACCCTGCCTCCCCTCTGGCACCCAGGCCACTGGGGCGCCGCCGGTCATTCAGGGCAGGAGAATGGGCAGGGCCCTCCACGTCCCGGTGAGCTTCTAAGACCCCACGCACCAAAATGCTTGGGCCCATGCTCCCGCTCACCACCGCCCTCACCTCAACCTGCCCCTCTGCTCGCCGTATAGCCAGCGGATCGGGCCTGCCAGCCTCCTGGGGGCTAACCCTAACCTTAGTTTGGCCCCCAAGGGGAACCTACCAAGGGACCTGGCGCAGCAACACCAGGGATTGGGGACCCCTGAGCCCCAGCGCCATACTCACCCTGCCGCCACGCTACCACTCGGGCCACTAGGGGTGCCGCTGGCCATTCAGGGCGGGAGAACCGGCAGGGCCTTCCAATCCCCCGGCAACCTTCCAAGGCCCCCCGCGCCAAAATGCTTGGGCCCACACTCCAGCTCACCGGCGCCCTCACATCGGCCTGGCCCTCCACTACTGCACAGCTGGCGAATAATGTCTACCGGACTCCTGGGTGCTAACAGTAACCCTAGGACGGCCCCAGAGGGGCCCCTCCCAAGGGGCCTTGCGCTGCAACGCATGGCATTGGGGAACCCCAAACCGCAGTGCCAGACTCACGCTGTCACCCCGCCACCACCCCGGCCGCTAGGGGCGCCGCCGGTCATTCAGGGCGGGAGAACGGGCAGGGCCCTTCGAGCCTCTAACGACGTTCAAAGGCCCCCTGCGCCAAAACGCTGGATACCATACTCCTGTTTGCCAGCACCCTCACCTCATCCCACTCCTCCGCTCCCTGCACTGCCGGCGCATTGGTCCTGCTGGCCTACTGGGGTCTAAACCTAACCCTAAACCCTAACCCCTAACCTTAAACCCTAACCCTTAAACCCTAACCCTAACCCTTACCCTAACCTAACCCTACCCTAAACCTAACCCTAAACCCTAATCCTTAAACCCTAAACCCTAACATTAACACTAAACCCTAAACCCTAACCCCTAACCCTAATCCCGAAACCCTAAACACTAAACCCTAACTTAAACCACTAACCCCAAACCCCACCCTAACCCTAAACCCTACCCCAACCCCGACCCCTACCATACCCCTAACAGTACCCCTAACCCTACCCCTTCAGCTAACCCTACCCCTAACCCGTAACCTAACCCTAAACCTAACCCTAACCTGTACCCTAACCTGTACTCTACCCATACCCTAACCCTAAACCACACCTGTACCCTAACCCTAACCGTAACCCTAACACATACTCTAACCCGTACCCGAACCCGTACCCTAACCCTAACCCTAAACTGTACCCTAACCTGTAACTTAAACCGTACCCTAAACATAACCGTAACCCTAACAAGTACCCTAAACCATACCCTAACTTTAACCCTAAACCCTAAACTCTGACCCTAACCCATACCCTAACTCGTACCACAACCCGTACCCTAACCCTACTCATACCCAAACCCTAACCCGTACCCTAACCGTAACCCTAAACCCTAAACCGTAACCCGTACCCTAACCCTAACCAGTACCCTTACCTTAACCTTAACCCATACCCTAACATGTACCCTAACCCATACCCTAACCTGTACCCTATCTCTCGCCGGGACCCTAACCCATACCCTAACCCATACCTAACCCTAACCCGTACCCTAACCCATACCCTAACCTGTACCCTATCTCTAACCCTAACCCTAACCCATACCCTAACCCTAAAACGTACCCAATCCCTATCCCTAACCCGTTCCCTAACACGTACCCTAACCCTAACCTGTACCCTAAGCCATACCCAAATCCGTACGCCAACACTTACCTTTAACCGTACCCTAACACATACCCTAAACCGTACCCTAATGCGTACCCTAACCCATATCCTAACCCTAACCCATACCCTAAACCTAACCCGTACTCCAACCCTAACCCTAACCCTAACCCCAAACCCTAAACACTAACCTGTACCCTAAACCCTAATCTGTACCCAAACCCATAACCTCTAACCTGTAACCCCTAAACCCAACCCTAACCCGTACCCTCTCCTTACACTAACCCTAACCCCTACCCTCACCCATAACCTAACCTTAACCCATACCCAACCTTAACCCATACCCTAATCCGTACCCTAAGTCGGGGATTGGGTACACCTGAGTCCCGCCACGAGACTCACCTGCCACCCCTCAGGAAACCATGCCCCTTGGGGCGCCACAGAGCATCCCGTGCAGGAGAACTGGTAGGGACCCCCTGAGCACCCAGCGATCCTCGGCGGCCCCCTACACCCCAACCATGAGGCCCACGCTCATCCCGCCCCATGCCTTCCCTTCAGCTTGTCACCGAGCTCGTCGCAGAGCCGGCAGATCAGGCCTGCCGGGTTCCTGGGGCCTAGACCTGACCCTAGGTCGGTTGGATAGGGCCCCTCCCCTGGGGCCCGGTGCCGCATCCCCAGGGACTGGGGACACCTGAGCCCCACTGCAGGACAAAGGCCTGCCAGCCCGCAGGAAACCGTGCCCCTTGGGAGGCTGTAGAGCATTCAGGGCGGGAGAACCAGGAGGGCCCCCAGAGACCCCGGCGAACTTCAGCGATCCCTAAACCCAACCTTGAAGCCCATGCTCACCCTACCCCTCACCCTCACCTCAACCCGCGTCGGAGCTCGCCACAGAGTGGGCAGATCTGGCCCGTGGGTTTCCTGGGCCCCAACCCTAATCCTAGTTCATCTGTGGAGGGGCCCCTCCCCAGGAGCCTGGAGCCGCAGCCGCGGGGATTCAGGACACCTGAGCCCCACAGCAGGACTCAGTCTGCCACCCCGCAGGAAACCGTGCACCTTGGGAGGCCATAGAGCATTCACGGCGGGAGAACCAGGAGGGCCCTCCTGAGCCACCAGCGAACTTCGGCGGCCTCCCGCACCCCAACCCTGAGGCCCACGCTCACCCTCCCCACACCCTCACCTCAGCCCGTGTAGCTCACCATACAGCCAGCAGATCAGGCCTGCGGGGCTCCTAGGGCCTAACCCTAGCCCTAGGTCGGCTGTGAGTGTGGGGGCCTCCCCAGGAGCCTTACACCGCAGCCCCGGGGAATTGGGATACCTGTGCCCCACCTCAGGACTCAGCTTGCCACCCGACAGGAAACCGTGCCCCTTGGGGCTCTACAGAGCCTACAGGGCACAAGAACTTGGGGAGGCCCCCGGAGCCCATCCCCATCCTTTGGCAGCCCCCCGTGACCCAACCCTGAGGCCCATGCTCACCCTCCCCCATGGCCTCCTCTCAGCCCTCCACAGAGCTTGCCACACAGCCTGCAGATTGTCCCTGCCGGGCTCCTGGACCCTAACCCTTACCCTAGGTTGGCCACAGAGGGGCCCCTCCCCAGGGTCATGGCACCCCACTCCAACGGATTGGGGACACCCAAGCCCCACTGTAGGACTCAGCCTGCAGCCCACAGGAAACTGTACCATTTTGGGGTACAACAGAGCATTCAAGGCAAGAGAATTGGGGCACACCCTGAGAGCCCCTTCTGGTGTTCCCCGACATTTGTGGGCCCTTCAGGATGAAACCCCAAGGCTCACACTCACCCGCCCTTGTGCCCTCATCTCACTCGGCCTGGGAGTTCTCTGAGCACTGGGCAGTTCGGACCTGCTGTCTCTTGAGGCCTAACCTAACCCTGGGTCTTCTGCTGAGGTTCCTTCCCCGTTTGCCTGCCTCCAAGGCACCAGGCATTGGGCTCACCTCTGCACGACTAGAGGACTCAGCCTGCCCCACAGCAGGAAACTGTCCATTTGGGGCTGCAGCAGGGATTCATAGGAAAATCGGAGGGCTCCCCTCAGCCCATCCCAGGCAACCCCCACTTTCAGAGATCTCCTTACACAATACAGACAAACACAAAACAGTTTCAAGACCTCAATATGAGACCTGAATCCATAAAAATCCTACAGGAGGGAAGACAGTAACTTCTTGACATGGACCATACCAACGTTTTTCTAGACTGTCTCCTGAGGCAAAGGAAATGAAAGCAAAAATAAACTATTGGGAATACAGCAAAATAAAAAGTTTCCACACGGCAGAAGAACAATGAAAATGTAAAAATAATAAGACAACCTACTCAAAGGGAGAAGATATTTGCAAAGATCATATGCAATAAAGGGATAGTGTCCAAAACATATACAACTGATACAACTCGACCCCAAAAAAACAAATAATCCAGTTAAAAAAATAGGCAGAAGACATGGACAGACATTTCTCCAAAGAAGAAATACAAATGGCCAACAGTCCCGTGAAAAGATATTTGCCATCACCCATCATCAGGAAAATGTAAATCCAAAGGACAATGAGGTAATACCTCAAACCTGTCAGAATGGTTAACATCAAAAGTACAACAAAGAGCAGGTGTTGGGAGGATGTGGATAAAGGGGAATCCTCACGAACTGTGGGTGGGAATGCAAACTGTGGTGGCCACCGTGGAAAACAGTATGAAGGATCCTCAAAAAATTAAATATAGAACTACCCCATGATCCAACAATCACACTACTCGTATTTACCCAAAGACTAGGAAAACCGTAACTTAAAAGGATACGTGCACCCCTATGTTTCTTGCACCATTATTTACAATATCACAATATGGAAGTAACCCAAGTGTCTGTAGAAAAATTGACAAATGAGATGATAGATGTGTGTATTCACACACACACACACACACACACACACACACACACACACACACAATGGAGTATTACTCGGCTTGAAAAAGAATGAAACCTTGCCATTTGCAGCCACATGGATGGAGCTAGAGTGTATTATCCTAACTAAAATCAGTCAGACAGAGAAAGACAAATCCCATACGATGTCACTCTAATGGGGAATTTAAAGAACAAAGAAATATAAATAACTAAAAGAGAAAAAGGAGACACACCAAAATAAAAACTCTTAACAAGAGAGAACAAATGGATGGTTACCAGAGAGGAGGTAGATAGAGGGATGAGTGAAATAGATGAAGGGATTAAGAGGACACTTTTCTCGATGACCACTGAGTAATATATAGAATTACTGAATCACTCTATTGTACACCTGAAAGGAATGTAATACTATATGTTAGCTCTACTGGAATAAAAATAAATTTTAAAAAAAGATTTTTCTTTCAGGAACCTCTTTGAAAAAGCTTTTCCTGTGCAATGTGCATAAGCCCTACTTGGAAGGATTCACTCTACAATAATTATTCACTGCATGCCTCAAATTCATATTTCACTGAATTCTTACCGTGGATTCCAGCCCACGAGAGCCATGGTCCTTTTCAGTCCAGGCTCAGCACCTATGCATTCAAGATTGGAAGTAGAGACACATGTCACTTCACAGTCCAGAAAGCTATTATTGTTTCTGTTACAGTGTGAGAGAGTCACAGACTTTGGGACAGGTTTCAGAGCAGGTTTATTATGGATCCTGGATCTCTACTTCAATGTTCATTGCCTGGATCCATTTGGCTAATACGTCCCGGAGGATGGGCTTGCTTCCAAGCACATACATGGAAGATGAAAAGGTGGGTGGGCTTGGTGCGGGACAGGAAGAAGACCAAAAGTAGAAAAGGGTCCGACCCCTCCCGTGATCCAGGAACTGCTATGGGAGAGGGTACGGGAGGTAGAATCCATGTGAAACTCAAAGGTGACCAGCTGAACACAGGAGGCACACATCAAGGGATCTGTAGATGCAGGGGTTGAAGGCTGCTCTGAGCTACCTCTGGGAGGAAGGGAGGGAAGGAATGAGAAGGAGACACTGCCTGCCCCTGGCCCATGCCAGCTGCCTACCGCTCCGACACGCATCAGTCTATGAGCTGACACAGCCTGGGCTCATGATGGGCTGGCTCGGATCCCTCAATCCTCAGTGGGACAGCTGGCCCCACGGCTCAGAGACATGCTGAGGGAGATGAGAGGGAAAGCTGCCCCACCCAGGTCATCCCCTCCTTGAGCAGACAGCCCTTCAGAACTGTTAAAAAAAAACCACTATCGGGGTTGAAAGACATGCCATGGATGAACTAAGGCATAGAGATATGTAAAATAACATTCTTTTTTAAGTTCAGAGCTGTCATCTCAGGAAGTGCGGAGAGCTTCCCTGAAGAAGACTGAGGGGAGGGCAGGCCATGCTGAAAAGGGAGACATGGCTCTCCTGATTCGGAACCTGCAGCCCCCTTCCAGGGCAGGGCATCATCCTCGCATCAAACGAGATCCATGGAAGTGTTCCATCAGGGCCAGATGTTTGACTCGAGAAGGCTACCCTGGCATCGGACTGCACAGGGCACCAGGGACGAGGGCCAGATGAAGGACGGACAATACCCCGGAGGCCATGGGGCAAGAGCAGAGGCACATGACCTTGAAGATGATGATGAAAAGCAGGAGCTGGCAGCATGGAGTTGGCCCAAAAGTGCCATGGGAACAGTGCCCACAGCTACACAGACTGGGTGCCTTCTGTGCCAGGTGTGGCTGACTTCAGTGGGCTCCAGACTAGTCCTGACCACAAGTCTAGGAAGTGTGCACCACCCCCGGCCTCCTCTCGCCTTCCAGCTGCTAGGAATCACGGTCACAGACCCTGGTCAGCTTTCGAGGAAACCAAGCAGTGGCTCCCCGGCATGCTGCACCTCTGGTGGTGGTCCAATGCGACCCTCGTGCCTGGCCAGACACTGATGTCTACCTGTCTCCACACAAATCCACAGACAGGAGGGTGTCCCTGAATTCCACAGCACCTGATGAGACAGATCCACAGAACCCAACACCCAGTGGGTCACTCGGGACCTCACCTATGGTCATGGAACTCACCATACCCTATTTCTGTCACTTCCCACAGAAAGCCTGTTTCTGATCCCCCACAATAACATACATCCTGGTTGCTGACCTGGGGTCATGCCACATGGCACCCTTCTTTAAGTGAAGGCTATGCCTACACCTCCTAGAAAATATTTCTAATGAAGTATAAGTCCATCAGGACTATGGTATGAACAGTAGCACACAGCCTGCATGGTAGTAGTCAGTAATTGTAACAAGGGTTAAGCCAACCCCCCGTCTCACAAAACCTTCCTCCGTCCCCACTGAACTCATGGTCTGCCCTCAGAAAACCCTCCAGGAAACAAACCTTTCATCTGAATGCTCTCTTCACCTTCTGCTTCAAATCTTGTCCAACGACAATGATATGAAACTAGAAATCAGTCTCAAGAAAAAAATGGGACAGTCAAAAATAGGTGGAGATTTTTAGGGCCTGGGTGGCTCAGTCGTTAAGGATCTGCTTTCAGCTCAGGTATTGATCCCAGGATCCTGGATCTAGCCCCAAATCAGGCTCCTTGCTCAGTGGGAAGCCTGCTTCTCCCTCTCCCACCCCCCTGCTTGCGTTCCCTCTCTCGCTGTCTCACTCTCTGTTAGATACTTAAATAATCTTAAAAAAATATGTGGAGATTTAACAACATGCTACTGAACAACCAACAGTCAAAGAAGAAATCAAAAAAAATTTAGAAGTACCTTGACACTGATGAAAAAGACAACCTACAAAAACTTATGGGATGCAGCAAAAGTAGCTTTATGGGGGACATTCATAGAAATTCAAGTATTCATCAATCCATGAGAATGCTCTCCAATAAACAACCTGATTTATGTGGTAAAGAAGTAGAAAAAAAAACAACAAACAAAGCCCCAAATTAGTATAAATAATGATATAAAAAAAGGAATGCATAAATAAATCCAACGGAGACGAAAAAGACAAAAAAAAAAAAACAATGAAAATGAGAGCGGCCTTTTTTTGAAAGATAAACAAAACTGACAAACTTAGCTAGACTCACCAAGAAAGACAGAGGACTCGAATACAATCAGGAAAATAAGATAATGGATTCCTGTCTCATATCAAAATCAAAAGAACTCTTCAACCTTGGACACAACAACTTTTTGCAAGCCACGTCTCTAAAACCAAAGGAAAAAAAAGCAAAAATGAACTATTGGCACTTCATCAGGATAAAAAGCTTCTGCTTGGCAAAGCAAATGATCAAAAAACAAAAAGGCAACCTATGCAATTGAAGAAGATATCTGAAAATGATATTGCAGATAAAGGGCTGGTATCCAAGATCTATAAAGAACTCCTCAAACTCGACACCCAAAAAATGCGCAGAAAACACAAAGAGATACTTCTCCAGAGAAGACATACAAATGGCCAACAGACATATGAAAAAATGCTCCACATCACTTGCCATCAGGCAAATACAAATCAAAACGACAATGAGATACCACCTTACACCAGTTAGAATGGTTAAAATTAACAAGGCAGGGGGCACCTGGGTGGCACAGCAGTTAAGCGTCTGACTTCGTCTCAGGGCGTGATCCTGGCATTATGGGATCGAGCCCCACATCAGGCTCCTCCGCTATGAGCCTGCTTCTCCCTCTCCCACTTCCCCTGCTTGTGTTCCCTATCTCGCTGGCTGTCTCTATCTCTGTCGAATAAATAAATAAAATTTTGAAAAAAAATTAACAAGACAGAAATAAAAAAAAAGTCAGAGAGGATGTGAAGAAAGGGGAGCCCTCTTACACTATTCGTGAGAATTCAAGCTGGTATAGCCACTTTTGAAAACAATATGGAGGTTCCTCAAGACGTTAAACACAGAGCTATCCTACGACCTACCAATTGCACTACTGGGTATTTACCCCATAGACACAGAGTAATGAAAAGAAGGGGCACCCGTATCCCAATGTTCATAGCAGAAATGTCCATAATAGCCAAACTGTGGAAGGAGCCAAGATATCCTTCAGCAGATGAATGGACAAAGAAGATGTGGTTCATCTATACAATGGAATATTACTCAGTCATCAGAAAGGATGAATACCCACCATTTGCACCAACGTGGATGGATCAGGAGGGGATTATGCTAAGTGAAATTAAGTCAAGCAGAGAAAGACAATTATCATATGGTTTCACTCTTATGTGGAATGGAAGGAATAGCATGGAGGATATTAGAAGAAGGAAGGGAAAAGTGAAGGGGGGGAATGAGAGGAGGACATGAACCATGAGAGACTACTGACACTGGGAAACAAACTGAAGGTTACAGAAAGGAAGGGGAGGGGAATGGGTTATCCTGGTGATGGGTATTCAGGAGGGCACGTGTTGGGGTGCCTGGGTGGCACAGCAGTTAAGCATCTGCCTTCGGCTCAGGGCGTGATCCCGGCGTTATGGGATCGAGCCCCACAACAGGCTCCTCCGCTGTGAGCCTGCTTCTTCCTCTCCCAACCCCCTGCTTGTGTTCCCTCTCTTGCTGGCTTTCTATATCTCTGTCAAATAAATAAATAAATTCTTTAAAAAAAAGGGGGGACACGTGTCATAATGAGCACTAGGTGTTATATGCAAACAATGAATCATGGAACACTACATCAAAAACAAATTAAGTAATGTAGGGTGAATAACAATTTTAAAAAAAGAGAAAGATATGAAATCCATACAGGAAAACTGTCACTATTTGCAAATGACATGAAATCCCGAAAGATTCCACCAAAAAAAAAAAAAAAACTGTTAGAATAAACAAATTCAAGAAAGCTGCAGGATATCAAGTCAATATAGAGACCTGTTGTCTTTATTTTTTTTTAGATTTCATTTATTTATTTGACAGGAAGAGAAAAAGCACGAGCAGGGGGAGTGTCAGAAAGAGGGAAAAGCAGACCCTCGCTAAGCGGGGAGCCCAACACGGGGCTTGATCCCAGAACTCTGGGATCATGACCTGAGCTGAAGGTAGACGCTTCACTTATGGAGCGACCCAGATGACCCAACTTCTTGCATTTCTGTATACTGATGACACACTTTCACAAAGAGAAATTAAAAAAGTAACGCCATTTACAATTGCATAAAGAATCTAGAAATGAAAGCAACCAAGAATGAGAAAGACATAGTACACTCAACACATGGCAGAAAAGAAATGAAAAATATGTGTGTCGAGGGGGGCAGAATGTATGGGTCAAAGATTTGGAAGGCAACACAAACAACTGGAAGCATACGCCGTGCTCCTTAACTGGAAGAGTTAATTATGTGAACATGTCCATCGTACCCAAAGCAATCGACAGATGTGATGAAATGCCTATCTGAATTCCAGTGGCATTATTTGAGGAAATAGAAAACAGTCCTCAAACTTGTATGGAATCACAAAAGACCCCAAATACCCAAGGCAACCTGGAGAAAGAGGTGCAGTCAACACACTCCTGGATTTCAAGCCAGATTACAGAGCTGTTGTCATCAAAACAGGATGGTACTGGCAGAAACACAGAAACCAGGTCAGTGGAGCAGAACAGAAAGCTCAGAAACTTAACCACATGTAGATGATCCTAACTTACGACACAGCAGAAGATATGCCATGAGGGAAGGACTGTCTCTTCAGTGAGCGGTAACAGGCAAACTGGACACTAAATGCAGAAGAATATAACTGGGCCACTTTCTTACACCACACACAAAAGTTTTAATGGATGAATGATTTGAACATAAGACCCGAATCCATAAACCTCCAAGAAGACACAGGTACTAAGTCTCTCGACATTGGTTTTGGCAAAGAGTCTTCAGATCGGACACCAAATGAAAAGGCAACAAAAGCAAAAATAAACAAGTAGAACAACATCAAACTGAAATCTTCCACATGGCAAAAGACACCAGCAAAAACTTAAAAGGCCACTGACCCAATAAGAAAAAAATATCTGCGAATCATATGTGTGAGAAGAGGCTAATATGCAAAATACACACAACACTCATACAAATCAAAAAAAAAAAAACTATATAAAAAAATGGGGGAATATGTGAATAGATACTTTCCAAAGATGGCACACAGGTGCCAACAGACAGAAAAAGTTGTTCGACATCACTAATCATCGTCAGGGAAACATCAGTCAAACCCACAATCGGCTATCCTCTCACAACTGTTGTAACAGCAATTGTCCCAGAGCCAGACACGAGGTGGGGTCAAGGGTGTGCAGGCGAGGAGACACTGTGCACTGTTGGTGGGAATGGAAATTGGTGCAGCCACTGTGAAAAACGGTATGGAGGTTCCTGAAAAAATAAATACAACGACCCCATGACCCAGTAATGGCTCTACTGAGTATTGATTCGGAGAAAACAATAATACTGCCTCAAAAAGACAGATGCACTCCCACGTTCACTGCAGCATTATTCACAAGAACCAGACATGGAAACACAGAACTTGGGGGCTTTATGCCAAGTAACTCAGACACAGAGAGACCAATACCAGATGCTCTCATGTATATTCCACGTGGAATAAACAAATACTGAACGCATAGATACTGAGAGCAGATTGGCAGTTGCCAGATTCGGGGATGGGGTGGTAGAAATGGGTGAAGGTGGTCAAAGTCTCAATGTTTGAGTGAGAAAATCCGACAGTCATGAAATGTTCTGTCTAGCATGGAGACTAAAACTAACCCTGCAGCATGGGTTATAGGTTTCCCTGCTCTTAGAAAGTACAGGGCTTCTGAGAAACCTTGCACAGCAGAAATGGTGTCAAGAAGGAATGGCCATTAATTTACATGGAACAATTAGACAGTGTGCTCAGACTCCAAAATTCCTTCTCTTTGGCTTTTCTTAGGACTCAGGACACAAGTTTCTAATGGAGGCCCAGCATAAATGAAGATAAAACACAGCAGAGGCTGACAGACACCATTCAAAGTGCTGGTGGCTGGATGCAGAGAGCGGTTCCCAACGGAAGGAGCTGGTTGGGGTGCACGCCGCCTCTGTCGTGCTTCTCCCCAAAACAATGCTGAACGCCATTCTCACTGTTCACCCTTTTTCATAACAGGGAAATCCTCTTCAGGTCTCTTCCTCTTACTGAAGCTGGGTAATAACGTAGTTCTTTCAAGAAAACCAAGTGTCTTACTGTGAACGTTTCAAAAGTGGGGGATACTTGTACTTGAGCATTGCTTAGGGAGGAGATGTGAAAGGTTCTCCCAGACACAAACCTCAGCAGATCCACCGGGAAAGGCACCTTCCTCAGCATGCGGAACACGGACTACCTCCTACCCCCAGAAACCCTGTCCTTCCACTCGAACAGGACAACCCACAATAGCTGGGAGGTACACCAATTCCTCCATTCTATTGCTCCTAATAGCTAACCCATCAGCAAATCCTGCGAGCTCCATCTTCAAAATGGACCCAGAATAGCTCTAACCACTCCATCCAAGGCCACCTCTCTGGTCCACAGTGCCTGAGTTCCTGAAAAGCTTCGTCATTGACCTGCCTTGCCATCTTCAACCCTCTGTCATCTGTTCTCAACACTGTAGCCAGGATGGTCCAGTGAAACAGGGTCTCATGGGGTTATAGCCCTGAAATGGCTTTCTGTCACACTCTGACACCTCTCTGAGCTCATGTCCTAACTTGTCTCCTGTGGCCACAGAGCCTTCGTGCTGCTCCTGGACACACCTGGAATTCTCCTGCCCCAGAGCCTTTGCACATGCTTTCCCTTCTGTTAAGAATGCTCTTCATGTGTTCTCACTCACCTTCGGAAAAGTCTGAATTGGAGTGACAGGAACAGAAGATGAGGCTGTGTGTTGGGTGAGGCTGGTGGCCCAGAAGAAGGTTCTCTGCCCGCTCTCCGCCTGTGCCTCACTTGTCCTCAGCCAGGAACTTGCACACAGCCCTCACCTGTCACAACTCTCACCCAGGAGACCCACAGCCACCCCTGGAGCCCACCCTGCCCACACCCTGCTGCTGAATGCATTCAACTCAACTCTGGGACCCTGTCAGCTTTACCCAGACCTGGAACTCCCCCGTCTCCTGCAAAGCTCCCAGATTCCCCCTCTGGTTCCAAAATCACACTGGCGCAAGGCTTTCATGAGAAAGCTATAAGGCTAACTAATGAAAGCTTCACACCTACTTTCCCCATCTGTTGCCTTTCTCTCCACCTTCTTTCCTACCTGTGCAAACTGTAACATATCAGTGGAACATGAACATGCTCTGAGATCTGAATCTTTCATTGCAGCTTTCGGAGGACTCCTTATGTGATAAGCAACTAGTTTATCCTACAACAGGGTGTTTTACAACTATCATCTATAGAATAGTACAGCCAAATCACTACAATTTTACCTCACTATTCATGAAGCAGAACACTTTTTCCTTTCTTCTCTTACTTAAATTCCAGTTAATTCACATGCCATGGAATATTCACTTCAGGGGTAGGATTTAGTGATTCCTCACCTGCATACAGAACCCGGTGCTCATCACAAGTGCCCTCCTTAATACCCCTCACCCATTTAACTCTTCCCCCCACGCTCCTGTCCTGCAGAAACACTCAGTTTGATCTCCAAGGTTGAGTCTATTTCCTTGTTTGCCTCTCTCATCACCCCTCCACTCTGTTCATCTGTTTTCTTTCTGAAATTCCACAAGCATGAGAGCATAGGATATTTGTCTTTCCTCAATGATTTTGCTTAGCTTAATACACTCTAGATCCATCCACATCCTTGCAAATGGTAAGATTTCATTCTTTTTGAAGCTGTGTCACATTCCATTATATATATGTATCCCACATCTGCTTTATCCATTCATCAGTGCATGGACTTTGGGATTCTCTCCATAGTTTGGCTACTGTGGACATTGCTGCTATAAACATCATGGCGCATATTCCCCCTTTGAATCTGCATTTTTGTATCCTTTGGGTAAATACTTGGAGAGCAATTGCTGGATCATGGGGTTGTTCAATGTTTAACTTTTTGAGGAACCCCCACACTGTTTCCCAGACTGACTGCACCACTTTGCATTGCCACCAACAGGATGGGAGGGTTCCCCTTTAAGCAGAACATTATCTGCCGGCAATTTCATAAGAGGAAACAAAACCTCTGGGAGATGCACCCAGAGTCAGGCAAGCAGTTGCAGACTTCACCCCAAGGCTCCTGACGCCAAGCCTCTTGAAGCCACCAGCATGCCACTATCCAAAAGAACTCCCAGACTCTCCTTCTGACTCCACCACCAAAGAAACTACAGAGAGAATATGGCACCTCAAAATATCGAGATAATGCATTTAGTAAAACTAGAAAGTCAAGCTCAACTTTTAAACAGGAACAGGCCGCTTTGGATAATTTTCAATTTTCCCTCCACCCTAATTTTAACTCTTCTGATGAATAAACTAATCAATGATGAAACATCACCTTTGTCAAATGACATCATCCAAGTCTGTATCAGATGAAAAAAGCCACCTAACTCTAGATGCTGGCCACTCAACCATATCTCAGGCCCAATTGAATAAACACTGTTAGATGAAGGAACAAATGAGATGTTACAAACAGGCACAGAGTGAATCTCACCTTCCCTTTCTAATAAAAGAGGGTTCCTAGGAAACAGACGGTCAAAATACATTTGTAAGCAATAAATGGACAGAGAAATTGTGACCCCTGCAACGTTCTACCAGCAGGGAAACTTGTAATTCTTGCACCAAACCCACAATGCTGACAGCTACTTCAAATTTACTTTGTGGCTCAACTAGAGAAAAGAGAAAAGCCCAGGAGGTTTTGGGATAATGAGAGGTTTTACCTCCAGCCCTGACATAGTTAGGACATTCTGCCAAACATACCTGTGCTTTCTCTGAACACTGGCGTCCTGTGACAAGCTTCCTCGCTGACTCAGATGCTGACGTTCAAAACCTCGGGTGTCTTTGAGTCAGAGCAGAGAAGTGCTGTCAGCTGTGGAGAAGAAGGCACCTCTGCCCTAAGGCCTGCACACCTGCTTTGGTTTCTGGGCGAAGGGGCAATACATACTTGTTGTTTAGCAGTAATTATCTTCATTCTCAAAAGACCAATGATCTTGCCTTTTCTGGAAAGCAGACTTACTCTTCTAAAGAAACCCTCAATTCGTCTATTCCCAATGCAACTAGAGTGGGGTCTGGTTTATGCCCGCCTCCAGGCCCCCACCTGGAGGATTTTCCTGCATGATTCTAACAGCCAATTACCACTAACCCAGGGGCACACGGGGCATAATGCTGAAGTTGGGGACGGATCTGGGGCTTGCTACTTCCACACCTGTGCCTGGGGGACCAGGGCATACCCTGCTGAACTCAGGATACTGCTCAAGATGCATCACCTGCACTGTGTCAGAGAACCGGGGGACACATCACTGAAGGTGGGGACTCTGTAAGGTCCTTACCCACACTCTTCCCAGGGAACAGGAGAAACCCTGAAATTCTGCAAGCCATCCCACAAAAGCTCAGGTGAGTGGGCGCCCTGGAGTTCACGGGTATGGGGAATAAGGCCAGTTGAGGACATGGGGCAGAAGAGACTTTAAAGGGGAAAAGAAAACTCATCTGAGTCCCCACAATGAACCCTCTCCAAGTGCCCTCCCAGAACCCTGCCTCCCACCTGGGGCGCACCCTACCCTCGGACTCCCCGCCCCTGGTGCATGCTGCTCACTCACCAGCCCGGACCTCCGCAGGGCAACTGTCTCTCTCCCAGTGCCCCTTTTTCTGCCCCAGGTCTGCACCCCATTGCAAATCTGGAAGAGCCCACAGAGACGTAGCTCCACCCCCAAGCGGTGATTGGTCAGGGAGGGTGGTACCCCAGCACCTGGGATGCCAGGCAACCTGCCTTCAAGCCCCTGGAACCCTGAAAGTGCAGGGGGTCCAAGAGGTCCCTCCTCTACCCAAAACCCAGCACAGGCATGGGTGGGGTCCTGAGCTGGGCTCCCCCCACACACCTGGCCCCTTCCATGGACCCCTCTAGCTGCAGACCACCCTCAGAGTCCTGCCCCTTCCCTTTCTGCACCAGGCCTCCCTGCTGGGGTGTGTCTGGTTCTGGGCAAGATCAGTGGCTCTCAGACCCTCCAAGGCTTGGGCTTTAGGAAATGCAATGATTTCATGCATTTTCAGTATGTACATGTCAGTATGACTTTAATCTTATGGGAGCCAAAGTGGTTCTTTATTTTTTCTTATCTTCATGTTTGCATTTTTGGTTATTGTTTTCATCTCGAAGCAGATGTACAACATGTGCTTGGGGCAGAAATAGGGCCCATGCTTTGAGTTTTTGCCCAATCATTTTGAGCCGAGTAAAATGTTAAAGGATAGCTTCCCTGGGAGCCCAGGATCAGGGCCCACAGATGATATAAGATAAAAATTACTTTCATCATTATAATTACTACTAAATGGAGGAATTTGAGACAAAAGCACCTTTCACAAGAGTACCAAGAAATCAAAATGATGCCCACAGAAGGCTACCTGCTCCATGGTCAGCACAGGTAACAGAAGTGTTTACAGTCTCTGGACTCCTGCCCTTCTCCTGCCCAAATCTCTGAAGCACACAGACCACTTATTATCAGAATTGTAGAACTGCTAGACACCTTAGAGATATCTGGCACCATTCCCTTGGACTGCAGAATAAAACACAGTAGCTCATTGTCACAAACTAATTTCAACATGAAGTGCCCCCTGGATGCACTAAGTTCTTTCTCTGCAAATGTTGACTAATGTAAGTCACAGTCATACCATTTAAACACTAGGATGGCTGGGAAGTCATCGTAGGTAAGGGAATATTTTAGCCATGTTTATAAGCATTGGCTCAGTTTGTAGAAGAGGCTGAGCTGAGTGTTTTTAAATACTATTTCAGGTACAAGAGAGGAGTTAAGATGGCGGAGGAGTAGGGGACCCCTTTTTCAGCAGGTCCCCTGAGTCCAGCTGGATAGGTACAAGACCAGACTAAACAACCACGGAATCAGCCTGAGAGGCAGGAAGATATATCTGGATCTCTACAAATGAACATCTCCAGGTATTGAGGTAGGAAGCGGGGAGTCCTGAAACCTGGCACAGATATTGGAAGATAAAAGGAAGGGGGAGGGAGCTGCCGCATTTGGGCGCTGGGAAGTAGCAGCCACCTGCAAGGGGGAGCAGGCAGACTCATGGAAGGCACCCCAAGAGAGCAGACTGAGACTAGTGAGCCCAGAGAGCGCACCACCAGGCATCTCGCGGAACACCGGAATCCCAGTGTGCTCACGGGATCCAGAATGAGATTGGGAGCTCCTGGAGTGCGTGCGGGTCCACTGGAGGCTGGCAGGCCACCTGCACAGGGGAGCGGGTAGATTCATGGTCAGAACCCTGGAAACAGCAGACTGAGACACTGAACCAGGTGCACGCGCCACCAGGCTTCCCACAGAACTCCGGAATCCCGGTGTGCTCACCTGGCATAGACAGACCCAGAGACCCGGGAGCACGCGGGGCGGCTGGCGGCTGGTGGGCCACCTGCATGGGGGAGCTGGCGGACTCCCGGTTAGCACCCGGGAAACAGCAGACTGAGACCCTGAAGGAGGTGCGCATGCCACCAGGCTTCTCAGGAAACTCCGTAATCCTGGTGTGCTCACAGGATCCAGACTGAGACCTGGAGATCTGGGAGCTGGCAGGGGTGGCTGGCGGCTGGTGTCTGGTGGCCTTAGAAACACAAAGGACAGAGATGCTCCTGCCCTGGAAGTGAGGGCAGGGACACCGGGTGTGGGGCGCACATCCAGGGCACTATGGGGTTGAGCAGAACCAAAAGTAGCGGAGTTAAAGTGGCCAGAACATCAGTGGAGAACAGGCCGCAATCCCTCTGTTCTGTGACAATTCAGCCTCTGCTGCTCTGACTATCAGAAGAGGCACAGCAGACTGCCAGAGAAAGCCGCCAGGGAACAAAAGCCTGGAAATACCAGCTCACAGCGTGCCCACACCCATCCCCCCTCACAGGGGACAGGGCAACTCTACCCCAACAATGATGCCTGAGTATTGGTGCGGCAAAATACAAACTCTTAACATAGAGAACAAACAGATGGTTACCAGAGAGGAGGTGGATAAAGGGATGAGTCAAACAGATGAAGCGGATTAAGAGGACACTTTTCTTGATGACCACTGAGTAATATATAGAATTACTGAATCACTCTATTATACACCTGAAACGAATGTACCACTGTATGTTAGCTCTACTGGAATTAAAATAAAATTTTAAAAAAGATTTTTCTTTCAGGAACCTCTGTGAAAAAGCTTTTCCTGTGCAATGTTCATAAGCCCTACTTGGGAGGATTCACTCTACAATAATTATTCATTCTATGCCTCGAATTCAGATTTCACTGAGTTCTTACTGTGGATCCCAACCCATGGGAGCCATGGTCCTTTTCTGTCCAGTCTCAGCACCTATGCATTCAAGATTGGAAGTAGAGACACATGTCACTTCACAGTCCAGAAAGCTATTATTGTTTCTGTTTCAGTGTGAGAGTCACAGATTTTGGGACAGGTTTCAGAGCAGGTTTATTATGGATCATGGATCTCTACTTCAATGTTCATTGCCTGGATCCATTTGGCTAATAGGTTCCCTGTGGATGTGCTTGCTTCCAGCACATAAAAGGAATATGCAAAGGTGGGTGGGCTTGGTGCGGGACAGAAGAAGATCAAAAGCAGACAAGAGTCCGACCCATCCCCTGATCCAGGAACTGCTAAGGGAGAGGGTACAGGAGGTAGAATCCATGCGAAACTCCAAGGTCACCAGCTGAACACAGGAGGCATAGGTCAAGGGATCTGGAGATGCAGGGGTTGAAGGCTGCTCTGAGCTACCGGTGGGAGGAAGGGAGGGAAGGAATGAGGAGACACTGTCTACCCCCTGCCCATGCCAGCTGCCCACCGCTCTGACACGCATCCGTCTACACACCTGACACAGCCTGGGCTCAGGATGGGCTGGCTCGGGTCCCTCAATCCTCAGTGGGACAGCTGGCCCCACGGCTCAGAGACATGCTGAGGGAGATGAGAAGGAAAGCTGCCCCACCCAGGTCATCCCCTCCTTGAGCAGACAGCCCTTCAGAACTGCTAAAAAAAAAAAAAAAAACCACTAACGGGATTGAAAGACATGCCATGGATGAACTAAGGCATAGAGATATGTAAAATAACATTCATTTTTAAGTTCAGAGCTGTCATCTCAGGAAGTGGGGAGAGCTTCCCTGAAGAAGACTGAGGGGAGGGCAGGCCATGCTGAAAAGGGAGACATGGCTCTCCTGATTGGGGACCTGCAGCCCCTTCCAGGGCAGGGCATCATCCTCGCATCACATGAGATCCATGGAAGTGTTCCATCAGGGCCAGATGTTTGTCTCGAGAAGGCTACCCTAGCATCGGACTGCACAGGGCACCAGGGACGAGGGCCAGATGAAGGACGGACAATACCCCAGAGGCCATGGGGCAAGAGCAGAGGCACATGACCTTGAAGATGATGATGAAAAGCAGGAGGTGGCAGCATGGAGCTGGCCCAAAAGTGCCATGGGAGCAGTGCCCACAGCTACACTGACTGGGTGCCTTCTGTGCCCAGTGTGGCTGACTTCAGTGGGCTCCAGACTAGTCCTGACCACTAGTCTAGGAAGTGTGCACCACACCCGGCCTCCTCTCCCCTTCCAGCTGCTAGGAATCACGGTCACAGACCCTGGTCAGCTTTCGTGGAAACCAAGAGTGGCTCCCCCGCACGCTGCACCTCTGGTGGTGGTCCAGTGAGACCCTCGTGCCTGGCCAGACACTGATGTCTACCTGTCTCCACACACATCCACAGACAGGAGGGTGTCCCTGAATTCCACAGCACCTGATGAGACAGATCCACAGAACCCAACACCCAGTGGGTCATTCGGGACCTCACCTATGGTCATAGAGTTCACCATACCCTATTTCTTTCACTTCCCACAGAAAGCCTGGTTCTGATCCCCCACAAAACCATACATCCTGGATGAGGACCTGGGGTCATGCAATGAACCCACATGGCACCTTTCTTTAAGTGAAGGCTATGCCTACACCTCCTAGAAAATATTTCTAATGAAGTACAAGTCCATCAGGACTATGGTGTGAATGGTAGCACACAGATTGCATGGTAGTAGTCAGTAATTCTAACAAGGGTTAACCCCACCCCCCATCTCACAAAACCTTCCTCTGTCCCACAGAACTCATGGTCTGCCCTCAGAAAACCCTCCAGGAAACAAACATTTCATCCGAATGCTCTCTTCACCTTCTGCTTCAAATCTTGTCCAACCACAATGATATGAAACTACAAATCAGTCTCAAGAAAAAAATGAGACAGTCAAAAATAGGTGGAGATTGGGGGGGCTGGGTGGATCAGTTGTTAAGGATCTGCCTTCAGCTCAGGTCCTGATCCCAGGATCCTGGGATTTAGCCTGGAATCAGGCTCCTTGCTCAGCGGGAAGCCCGCTTCTCCCTCTCCCACCCACCTGCTTGCGTTCCCTCTCTCAATGTCTCACTCTCTGGTAGATACTTAAATAATCATAAAAAAAATATGTGGAGATTTAACAACATGCTACTGAACAACCAACAGTCAAAGAAGAAATCAAAAGAAATTTTAGAAGTACCTTGACACTGATGAAAAAGACAACTTACAAAAACATATATGGGATGCAGCAAAAGTAGCTCTACGGGGGACATTCATAGAAACTCAAGTCTTCATCAATCCATGAGAATGGTCTCCAATAAACAACCTGATTTATGTGGTAAAAAAGTAGAAAATAAAACAACAAACAAAGCCCCAAATTAGTAGAAATAAGGAAATAAAGAAAGGAATGCATAAATAAATCCAACAGAGACTAAAAAGACAAAAAAAACAATGAAAATGAGAGCTGCCTTTTTTGGAAAGATAAACAAAACTGACAAACTTAGCTAGACTCACCAAGAAAGACAGAGGACTCAAATACAATCAGGAAAGAAATATAATGGATTTCTGTATCATATCAAAAAAAAAGAACTCTTCAAACTTGGACACAACAAATTCTTACAAGCCAGGTTTCTAAAGGCAAAGCAAATAAAAGCAAAAAAGAAATATTGGCAGTTCATCAAGATGAAAAGCTTCTGCATGGCAAAGCAAATGATCAACAAAACAAAAGGCATCCTATGGAATCGAAGAAGATATCTGCAAATGATATTACAGATAAAGGGCAGGTATCCAAGATCTATAAAGAACTCCTCAAACTCAACACCCAAAAAATGGGCAGAAGACACAAAGAGATACTTGTCCAGAGAAGACATACAAATGGCCAACAGACACATGAAAAAATGTTCCACATCACTTGCCATCAGGCAAATACAAATCAAAACTACAATGAGATACCACCTTACACCAGTTAGAATGGTTAAAATTAACAAGGCAGGGGCACCTGGGTGGCACAGCGGTTAAGCGTCTGCCTTCAGCTAAGGGCGTGATCCTGGCATTATGGGATAGAGCCCCACATCAGGCTCCTCCGCTATGAGCCTGCTTCTTCCTCTCCCACTCCCCCTGCTTCTGTTCCCTCTATCGCTGGCTGTCTCTCTCTCTGTGGAATAAATAAATAAAATCTTGAAAAAAAATTAACAAGACAGGAAATTAAAAAAAGTCAGAGAGGATGTGGAGAAAGGGGAACCCACTTACAGTACTCGTGAGAATTCAAGCTGGTACAGCCACTTTTGAAAACAACATGGAGGATCCTCAAGACATTAAACACAGAGCTATCCTACGACCCACCAATTGCACTACTGGGTATTTACCCCATAGACACAGAGTAATGAAAAGAAGGGGCACATGTATCCCAATGTTCATAGCTGCAATGTCCATACTAGCCAAACTGTGGAAGGAGCCAAGATGTCCTTCAGCAGATGAATGGACAAAGAAGATGTGGTTCATCTATACAATGGAATATTACTCAGTCATCAGAAAGGATGAATACCCACCATTTGCACCAACGTGGATGGACCAGGAGGGGATTATGCTAAGTGAAATTAAGTCAAGCAGAGAAAGACAATTATCATAAGGTTTGACTCCTATGTGGATTGGAAGGAATAGCATGGAGGACATTAGAAGAAGGAAGGGAATGAGAGGGGGAGATGAACCACGAGAGACTAGTGACACTAGTGACACTGGGAAACAAACTGAAGGTTGCAGAAAGGGAGGGGAGGGGAATGGGTTATCCTGGTGATGGGTATTAAGGAGGGCACGTGTCATAATGAGCACTAGGTGTTATATGCAAACAATGAATCATGGAACACTTCATCAAAAACAAAAGAAGTACTGTAGGGTGACTAACATCATTTTTAAAAAAGAAAAAGACGTGAAATCCATACAGGAAAACTGTCAAATTTGCAAATGACATGAAATCCCGAAAAATTCCACAAAAAAACTGTTAGTTTAAACAAATTCAAGAAAGCTGCAGGGTATAAAGTCAATATACAGAGACCTGTTGTCTTTATTTTTTTTTCAGATTTTAATTATTTATTTGAGAGGAAGAGAAAAAGCACATGCAGAGGGAGTGTCAGAGGAGGAAGAAGCAGACCCTTGCTAAGAGGGGAGCCCAAAACGGGGCTCGATTCCAGAACTCTGGGTTCATGACCTGAGCTGAAGGCAGACGCTTCACCTATGGGACCACCCAGATGACCCAATTTCTTGCATTTCTGTATACCGATGACACACTTTCGCAAAGAGAAATTAAAAAAGCAATGCCATTTACAAATGCATCAAAAAAAATCTAGGAATAAAAGTAACCAAAAATGCGAAAGACATAGTACACTCAACACATGGCAGAAAAGAAATGAAAAACATGTGTGTCGAGGGGGGCAGGATGTATGGGTCAAAGATTTGGAAGGCAACACAAACAACTGGAAGCTTACGCCGTGCTCCTTAACTGGAAGAGTTAATTATGTGAACATGTCCATCATACCCAAAGCAATTAACGGATGTGATGAAATGCCTATCTGAATTCCAGTGGCATTATTCGAGGAAATAGAAAACAGTCCTCAAACTTGTATGGAATCACAAAAGACCCCAAATACCCAAAGCAACCTGGAGAAAGAAAGGTGCAGTCAACACACTCCTGGATTTCAAGCTAGATTACAGAGCTGTTGTCATCAAAACAGGATGGTACTGGCATAAACACAGACACCAGGTCAGTGGAACAGAACAGAAAGCTCAGAAACTTACCCACACGTAGATGATCCTAACTTACGACACAGCAGCAGAAGATATGCCATGAGGGAAGGACTGTGTCTTCAGTGAGCGGTAACAGGCAAACTGGACACTAAATGCAGAAGAATATAACTGGGCCACTTTCTTACACCACACACAAAAGTTTTAATGGATGAATGATTTGAACATAAGACCTGAGTCGATAAACCTCCAAGAAGACACAGGTACTAAGTCTCTCGACATTGGTTTTGGCAAAGAGTCTTCAGATCGGACACCAAATCCAAAGGCAACAAAAGCAAAAATAAACAAGTGGAACAACATCAAACTGAAATCTTCCACACGGCAAAAGACACCAGCAAAAACTTAAAAGGCCACTGACCCAATAAGAAAAAAATATCTGCGAATCATATGTGTGAGAAGAGGCTAATATCCAAAATACACACAACACTCATACAAATCAAAAGAAACAAAAAAAACTGTATAAAAAATGGGGGGAATATGTGAATAGATACTTTCCAAAGATGGCACACAGGTGCCAACAGACAGAAAAAGTTGTTCAACATCACTAATCATCGTCAGGGAAACATCAGTCAAACCCGCATTCAGCTATCCCCTCACAACTGTTGTAACAGCAATTGTCCCAGAGACAGACACCAAGTGGGGTCAAGGGTGTGCAGACGAGGAGACACTGTGCTCTGTTGGTGGGAATGGAAATTGGTGCAGCCACTGTGACAAATGGTATGGAGGTTCCAGAAAAAATAAATACAACTACCACAGGACCTAGTAATGGCTCTACAGAGTATTGATTTGGAGAACACAAAAATACTACCTCAAAAAGACATATGCACTCACACATTCACTGCAGCATTATTCACAAGAACCAGACATGGAAACACAGACCTTGGGGGCCTTATGCCAAGTAACTCAGACACAGAGAGACCAATACCAGATGCTCTCATGTACATTCCACGTTGAATAAACAAATACTGAATGCATGGATACTGAGAGCAGATTGGTAGGTGCCAGATTCAGGGATGGGGTGGTAGAAATGAGGGGAAGGTGGTCCAAGTCTCAATGTTTGAGTGAGAAAATCCGACAGTCATGAAATGTTCTGTCCAGCATGGAGACTAAAACTAACCCTGCAGCATGGGGTATAGGTTTCCCTGCTCTTTGAAAGTACAGGGCTTCTGAGAAACCTTGCACAGCAGAAATGGTGTCCAGAAGGAATGGCCATTAATTTACACAGAACAATTAGACAGTGTGCTCAGACTCCAAAATTCCTTCTCTTTGGCTTTTCTTAGGCCTCAGGACACAAGTTTCTAACGGAGGCCCAGCATAAAAGAAGATAAAGCACAGAAGTGGCTCACAGACACCATTCAAAGCGCTGGTGGCTAGATGTGGAGAGCGGTTCCCAGCGGAAGGAGCTGGTTGGGGTGCACGCCGCCTCTGTCGTGCTTCTCCCCAAAACAGATGCTGAACGCGACTCTCACTGTTCTCCTTTTTTCATAAGACCGAAATCCTCTTCAGGTATCTTCCTCTTACTGAAGCTGGGTAATAACATAGTTCTTTCAAGAAAACCAATTGTCTCACTGTGAACGTTTAAAAAGTGGGGGATAATTGTACTTGAGCATTGCTGAGGGAGGAGATCTGAAAGGTTCTCCCAGACACAAACCTCAGCAGATCCACCAGGAAAGGCACCTTCCTCAGCATGTGGAACACGGACTACCTCTTACCCCCAGAAACCCTCTCCTTCCCCTCGATCAGGACAACCCACAACAGCTGGGAGTTACCCCAATTCCTCCGTTCTCCTGCTCCTAATAGCTAATGCATCAGCAAATCCTGTGAGCTCCATCTTCAAAATGAACCCAGAATAGGTCTAACCAATCCATCCAAGGCCACCTGTCTGGTCTACAGTGCCTGAGTTCCTGGAAAAGCTTCGTCATTGACCTGCCTTGCCATCTTCAACCTCTGTCATCTGTTCTCAACACTGTAGCCAGGATGGCCCAGTGAAACAGGGTCTCATGTTGTTATAGCCCTGGAACAGCTTTCTGTCACCCTCTGTCACCTCTCTGAGATCATGTCCTAAGCTGTCTCCTGTGGCCACGGGGCCTTTTGCTGCTCCTGGACATACCTGGAATTCTCCTGCCCCAGAGCCTTTGCACATGCTTTCCCTTCTGTTAAGAATGCTCTTGATGTGTTCTCACTCACCTTTGGAGAAGTCTGAATTGGAGTGACAGGGACAGAAGATGAGGCTGTGTGTGTGGGGTGAGGCTGGTGGCCCAGAAGAAGGTTCTCTGCCAGCTCTCTGCCTGTGCCTCACTTGTCCTCAGCCAGGAACTTGCACACAGCCCTCACCTGTCACAACTCTCACCCAGGATACCCACAACCACCCCTGGAGCCCACCCTGCCCACACCCTGCTGCAGAATGCATTCAGCTCTCCCCTGGGACCCTGTCAGCTTTACCCAGACCTGGAACTCCCCCGTCTCCTGAAAAGCTCCCGGATTCCTCCTCTTCTTCCAAAATCACACTGGCGCAAGGCTTTTATGAGAAGCTATTACGCTAACTAATGAAAGGTTCACACCTACTTTCCCCTTCTGTTGCCTTTCGCTCCACCTTCTTTCCTACCTGTGCAAACTGTAACATATCAGTGGAACATGAACATGCTCTGATATCTGAATCTTTCATTGCAGCTTTCTGAGGACTCCTTATGTGATAAGCAACTAGTTTATCCTACAACAGGGTGTTTTACAACTCTCATCTATAGAATAGTACAGCCCAATTCACTACAATTTTACCTCATTCTTCATGAAGCAGAACACTTTTTCCTTTCTTCTCTTACTTAAATTCCAGTTAGTTCACATGCCATGGAATATTCGCTTCAGGGGTAAGATTTAGTGATTCCTCACCTGCATACAGAACCCGGTGCTCATCACAAGTGCCCTCCTTAATACCCCTCACCCATTTAAATCTTCCCCCCACGCCCTTGTCCTGCAGCAACACTCAGTTTGTTCTCCAAGGTGGAGTCTATTTACTTGTTTGCCTCTCTCATCACCTCTCCACTCTGTTCATCTGTTTTCTTTCTGAAATTCCACAAGCATGAGAGCATAGGATATTTGTCTTTCCTCAATGATTTTGCTTAGCTTAATACACTCTAGATCCATCCACATCCTTGCATATGGTAAGATTTCATTCTTTTTGAAGCTGGGTCATATTCCATTATATATATATGCATCCCACATCTGCTTTATCCATTCATCAGTGCATGGACTTTGGGATTCTCTCCATAGTTTGGCTACTGTGGACATTGCTGCTATAAACATCATGGTGCATGTTCCCCGCTTGAATCTTCATTTTTGTATCCTTTGGGTAAATACCTAGGAGAGCAATTGCTGGATCATGGGGTTGTTCAATGTTTAACTTTTTGAGGAACCCCGACACTGTTTCCCAGACTGGCTGCACAACTTTGCATTGCCATCAACAGGAAGGGAGGGTTCCCCTTTAAGCAGAACATTATCTGCCGGCAATTTCATAAGAGGAAACAAAACCTCTGGGAGATGCACCCAGGGTCAGGCAAGCAGTTGCAGACTTCACCCCAAGGCTCCTGACGCCAAGCCCCTTGAAGCCACCAGCATGCCACTATCCAAAAGAATTCCCAGACTCTCCTTCTGACTCCACCACCAAAGAAACTACAGAGAGAATACGGCACCTCAAAATATCGAGATAATACATTTAGTAAAACTAGAAAGTCAAGCTCAACTTTTAAACAGGAACAGGCCGCTTTGGATAATTTTCAATTTTCCCTCCACCCTAATTTTAACTCTTCTGATGAATAAACTAATCAATGATGAAACATCACCTTTGTCAAATGACATCATCCAAGTCTGTATCAGATGAAAAAAGCCACCTAACTCTAGATGCTGGCCACTCAACCATATCTCAGGCCCAATTGAATAAACACTGTTAGATGAAGCAACAAATTAGATGTTACAAACAGGCACAGAGTGAATCTCACCTTCCCTTTCTAATAAAAGAGGGTTCCTAGGAAACAGACGGTCAAAATACATTTGTAAGCAATAAATGGACAGAGAAATTGTGATCCCCTGCAACGTTCTACCTGCAGGGAAACTAAGTAATTCTTGCACCAAACCCAGAATGCTGACAGCTACTTCAATTTTACTTTGTGGCTCAACTAGAGAAAAGAGAAAAGCCCAGGAGGTTTTGGGATAATGAGAGGTTTTACCTCCAGCCCTGACATAGATAGGACATTTTGCCAAACATACCTGTGCTTTCTCTGAACACTGGCGTCCTGTGACAAGCTGCCTCGCTGACTCCGATGCTGACGTTCAAAACCTCTGGTTTTTTGGAGCCAGAGCAGAGAAGTGCTGTCAGCTGGGGACAAGAAGGCACCTCTGACCTAAATCCTGCACACCTGCTTCGGCTTCTGGGCAAAGGGGCAACACATACTTGTTGTTTAGCAGTAATGATCTTCATTCTCAAAAGACCAATGACCTTGCCTTTTATGGATAGCAGACTTACTCTTCTAAAGAAACCCTCAATTCGTCTATTCCCAATGCAACTAGAGTGGAACATTTATTTCTCACTTAAATAGAAAACACTCTTATTGTCGACATTGCGTGAATGAACTTTTAAAAACATTTTAGAGAGAAAGGAAGAGACCTTTATTCAAACCCAGGTCAGGACAGCTGCCTGGGAGACACAATCTTCACCAAGAAGGGAGTGCTCCGGGGAAGGAACATTTGGGGCAGGCTTATATATTTTTTTCTGTTTTGTTTTACGTACAGAGTTACACACCACAATGAGGATCTTCTTAGATTCCAGAAAGTGACAGACTCTTTCTTATGTTTTCAGTATGTACATGTCAGTATGACTTAATCTTATGGGAGCCAAAGAGGTTCTTTATTTTTTCTTATCTTTATGTTGGCATTTTTGGTTATTGTTTTCTTCTCGAAGCAGATGTACAACATGTGCTTGGGGCAGAAACAGGGCCCCTGCTTTGAGGTTTTGCCGAGTCATTTTGAGCCGGGTAAAATGTTAAAGGATAGCTTCCCTGGGAGCCCAGGATCAGGGCCCACAGATGATATAAGATAAAAATTCCTTTTATCATTATAATTACTCCTAAATGGTGGAATTTGAGACAAAAGCACCTTTCACAAGAGTACCAAGAAATCAAAATGATGCCCACAGAAGGCTACCTGCTCCATGGTCAGCACAGGTAACAGAAGTGTTCACAGTCTCTGGACTCCTGCCCTTCTCCTGCCCAAATCTCTGAAGCACACAGACTACTTAAAATCAGAATTGTAGAACTGCTAGACACCTTAGAGATGTCTGGCACCATTCCCTTGGACTGCAGAATAAAACACAGTAGCTCGTTGTCACAAACTAATTTCAACATGAAGTGCCCCCCTGGATGCACTAAGTTCTTTCTCTGCAAATGTTGACTAATGTAAGTCACAGTCATACCATATAAACACTACGATGGCTGGGAAGTCATCGTAGGTAAGGGAATATTTTAGCCATGTTTATAAGCATTGGCTCAGTTTGTAGAAGAGGCTGAGCTGAGTGTTTTTAAATACTATTTCAGACCTTTTTTACAGCACCCTCTGAACATACCAGAGCCTGAATCGACTAAAAAAGATAGTTGGTTTCAGTAACTTTAATACCAGAAAAATATTATACTGTCTCTATTCCAAAGAATCTTTGAGTATCTTACCCAGAGGTCCTCCACTGAGATAATGAACTTAATGATCACCGTGGGCAGAGGTAAAAAGGCCCGCTGAATTCGTTCCACTTGTCCACATGACAAGAAAATCCTGATATTTGATAGGTTTCCAGATCGAGAAGACCAGAGATAAGAGGGAAATAGTACCCTGTATGGAACAACAAGGGATTTGGGGTCAATTTGGGGATCCCACTTAGGTTTCTGACACTAAAATCCTCTGTGACTCATATCATCTGAGTCCCTGTCTAACCACCTGGAAATGTGCCTAAAAATATCTACACTCTAGTTTGAAGTTTAAGAGGCAGAATGCTACAAGGAGCCAGTATGATGTCTCTCAAGAACAGGTGCTCAGGAAGCCATAATTGCTATTGGGTCTATTTCTTTTCCAGAAGAAAGAACACATGTTGAATCCATATTTCGAATAGATGACTCACCAGATGATTTTCAAACCTGAAGGAAGGCCAAGAAGTCGCTCTTGTGTCATAGTTCACTCAGAAATCATGTTGTTGGACTGGTGAGGATGATACGATAGCAACGTCATCACTAAGAGTGTGGAGCTTCTAATTTCCATACGGCCATGTTTACCCCCTTAGCTCAGAGCCACCAGAAAGGGCAGCTGGGGAGGGGGCACCGCCATCACTATGAGTGGGGAGCTTCCCATTTCCATATGGCCATGTTGACCCCCTTAGCTCAGGGCGGCCAGAATGGACAGCTGAGGGGGCCCACAGGCCAAGGCTGCCAGGTGTGGCTGGGGCAGGCAGAACTCTGACTTAAGGATCAACTCCTGTCTAGGTTATTATAATGCTCTTCACAAAGAAAGTGCCATTGTGTGTGAGCCCTCATGTAGGAAAGGTTCAGAATTTCCATTGAGATTCCCTCTCTGACCTTTAGGATATGTAGCAAAGTTCCATTTAATTTTTAAACATTGAAGGACTTCCTGGTTTTCTTTTCGCTACGACTGTGGCTCAATTCCCCTTTGGTCTAAGAATAGAATCTAGTTAATTTCAGGGTTTAACATTTGTAGACTTGATTCGTGGACCCACCTGTCATCTATTTGGGTAAAGAGTCTATGACCACTTGAAAATAATGTATTCTGCACTTATTATGGAATGTTTCCTATATGTCAATTAGGTCACATTTTTACCAATGTTTTGTCTGCTTTTTCTGTCAGATATTGAGAAAGGTATATTAAAATCTTCAAACAATGCTGCTCTATTCAACGTGGCATCGGAGAATCTACCAGTGTTTTAAGGCAAGATAAACAAAAAGTATATGAATTGAGGGGATAATTGTGCCTATTCACAGATAATACGATTGTGTACATAGTAAATCCAAAACAGTCTATAAATACCCTATTAGAATTAAAAATGCAATTTATAAATTTGAGATGGATTGTAGCTTCCCATTGGACAGTTTCTGAAAGAAAACGTAGAACCTGTCAATCTTGGGGTACGACATAGTGTGCACTAACCATTTAAAATAATTCAGTGGGACTTCATAAAAATGTGACATTTCTCCTTATCTTATGACCGTAAGAAAATGAAAAAGTGAACCGCAGGCTGGGAAGTAAAGATTTGCAATACACACACTGACAAAGACTTGTCAAGAAAGAATTCCTGCTCATCAACCATAAAAAGTCTATTTATAAATGAAAACTTTACAAAAGATTGACTGATGGCTAATAAGAACAGGAAAGGGTGCTCTACAGTATTATTTTCAGGAACAGCAAGGCCTTTCCTAAAATGAAAACATACACACAAACCAGTATTCCCTAGACGGATGACGTCCTTATTTCTGAGGACAGCTTGAAGAACAGACTAGCATCAAAGTAAAGTGATGGAATTCCTGACACTCAGAGGATGGACAATTGACCTCAAACTACAGTACAATTTCTAGGCATCATTCGGTCCTCTGAAGGCAGACAACGACCACACCCCTTCCTACACCACACAGGTTGCTTCCCAATCCCTACCATAAAAGAAGAAGATGAGAAACAGATAGGACTAGTAGGAAATAGCAAAAATCACATGTGGGGATTATCCTGAAACACACTGATCACATAAGTAGTGTAAGGAAGTGTAGGGAACTGACAAGGACAGAGACTCAAGAGGTACTTCTTTGGGAAATGCTGTCTGAAATCGTCACACGTTGCTACCTGCTAATGAGGGCTCTGAGCACACCCTAGGGTTTGCTCACAAGGGTCTGCAACACCATCGCTGAGGACTGAAACTCTTCAAGACCTCAAAGCTTGCCTGATTGACTATTGGACTAAGAGATTCCCATGTTCTGAAAACAGAAACCAACTAATTGAAAGGTTCACCTGGGCTCTCTTGGAGGCCCTACAAGAAGCTGAATCATTCACTGAAAATCAATCACGCACACACACACACACACACACACACACACACACACACACACACCTGTCATTTCAGCAATTACTTAAACATTCAAGGTTCTTCCTACCTTTTCTTTTTCACATTGATATTTATACTCACATACAATGTCATATTTCTAATGAACACTGATGTCAAAATAGAGATCCATTGACACAATATTCACAAAATGGAACTTCCCTGCTGTAATTTTCAATATAGCATTTTTTAAAGTTCATACATATTTTAGGTTTTTGGTAACTTATACAGGAGAAGATCAGCATTGAAAAACTCTAAATACTGACAATGAGTTTTAAGCCTAGAGAAGAAAAATTGTCCAATTTCATAGATAATAAGGAACCAAAGGGAAAGCATGGAAGCTCTATTCAAATAATTTTACACATATGCATCCTCTATTATTCTACTACTGAGGGACGTGTTTTATTACCACTATACATGCATCAATTGTCTTCCACGTGCACCTGCACAGGTGTAATGAATTACTAGAGTAGAATGAAATGTCTGGGAACTACTTGGCGGCATCTATAATGAACAATTCAATTTCGATCATATATTTGGTGAACTTCCACTGTCTGTCCCTTTAGACAATGGACCCTAAACAGAAGGGGGAATGAACCACGAGAGACCATGGACCCTGGGAAACAAACTGAGGGCTTCAGAGGGGAGAGGGGTGGGGTATTGGGATGGGCCAGTGATGGGTGTTAAAGAAGGTACATATTGCATGGAGCACTGGGTGTTATATGCAAATAATGAATCACAGAACACTACATCAAAAACTAAGGAAATACTGTATAGTGACTAACATATCATAATAAAAATTTATTATTAGAAAAAAAATTAAAGGTAAAAAAAAACCAATACAGCTTTTCTGTTTCAAGAACAATCACAATTGAGAAAAAACTAACTTCCAATCCCTAAAGCAAAACACAGACCAAGTTCCATTTCACTCCCCTTTATTCACATTCTCTGTGGGATCTAAGCGATTTCCCTACCTCCTTTCCTGCTGAGCAGGGAGCCCGGGCTCGATCCCAGAACCCTGGGATCATAACCTGAGCCAAAGGCACATGCTTAACTGGCTGAGCCAGCCAGGAGACCCAGTCATGTTTTTCTTAAACAAAAGGACACTTTCTCACAATGCCTTCACATGACTTCACATGGTACCAGAGATCTGCATTTGCCTCTAGGAGGTTGCAGATGAAGGCAATTGCAAACTCTCACAGTAGTTTATCAAATACAATGACCTGCCTGGTGACAGTGAAACTCTTATGAGCCCACGAGAGGGTGCTGTGACACTCAGCTGTGGCTGGGCTGGCACAGAGAACCAAATCCATTTCCCTGCCTGATGTCTGTGAGGAACAGATGCCCCCACAGTGAATGAGACCCTGCCACTGAGCTGTCCAGAGATGGCCATCCTCACGGAGGATGAGGATAAAGGACAATGTCTGAGGAGACCTCATCTGTCTCTTTTATCTTTTCATATTTTTGACAGTGGACAAATCACTGCCTAGGAGTCCCCAACTACCTTAGTCTCATCTGTGAATGACCAAGAGGTTTTACAAAACACTTAAGATTTTCACCTCTCAAATGGCCACAACCACTTACCATAGGGATTCAACATTAAGCAAAGATACTGTTCATTGGAAGAGAGGTCCTGCCCACTGTTGTTTCTCCCTTATATGCTCATCTTCCTTACCTCATGGTAACATAACCACCTTGATTCCTGCTTCCATCTTCAGGAAGGCTGATGTGACCTGAAGGGCATTACCCTGACATCGTTCTTTCTTAGCAATAAGATATGGACATTTCCCTAGTCCTACACACCCAAAGTTGAATCGGAATCAGGATTGAGGAGACTGATGAGAGTTGAAGGTGTTTTCCTGTACACGGTGGTTTATTACCAATAAGGATGGGTCAGAGTCCTCAAAATTCCAGAACCTTTTCATTAATGCTTCCTACTCGTGAAAGATGATGTACATTGGTCTTTCCCTGTATAGTGTGGTTACTCAGAGAAAAGTGCTTAACCCTTTCATCAGACTTCTACGACCTCTTTGGGGCTGGCTTCCATATTCACAAAGGATGATGTTAGGGCTAAGAGGGTTCCTGTACACTGTTATTTCTTACAGATAAGTGTATGGCATTTTTGTTACATTGCCAGAACCACTTAGCGCCGGGCTTGCCGGCCTCCTGGGGACGAACCCTAACCCTAGGTCATCCCCCAAGAGGCCCCTCCCAAGGGGCCTGGCGCCACAACGCCGGGGATTTGGGACCCCCGAGCCCCAGTGCTGGACTCACTCTGCCACCCCCCAAGCACCCAGGGCGCTAGGGGCGTTGCCAATCATTCAGGAAGGGAGAACGGGCAGGGCCCTCCGATCCCCCTGTGACCTTCGAAGGCCCCCCGGGCAAAAACTTTGGCTCCCACGCTCCTGCTCGCCAGTGCCCTAACCTCGGCCCACCCCTCCACTCCCTGCAGAGCTGGCGGATCGGGCCTGCTGGCTTCGTGGGGGCTAACCCTATCCCTAGGTCGCCCCCGAGGGGCCCCTCCCAAGTGGCCTGGCGCCGCATGCCAGGGATTTGGGACCCCCAAGTCCCAGCGCCGGACGCACCCTTCCGCCCCACCGCCACATGGGGCGCTAGGGGCGTCGCCAGTCCTTCAGGGTGAAAGAACGGGCAGGACCCTCCGAGCCACCTGCGACCTTCGAAGGCACCCCGAGCCAAAGCCAAAATGCTCTGGCCCACGCTCCCGCTCGCCAGCTAGCTCACCTCGACCCACACCTCCATTCACCACACATGGGCGGAACGAGCCTGCCAGCCTCCTGGGGGCTAACCCTAACCCTAGGTCGGCCCCCGAGGGGCCCGACCAAGGGGCCTGGTTCCGCAACGCTGGGTATTAGGGACTCCCGAGCCCCAGCACCGGACTCACCCTGCCACTCTGCCACCACCCGGGCCGCTAGGGGAGCCGCCGGTCATTCAGTGCGGGAGAACGGGTAGGGCCCTCTGAGCCCCCGGAGACCTTTGAAGGCTCCCCGCGACAAAACGCTTCGGCCCACGCTTCCGCTCGAAGCGCCCTCACCTCGGGCTGCCCTTCCACTCGCCACACAGTGGGTGGATCGGGCCTGCTGGCATCCTGGGTGTTAACCCTAAACCTAGGTTGACCCCTGAGGGGCCCCTCCTAAGTGGCCTTGCACCGCAACACCGGGGATTGAGGACCCTACGAAACCCAGCATCGGACTCACCGTGCCTCCCCATCGCCACCCGGGCCACTATGGGCGCCATCGGTCTTTCAGGACGGGAGGACGGGCAGGGCCCTCCGAGCCCCTGGCGACCTTGAAGGCCCCCCACACCAATACACTTGGACGCACGCTCTTGCTCGCCAGCAACCTCACCTCATCTCGCCCCTACACTCACCGCACACCCAGCGGATCGGGCCTGCAGGCCTCCTGGGGGCTAACACTAACCCTAGGTCGGCCCCAGAGGGGCCTCTCCAAACAGGCCTGGCGCCGGAACGCCCGTGATTTTGGACCCCGAGCCCCAGCGCCAGACTCACCCTGCCACCCCGCCTCTACCTGGGCCGCTAGGGGTGCCGCCGGTCATTCAGGGCGGGAGAACAGGCAGGGCCCTCCGAGCCCCCTGTGACATTCCAAGGCCCCCTGCCCCAAAACGCTTAGGCCCATGCTCCTTCTCGCCAGCGACCTCACCTCAGCCCATGCTTCCCCTCGCGGCACAGCTGGCGGATCTGGCCTGCTGGCCTCCTGGTGGTTAACCCTAACCATAGGTCAGCCCACGAGGGCCCCTCCCAAGGCGCTTGGTGCCGCAACGTGGGGATTGGGGACCCACGAGCCCCTGCGCCGAACTCAACGTGCCGTCCCGCCTCCACCCTGGCCAATAGGGGTGCCGCCGGTCATTCAGGGCGGGAGAACGGGCAGGGCCCTCAGAGCACCCAGAGACCTTTGAAGGCTCCCTGTGCCAAAACGCTTGGGCCCATGCTCCCGCTCGCCAGCAGCCTCACCTCGGCCTGCCCCTGCGCTCACAGCACAACTGGCTGATCGGGCCTACCGGCCTCCTGGGAGCTAACCCAAACCATAAGTCGGCCCCCGAGGGGCCCCTCCCAAGGGGCCTGGCACCACCACGCCGGGGCTTGGGGACCCCCGAGCACCAGCGCAAGACTCACCCTGCCGCCTCGCTGCGACCCGGCCCGCTAGGAGCACCATCCTCATTCAGGGCGGGAGAACGGACAGGGACCTCCGAGCCACCAGCGACCTTCGAAGCCCCCCGTGCCAAAATGCTTGGGCCCACAATCCCGATCGCCAGTGCCCTCACCTCGGCCCACCACTCAGCTCGCCGCACAGCTGGCGGATCGGGCCTTCCGGCCTCCTTTGGGCTAACCCTACCCTAGGTCGGCCCCCGAGGGACCACTCCCAAGTGCACGGCACCGCCACGCTGGGGATTGGGGACCCTCAAGCCCCAGTGCATTACTTACCCTGCCGCCCTGCCGCCACCCGGGCTGCTAGGGGCGCCACTGGTTATTTAGGGCGGGAGAACGGGCAGGGCCCTCCGAGCCCCCAGTGACCTTTGAAGGCCCCCCGTGACAAAACGCTTGGGCCTAGGCTCCTGCTCGCCAGCACCCTCTCCTCAGCCCGCCCCTCCGCTCGCCGCACAGCTGGCAGATCGGGACTGCCGGCCTCCTGGGGCTGACCCTAACCCTAGGTCGGCTCCCGAGGGGCCCATCCCAAGGGGCCTGGCGCCGCCACGTGGGTGATTGGGGACCCCCGAGCACCAGGGCTGAACTCACCCTGCCGCCCCGCTGCGACCCGGATCGCTAGGGGCACCGTCCTCAGTCGGGGTGGGGAATGGTCAGGGCCCTCTGAGCCCCCGGTGACCTTCGAAGGCCCGACACACCAAAACGCTTGGGCTCACGCTCCGGCTCGCCAGCGCACTCACCTCGCCCCGCCCCTCCGTTCTCTGCTCAGCCGGGGGATCGGGCCCCGGCCTCCTTTGGGCCAACCTCAACCCTAGGTCGGCCCCCGAGGGACCCCTCCCAAGGGGCCAGGCGCCGCCACGCCGGGGCATTTGGACCCCTGAGCCCTACTGCAGACTCACCCTGCTGCCCCGCCGCCACCCGGGACGCTAGGGGCGCCACCGGTCATTCAGGGAGGGAGTACGGGCAGGGCCCTCCGAGCCCCCGATGAACTTCGAAGGCCCCCCGCACCAAAACGCTTGGGCCGAAGCTCCCGCTCGCCAGCGCCCTCACCTCGGCTCAGCCCTCCCCTCGCCGCACAGCCGGCCAATCGGGCCTGCCAGCCTCCTTTGGGCTAAGGATAACCCTAGCTCGGCCCCCGAGGGACCCCTCCCAAGGGGCCTGGCAATGCCACGCCGGGTATTGGGGACCCCCGAGCCCGAGCTCCGGACTCACCCTGCCTCCCCGCCGCCACCCTGGCCGCTAGGGAGCCGCCGGGCATTCAGGGCGGGAGAACTTGCTGGGCCCTCCGAGCCCCCGGTGAGCTTCGAAGGCCCCCCATGCCAAAACGCTTGGGCCCACGCTCCCGCTTGCCAGCGCATTAACGTCGGCCCACCCCTCCGCTCGCTGCACAGCCGGCGGATTGGGCCCGCCGGCCTCCTTTGGGCTAACACTCACCATATGTCAGCCCCCGAGGGACCCCTCCCAAGTGCCTGGAGCCACCGCGCCGGGGATCTGGGACCACTGAGCCCCAGCTCCAGACTCATCCTGCCGACACGCCGCCACCCTGGCCGCTAGGGGCGCCACCGGTCATTTAGGGTGTGAGAATGGGCAGGGCCCGCCAAGCCCCCAGCGAAAATCGAAGGCCCCCCATGCCAAAACGCCTGGGCCCACGCTCCCCCTCGCCAGTGCCCTCACCTCGGCCCGCCCCTCTGCTCGCCGCACAGCCGGCGGTTCGGGCCTGCCGGCCTCCTTTGGGCTAACCCTAAACCTAGGTCGGCCCCAGAGGAGCCCCTCCCAAGGGGCCTGGCGCCGCCACGCTGGGGATTGGGGACACCCGAACCCCACCGCCGGACGCACTCTGCCGCTCCTCACCACCCGGCCCGCTAGGGGCGCCGTCCTCATTCAGGGTGTTAGAACGGGCAGGGCCCCCCGAGCCCCCGGCGACCTTCGAAGGTCCCCCGCGACAAAACGCTTGGGGACATGCTCCCGCTCGCCAGCGCCCTCACCTCGGCTAGCCCCTCCGCATGTGGCAGAGCTGGCGGATCGGGCCTGCCAGCCTCCTGGGGGCTAACCCGAACCCTAGGTCGGCCCCCAAGGGGCCCCTCCCAAGGGGCCTATCGCTGCAATGCCTGGGATTGGTGACCCCCGAGTCCCAGCGCTGGACTCACCGTGCCGCCCCGCCGCCACCCGGGCCAGTAGGAGAGCTGTCGGTCATTCAGGGCAGAACAACGGACAGGGCCCTTGGAGCCCCCAGCGCCGTTTGAAGGCCCTCCGTGCCAAAACCCTTGGGCCCACGCTCCCGCTCGCCAGCACCATCACTTCAGCCCACCCTCCGCTCCCTGCACAGCCGGCGGATTGGGCCTGACGGTCTCCTGGGGGCTAACCCTAACCCTAGCTCGATCCCTCGAGGGGCCCCTCCCAAGGGGCCTGGTGCCGCAACGCCAGGGATTCGGGACCCACAAGCCCCAGCGCCAGACTCACCCTCCGGCCCCGCTACCACCCGGGCCCCTAGGGGCACCGCCGGTCATCCAGGGCGGGAGAACGGGCAGGGTCCTCCGAGCCCCTGGTGACCTTCAAAGGCCCCCGCACCAAAACGCTTGGGCCCACGCTCCTGCTCTTCAGCGCCCTCACCTCAGCCTGCCCCTCCGCTCGCCACACAGCTGGCAGATCGGGCCTGCCGGCCTCCTGGGGGCTAACCCTAACCCTAGCTCACCCTCGGAGGGGCTCATCCCAAGGTGCCTGGAGCGGCAATGCCGGGCATTGGAGACCCACGAGCCACAGTGCTGGACTCACCGTGCTGCCCCGCCGCCACACAGGCCGCTAGTGGCACCACCGGTCATTCAGGGCGGGAGAACGGGAAGGGCCCTTGGAGCCCCCGGCCTCTTTCGAAGGCCCCCCGCGCCAAAAAGCTTGCGCCCACTCTCCAGGTAGCCAGTGCCCTCACCTCGGCCCGCCCCTCCGCTCGCCGCACAGCCGGCGGATAGGGCCCGCCAGCCTCCTGGGGGCTAACCCTATCCCTAAGTCGGCCCCCGAGAGGCCCCTCCCAACGGGCCTGGCACCGCAACACCGGGGTTTGGGGACCCCTAGCCCCAGCATCCGACTCACCATGCTGCCCCGCCGGCAACTGAGCCGCTAGGGACACCGCCGGACATTCAGTGCGGGAGAACGGGCAGGGCTTCTTGAGCCCCGGCGACCTTCGAAGGCCCCCCGCGCCAAAACTCATGGGCCTACGCTACCGCTCGCCAGCGCCCTCACCTCGGCCCTCCCCTCTGCTCACCGCACAGCCGGTGGATTGGGCCTGCGGCCTCCTGGGGGCTAACCATAACCCTAGGTCAGCCTCCAAGGGGCCCCTGCGAAGGGGCCTGGTGCCGCAACACCGGGGATTGGGAACTCCCCAACCCCAGCGATGGACTCACCCTGTCGCCCTGCCACCACCCGGGACCCAGGGGCGCCGCAGGTCATTCAGGGCGGGAAAAGGGGCAGGGTCCTCCGATCCCCCGGCGACCTTCGAAGGCTTCCCGCGCCAAAACGCTTCGGCCAAGCTCCCGCTCGCCCGCGCCCTCACCTCGGCCCGCCCCTCCGCTCGCCGCACAGCTGGCACATCGGGCCTGCCGGCCTCCTGGGGGCTAACTGTAACCTTAGGTCGGCCCCCGAGGGGCCACTACCAAGGGTCTGCCCCCGCAACGCGGGGGATTGGGGACCCCCAAGCCCCAGTGCCGGACTCACCCTGCCGCCCCGCCCCCCCGGGCCGCTAGTAGCGCCGCTGGTCATTCAGGGCAGGAGAACGGGTTGGGCCCTCCGAACCCCCGATGACCTTCGAAGGCCCCCCGTGCCAAAACGCTTGGGTCCACATTCTTGCTCTCAAGCGCCCTCACCTGGGTCCACCCCTCCGCTCGCCTCACAGCCGGCGGATCGGGCCTGCTGGCCCCCTGGGGGCTAACAATAACCCTTGGTCGGCCCCCTAGAGCCCTTCCAAAGGGGCCTGGCGCCCCAACGCCGAGGATTGGGGACCCCCAAGCCCCAGCGCCCAAGTCACCCTAACACCCCTCCTCCACCCGGGCCGCTAGGGGAGCCGCCGGTCATTCAGGGCAGAAGAACGTACAGGGCCCTCCGAGCCCCCAGCGACTTTCGAAGGACCCCCGCGCCAAAACGCCTGAGCCCACGCTCCCGCTCGCCAGCGGCCTCACCTCCGCCCGCCTCTCCGCTTGCCTCAGAGCTGGCGGATCGGGCTTCCGGCCTCCTGGGGGCTAAATCTAACCATAGGTCGGCCCCCTAGGGGCCCCAGCAAGGGGCCTAGAGCCGCAACACCGGGGATTGGAGAACCCCGAGCTCCAGCGCTGGACCCAACCGGCTGCATCGCTGCAACATGGGCCACTAGGGGCGCTGCCGGTCATTCAGGGCGGGACAACCGGCAGGGCCCTCAGAGCCTCTGGCGACATTCGAAGGCCCCCCGCGCCAAAACGCTTGGGCCCACGCTCCTGCTCACAAGCTCCCTCACCTCGGCCTGCCCCTCTGCTCACCACACAGCCGGCGGATCGGGCCTGCCGGCCTCCTCGGAGCTAACCCTAACCCTAGGTGAGTCCCCGAGGGGCCCCTCCCAAGGGGCATGGCGCCAAAACGCCGGGGATTGGGAACCCCTGAGTCCCAGCGCCGGACTCACCCTACCGCCCCTCCTCCACCAGGGCTTTTAGGGGAGCCGCCCGTCATTCAGGGCGGGAGAACGGGCAGGGCCGTCCGAACCCCTGGCGACATTCGAAGGACCCCTGCTCCAAAATGACTGGGCCCACTCTCCAGATTGCCAGCGGCCTCACCTCCGACCACCCCTCCACTCACCGCAGAGCTGGCGGATCGGGCCTGCGGGCCTCCTGGGGGCTAACCCTAACCATATGTCGGCCCCCGAGGGGCCCCTAGCAAGGGGCCTGGAGTCGTAACGCCGGGGATTGGGGAACCCTGAACCCCAGTGCCGGACTCACCCGGCCGCCCCGCTGCCACCTGCACCACTAGGAGCGCCACCGGTCATTCAGTGCGGGAGAACGGGCAGGGTCCTCCGATCCCCCCACGACCTTCGAAGGGTCCCCCGCACCAAAACACTTGACCCACGCTCCCGCTAGCCAGCGCCCTCACCTCGGCCCGCCCCTCCGCTCGCCGCACAGCCGTAGGATCGGGCCTGTCAGCCCCCTGGGTGTAACCCTAACCCTAGGTCTGCCCCCACAGGGCCCCTCCCAAGGGGCCTGGCATCGCAATGCCGGGGATTGGGGACCCCCGAGCACCAGTGCTGGACTCTCCCTGCCACCCCATCACCACCCAGTCCGCTAGGGGCGCCGCCGGTCATTCAGTGCTGGAGAACAGGCAGGGCCCTCTGAGCCCCCGTGACCTTTGTAGGCCCCTCGCGCCAAAATGCTTTGGCCCACGCTCCCACTCGCCAGCGCCCTCACCTCGGCCCGCCCCTCCACTCGATGAACAGCTAGCGGATCAGGCCTGCCTGTTTCCTGGGGGCTAACACTAACCCTAGGTCAGACCCCAAGGGGCCACTTCCAAAGGCCTGGTGCCACAACGCCGGGGATTGGTGACCCCCAAGCCTCAGCGCCGCAGTCACCCTTCCACTCCACAGCTACCGGGCCAGTAGGGACGCCACCAGTCATTCAGAGCGGGAGAATGGGCAGGGCCCTCCAAGACCCTGGCGACCTTTGAGGCCCCCCACGCCAAAACGCTTGGGCCCACGCTCCCGCTAGCAAGCGCCCTCACCTCGGTCCGCCCCCCCCTCGCCGCACAGACAGCGGATTGTGCCTGCCAGCCTCCTGGGAACTAACCCTAACTCTAGGTCTGCTCACGAGGGGCCCCTTCCAAGGGGCCTGGCGATGCCACGCCGGGGATTGGGGACCCTCAAGCCCCAGCGCATTACTTACCCTGCCGCCCTGCCGCCACCCGGGCTGCTAGGGGCACCACCGGTTATTTAGGGCGGGAGAACGGGCAGGGCCCTCCGAGCCCCCAGTGACCATTGAAGGCCCCCCGTGACAAAACGCTTGGGACTAGGCTCCTGCTCGCCAGCACCCTCTCCTCAGCCCGCCCCTCCGCTCGCCGCACAGCCGGCAGATCGGGACTGCCGGCCTCCTGGGGCTAACCCTAACCCTAGGTCGCCTCCCGAGGGTCCCATCTCAAGGGGCCTGGCGCCGCCACGCGGGTGATTGGGGACCCCCGAGCACCAGGGCTGAACTCACCCTGCCGCCCCGCTGCGACCCGGATCGCTAGGGGCACCGTCCTCATTCGGGGCTGGGGAACGGGCAGGGCCCTCTGAGCCCCCGGTGACCTTCGAAGGCCCAACACGCCAAAACGCTTGGGCTCACGCTCCCGCTCCCCAGCGCCCTCACCTCGCCCCGCCCCTCCGTTCTCTGCACAGCCGGCGGATCAGGCCCCGGCCTCCTTTGGGCCAACCTCAACCCTAGGTCGGCCCCCGAGGGACCCCTCCCAAGGGGCCAGGCGCCGCCACGCCGGGGCATTTGGACCCCTGAGCCCTACTGCAGACTCACCCTGCCGCCCCGCCGCCATCCGGGACGCTAGGGGCGCCACCGGTCATTCAGGGAGGGAGTACGGGCAGGGCCCTCCGAGCCCCCGATGACCTTCGAAGGCCCCCCGCACCAAAACGCTTGGGCCGAAGCTCCTGCTCGCCAGCGCCCTCACCTCGGCTCAGCCCTCCCCTCGCCGCACAGCCGGCCAATCAGGCCTGCCGGCCTCCTTTGGGCTAAGGATAACCCTAGCTCGGCCCCTGAGGGACCCCTCCCAAGGGGCCTGGCAATGCCACGCCGGGTATTGGGGACCCCCGAGCCCGAGCTCTGGACTCACCCTGCCTCCCCGCCACCACCCTGGCCGCTAGGGAGCCGCCGGGAATTCAGGGCGGGAGAACTTGCTGGGCCCTCCGAGCCCCCGGTGAGCTTCGAAGGCCCCCCATGCCAAAACGCTTGGGCCCACGCTCCCGCTTGCCAGCGCATTAACGTCGGCCCACCCCTCCGCTCGCTGCACAGCCGGCGGATTGGGCCCACCGGCCTCCTTTGGGCTAACACTCACCATATGTCGGCCCCCGAGGGACCCCTCCCAAGTGCCTGGAGCCACCGCGCCGGGGATCGGGGACCACTGAGCCCCAGCTCCAGACTCATCCTGCCGACACGCCGCCACCCTGGCTGCTAGGGGCGCCACCGGTCATTTAGGGTGTGAGAATGGGCAGGGCCCGCCAAGCCCCCAGCGACAATCGAAGGCCCCCCGTGCCAAAATGCCTGGGCCCATGCTCCCCCTCGCCAGCGCCCTCACCTCGGCCCGCCCCTCTGCTCGCCGCACAGCCGGCGGTTCGGGCCTGCCGGCCTCCTTTGGGCTAACCCTAAACCTAGGTCGGCCCCAGAGGAGCCCCTCCCAAGGGGCCCGGCGCCGCCACGCTGGGGATTGGGGACACCCGAACCCCACCGCCGGACGCACTCTGCCGCTCCTCACCACCCGGCCCGCTAGGGGCGCCGTCCTCATTCAGGGCGTTAGAACGGGCAGGGCCCCCCGAGCCCCCGGCGACCTTCGAAGGTCCCCCGCGACAAAACGCTTGGGGACATGCTCCCGCTCGCCAGCGCCCTCACCTCGGCTAGCCCCTCCGCATGTGGCAGAGCCGGCGGATTGGGCCTGCCAGCCTCCTGGGGGCTAACCCGAACCCTAGGTCGGCCCCCAAGGGGCCCCTCCCAAGGGGCCTATCGCTGCAATGCCTGGGATTGGTGACCCCCGAGTCCCAGCGCTGGACTCACCGTGCCGCCCCGCCGCCACCCGGGCCGGTAGGAGAGCTGTCGGTCATTCAGGGCAGAACAACGGACAGGGCCCTCGGAGCCCCCAGCGCCGTTTGAAGGCCCTCCGCGCCAAAACCCTTGGGCCCACGCTCCCGCTCGCCAGCACCATCACTTCAGCCCACCCTCCGCTCCCTGCACAGCCGGCGGATTGGGCCTGACGGTCTCCTGGGGGCTAACCCTAACCCTAGCTCGATCCCTCGAGGGGCCCCTCCCAAGGGGCCTGGTGCCGCAACGCCAGGGATTCGGGACCCACAAGCCCCAGCGCCAGACTCACCCTCCCGCCCCGCTGCCACCCGGGCCTCTAGGGGCACCGCCGGTCATCCAGGGCGGGAGAACGGGCAGGGTCCTCCGAGCCCCTGGTGACCTTCAAAGGCCCCCGCACCAAAACGCTTGGGCCCACGCTCCTGCTCTTCAGCGCCCTCACCTCGGCCTGCCCCTCCGCTCGCCACACAGCTGGCAGATCGGGCCTGCTGGCCTCCTGGGGGCTAACCCTAACCCTAGCTCACCCTCGGAGGGGCTCATCCCAAGGTGCCTGGAGCGGCAATGCCGGGCATTGGAGACCCACGAGCCACAGTGCTGGACTCACCGTGCTGCCCCGCCACCACACAGGCCGCTAGTGGCACCACCGGTCATTCAGGGCGGGAGAACGGGAAGGGCCCTTGGAGCCCCCGGCCTCTTTCGAAGGCCCCCCGCACCAAAAAGCTTGCACCCACTCTCCCGGTAGCCAGTGCCCTCACCTCGGCCCGCCCCTCCGCTCGCCGCACAGCCGGCGGATAGGGCCCGCCAGCCTCCTGGGGGCTAACCCTATCCCTACGTCGGCCCCCAAGAGGCCCCTCCCAACGGGCCTGGCACCGCAACACCGGGGTTTGGGGACCCCTAGCCCCAGCATCCGACTCACCATGCTCCCCCGCCGGCAACTGAGCCGCTAGGGGCACCGCCGGACATTCAGTGCGGGAGAACGGGCAGGGCTTCTTGAGCCCCAGCGACTTTCGAAGGCCCCCCGCGCCCAAACTCATGGGCCTATGCTACCGCTCGCCAGCGCCCTCACCTCGGCCCTCCCCTCTGCTCACCGCACAGCCAGTGGATTGGGCCTGCGGCCTCCTGGGGGCTAACCATAACCCTAGGTCAGCCTCCGAGGGGCCCCTGCGAAGGGGCCTGGTGCCGCAACACCGGGGATTGGGAACCCCCCAACCCCGGCGATGTACTCACCCTCCCACAACGCTGCCACCCGGGCCGCTAGTGGCGCCGCTGGTCATTCAGGGTGGGAGAACAGACAGGGCCCTGGAGAAACTGGCGACATTTGAAGCCTCCCGCGCCAAATTGCAGGGGCCCACAATCCCACTCCCCAGCGCCTTTACCTCGGCCCGCCCACCTCTCGCCGCCCATCCAGAGGACGGGCCTGCCGGCCCCACGGGGGCTAACTCTAACCCTAGGTCTGCCCACGAGGAGCCCCTCCCAAGGGGCCTGCCACCGCAACACCGGGGATTGGGGATCCCCGAGCCACAGCATGGGATTCACCCTGCCACCCCACCGCCAACGGAGCCGCTAGGGACGTCGCTGGTTATTCAGGGCAGGAGAACAGGCACGGCCCTCCGACCAATGGCAACATTCGAAGGCCCAGGACGCCAAAACGCTGGGGACCATGCTCCCGCTTGCCATTGGCCTCAACTCGGCCCGCATCTCCACTCCTCACACAGCTGGCTGATGGGGCCTGCCGGCCTCCTGGGCGCTAATCCTAACCCTAGGACGGCCCCTGAGGGTCCTTTCCTAAGGGGCCTGGCGCCGCAACGCCAAGGATTGGGAACCCCCAAGCCCCAGCGCTGGATGCACCCTGCCGCCCCGCCCCACACGGGGCGCTAGGGACGCCGCCATTCATTCAGGGTGGGAGAACGGGCAGGGCCCTTCGAACGCCCACCCACCTGCGAAGGCGCCCTGAACCAAAACGCTTGGGCCCAGGCTCATGTTCACCAGCACCCTCACCTCACCCAACTCTCCCCTCGACGCACAGGCGGTGTATCGGGCCTGCTCGCCTCCTGAGGGCTAACCCTAACTGTAGGTCGGCCACGGAGGGGCCCTTCCCAAGTGGCCTGGCGCCACAACGCCGGGAATGGGGACCCCAACCCAAGTGCCGGGCTCAACCTGCTGCCCTTCAGGCCCTGGAGCCTCTAGGGGCCCCACCGGTCATTCAGAGCGGGAGAACGGGCAGGTCCTTCCGAGCCCCCACCGACCTTCGAAGACCCCCCGCACCAAAACTCTTGGGCTCATGCTCAGTCTCGCCAGCGCCCTCACCTCGGCCCAACCCTCCGCGTGCTGCACAGCCGCTGATCGGGTCCACCGGCTTCCTGGGGGCTAACCGTAACCCTAGATCGACCCCCGAGGGCCCCTCCCAAGGGTCCTGGCACCGCAACACCGGGGATTGTGGACCCCTGAGCCCCAGCGCCGGACTCACCCTGCCACCCTGCCGCCACCCAGGCCGCGAGGGGCGCCGCCGGTCATTCAGGGCGGGAAAACGGGTAGGGCCCTCCGAGCCACCACCTACTTTCAAAGGCGCCCCGAATCAAAACGCTTGGGCCCAGGCTCATGTTCACCAGCACCCTCAACTCGGCCCGCACCTCCACTCCTTGCACAGCCGGCGACCCTTGGCCTGCCGGCCACGTGGGCGCTACCTAGAACCCTAGGACGGCCCCTGAGTGTCCCTTCCTAAGGGGCCTGGCACCACAACGCCGGGCATTGGGTACCCCCAAGCCCCAGCGCCGGATGCACGCTGCCGCCCCACCCCACACGGGCCGCTAGTGGCGCCGCCATTCATTCGGGGTGGGAGACCTGGCAGGGCCCTCCGAACCCCCGCCGACCTTCGAAGGCGCCCAGAACCAAAACGCTTGGGTCCAGGCTCATGTTCACCAGCACCCTCACTTCGGCCCAATGGTCCTCTCGATGCACAGGTGGTGTATCGGGCCTGCGTGGCTCCTGGGGGCTAACCCTAACCGTAGGCCGGCCCCCAAGGGGCCCTTCCCCAGGGGCCTGGCGTCGCAACGCTGGGGATGGGGACCCCGTGCCCAAGTGCCGGACTCACCCTGCTGCCCTTCAGCCACCCAAGCCGCTAGGGGACCACGGGTCAATCAGGACAAAAGAACGGGCAGGGACCTCCGAGCCCGCGCTGACCTTCAAAGGCCCCACGTGCAATAACCTTGGCTCCCATGCTCCTGCTCCCAGCGCCCTCACCTCGGCCCGCCCCTCCGCTTGATTCAGAGCCGGTGGATAGGGCCTGCCAGGCTCCTGGGGGCTAACCAAAACCCTAGGTCGGCCCCGTGGGGCACATCCCTAGGCGCCTGGCTCTGCAATGCTGGGGCTTGGTGACTCAGAGCCCCAGAGCCCGACTCACCCTGCCGCACTATCGCCATCTGGGCCGCTAGGGGCGCCGCCGGTCATTCAGGGAGAGAGAAGGGGCAGGAACTTCTGAGCCCACGGTGACCTTCAAAGGCTCCCCGCACCAAAACGCTGGTGCCCACCCTCCCACTCCCCAGCGCCCTCACCTCGGCCCGCCCTTCTACTCGCCGCACAGCGGGCAGATAGGGCCTGCTGGCCTCCTGGGGGCTAACCCTAACCCTAGGTCGGCCCCCCAGGGGCCCCTCCCAAGGGTCCTGGTGCCGCTACACCAGGGATCGGGGACCCCAAGCCCCAGAGCCAGACTCACCCTGCCGCAACCCCGCCACCCACGCCGCAAGGGGCGCCGCCAGTCATTCACGGTGGGAGAAGGGACAGGGCCCTGGAGAAACCGGAGACATTTGAAGCCTCCTGCGCCAAAATGCAGGGGCCCAGTCTCCCGCTCCCAGCGCCTTTACCTATGCCCACCCACCTCTCGCCGCCCAGCCAGAGGATTGGGCCTGCCGGCCTCCTGGGTGCTAACTCTAACCCTAGGTCGGCCCACGAGGAGCCCCTCCCAAGGGGCCTGGCCCCGCAACGCTGGGGATTGGGGATCCCCGAGCCACAGCGAGGGACTCACCCTGCCGCCCCACTGCCAACGGAGCCGCTAGGGGCGTCGCTGGTATTTCAGGGCAGGAGAAAGGGCAGGGCCCTCCGAGCCATGGCAACATTCGAAGGCCCAGGGCGCCAAAATGCTGGGGACCACGCTCCTGCTGGGCATCGCCCTCAACCTGGCCCGCACCTCCGCTCCTCACACAGCCGGCGACTCGGGCCTGCCGGTCTCCTGGGCGCTAACCCTAACCCTAGGACAGCCCCTGAAGCTCCCTTCCTAAGGGGCCTGGCGCCACAACGCCAGCGATTGGGGACCCCCAGGCTCCAGCGCCGGATGCACGCTGCCACCCCAACCCACACGGGCCGCTAGGGGCGCCGCCATTCATTCAGGGTGGGAGAACTGGAGGGCCCTCCGAACCCCTGCCGACATTCGAAGGCGCACCGAACCAAAACCCTCGGGCCCAGGCTCATGTTCACCAGCACCCTCACCTCGGCCCAGCTCTCCCCTCGACGCACAGGTGGTGTATCGGGCCTGCAGAGCTCCAGGAGGCTAACCCTAACCATAGATCAGCCCCCGAGGGGCCCTTCCCAAGGGGCCTGGCGTCGCAACGCTGGGGATGGGGACCCCGAGCCCATGTGCCGGACTCACCCTGCTGCCCTTCAGCCACCCGAGCTGCTAGAGGCCCCGCCGGTCAATCAGGGCAGGAGATCGGGCAGGGCCCTCCGAGCCCACGCTGACCTTTGAAGGCTCCCCGCGCAAAAACGTTGGCTCCCAGGATCCTGCTCGCCAGCGCCCTCACCTCGGCCCGCCCCTCCGCTTGCTTCAGAGCCGGTGGATAGGGCCTGCCGGGCTCCTGGCAGCTAACCAAAACCCTAGGTCGGCCCTGTGGGGACATCCCAAGCGGCCTGGCTCTGCAATGCTGGGGATTGGTGACTCAGAGCCCCAGAGCCAGACTCACCCTGCCGCACTGTCCCCACCCAGGCCGCTAGGGGCGCCGCTGGTCATAGAGGGCGAGAGAAGGGCAGGGCCTTCCAAGCCACAGGTGACCTTCAAAGGCTCCCCGCGCCAAAACGCTGGTGCCCACGCTCCCGCTCCCCAGTGCCCTCACCTCGGCCCACACCTCTGCTCGCCTCACAGCGTGCGGATTGGGCCTCACGGTCTCCTTGGGGCTAACCCTAACCCTAGGTAGGCCCCCCAGGGGCCCCTCCCAAGGGTCCTGGTGCCACTACGCCGGGGATCTGGGACCCCAAGCCCCAGAGCCAGACTCACCCTCCCACAACGCTGCCACTGGGGCCGCTAGGGGCGCCGCCAGTCATTCAGGGCGGGAGAACTGACAGGGCCCTGGAGAAACTGGCGACATTTGAAGCCTCCCACGCCAAATTGCAGGGGCCCACAATCCCACTCCCCAGCGCCTTTACCTCGGCCTGCCCACCTCTCGCCGCCCATCCAGAGGATCGGGCCTGCCGGCCTCACGGGGGCTAACTCTAACCCTAGGTCGGCCCACGAGGAGCCCCTCCCAAGGGGCCTGCCACCGCAACGCCGGGGATTGGGGATCCCCGAGCCGCAGCGTGGGATTCACCCTGCCACCCCACCGCCAACGGAGCCGCTAGGGGCGTCGCTGGTTATTCAGGGCAGGAGAACGGGCACGGCCCTCCGACCCATGGCAACATTCGAAGGCCCAGGATGCCAAAACGCTGGGGACCATGCTCCTGCTTGCCATTGGCCTCAACTCGGCCCGCATCTCCACTCCTCGCACAGCTGGCTGATGGGGCCTGCTGGCCTCCTGGGGGCTAACCCTAACCCTAGGTCGGCCCCCCAGGGGCCCCTCCCAAGGGTCCTGGTGCTGCTACACCAGGGATCGGGGACCCCAAGCCCCAGAGCCAGACTCACCCTGCCGCAACCCCGACACCCACGCCACAAGGGGCGCCGCCAGTCATTCAGGGCGGGAGAACTGACAGGACCCTGGAGAAACCAGCGAAATTTGGAGCCTCCCGGGGCAAATTGCAGGGGCCCACAATCCCACTCCCCAGCGCCTTTACTTCGGCCCGCCCACCTCTCGCCGCCCAGCCAGAGGATTGGGCCTGCCGGCCTCATGGGGGCTAACTCTAACCCTAGGTTGGCCCAGGAGGAGCCACTCCCAAGGGGCCTGGCGCCGCTACAGCGGGGAATGGGGACCCCGAGGCTCAGCACAGGACTCACCCTGCTGCCCAGCCACTACCCGGGGGCTTGGGGTGCTGCCGTTCATTCAGGGTGGGAGAATGGGCATGGCGCTCCGAGACACTGGGACCTTCAAAGGCCCACCGCGCTAAAACGCCGGGGCTCACGTTCCCGCTCCCCAGCGCCCTCACCTCGGACCGCTGCTCCGCACACCGCACAGCCAGCCGATCAGGCCTGCCGGCCTCTTGGGGGCTAATCCTAACCATAGGTCGGCCCACGAGGGGCCCTTCCCAAGGGGTCTGGCATCGCAATGCCCGGGATTGGGGACCCACCTCAGAGGGGCCGCTAGGGGCGCCGCCATTCACTCAGGGTGGGAGAACTGCCAGGGCCCTCCAAACCCCCACCCACCTTCGAAGGCGCCCCAAACTAAAACGCTTGTGCCCAGGCTCATGTTCACCAGCACCCTCACCTCGGCTCAACTCTCCGCTCGACGCCCAGGTGGTGTACCGGGCCTGCTGGCCTCCTGGGGGCTAAACCTAACTGTAGGTCGGCCCCCCGATGGGCCCTTCCCAAGTGGCCTTGTGCCGCAACGCTGGGGATGGGGACCCAAAGCCCAAGTGTGGACTCACCCTGCTGCCCTTCATCCACCCCAGCCGCTAGGGGCCCCACCGGTCATTCAGAGCGGGAGAACGGGCAGGTCCTCCGAGCCCCCGCCGACCTTCGAAGGCCCCCCTCACTAACTCTTTGCTCATGCTCAGTGTCGCCAGTGCCCTCACCTGGTCCCAAACCTCCGCGTGCCGCACAGCCGCTGATCAGGTCCACCGGCCTCCTGGGGTTAACCATAACCCTACATTGATCCCCAAGGTTCCCCTCCCAAGGGGCTTGGCGCCGCAACGCCGGGGATTGGGGACCCCGAACCTCAGCACCTGACTCACCCTGCCACCCAGCCGCCACCCGGGGGCCTGGGGTGTTACCGTTCATTCAGGTCGGGAGAACAGGTAGGGCCCTCGGAGACACATCGACCTTCGAAGGCCCCCCCCGCGCAAAAACACCCATGCCCACCCTCCCACTCACCAGTGCCCTCACCTCGGTCCGCCACTCCACTCTCCACACAGCTGGTGAATAGGGCCTTCTGGCCTCCTGGGGGCTAAACCTAACCCTAGGTTGCCCCAGAGGGGCCTCTCCCAAGGGGCCTGGCGCCGCAACGCCGGGAATTGGGGACCCCCAAGCCCCAGCGCCGGAGGCACGCTGCCGCTCTGCCCCACACAGGCCGCTAGGGGCGCCACCATTCATTCAGGGTGGGAGAAGGGGCAGGGCCCTCCGAACCCCCGCCTATGTTCCAAGTCTCCCGGAATCAAAACACTTGGGCCCAGGCTCATGTTCACCAGCACCCTCAACTGGGCCCGCACCTCCGCTCCTCGCACAGCCAGTGACTCGGGCCTGCCGGCCTCCTGGGCGCTAACCCTAACCCTAGGACGGCCCCTGAGGGTCCCTTCCTAAGGGGCCTGGAGCCACAACGCCGGGGATTGGGGACCCCCAAGCCCCAGCGCTGGATGCACGCTGCCGTTCCGCTCCACACGGGCCGCTAGGGGCGCCGCCATTCATTCAGGGTGGGAGAACTGGCAGGGCCCTCTGAACCCCCGCCGACCTTCGAAGGTACCCAGAACAAAAACGTTTGGGCCCAGGCTCATGTTCACCAGCACCCTCACCTCGGCCCAACTCTCCGCTCGATGCACAGGTGGTGTATCGGGCCTGCGGGGCTCCTGGGTGCTAACCCTAACCATAGGTCGGCCCCCGAGGGGCCCTTCCCAAGGGGCCTGGCGTCACAGCGCTGGGGATGGGGACCCCGTGTTCAAGTGCCGGACTCACCCTGCTGCCCTTCAGGCACCCAAGCCACTAGGGGACCACCAGTCAATCAGGACAGGAGAACGGGCAGGGACCTCCGAGCCCCCGCTGACCTTCGAAGGCCCCCCACGCAAAAATGTGGGCTCCCAAGCTCCCGCTCCCAGCACCCTCACCTTGGCCCGCTCCTCCACTCCATGCACAGTGGGCGGATTGGGCCTGCCGGCCTCCTGGGGGCTAACCCTAACCCTAGGTCGGACCCCATGGGGCCCCTCCCAAGGGTCCTAGTGCCGCAACGCTTGGGATTGGGGACCCCCGAGCCCCAGCCAGGACTCACTTTGCCGACCCGCTGCCACCTGGGCTGCTAGGGGCGCCGCCGGTCATTCAGGGTGGGAGAATGGGCAGGGCCCTCCTAGCCCCCAGAGACCTTCAGAGGCCTCCTGCGCCAAAATGCTTGGGCTCACATTCCAGCTCGCCGGCGCCTTCACCTTGGACCAGTCCTCCGCTACCACGCAGATGGTGGATCATGCCTGCTGGACTCCTGGTTGCTAACACTAACCCTAGGACGGCCGCAGAGGGGCCCCTCCCAAAGGGCCTTGCGCTACAACACACGGCATTGGGGACCCCCAAACCGCAGTGCCAGACTCACACTGCCACCCTGCCACCACCCGGGCCGCTAGGGGCGCCACCAGTCATTCAGGGCGGGAGAACGGGCAGGGCCCTCCGAGCCTCTAGCGACGTTAAAAGGCCCCCGGCGCCAAAACGCTGGATACCATACTCCTGCTCGCCAGCACCCTCACCTCGGCCCACTCCTCCGCTCGCAGCACAGCCAGGGCATCAGTCCTGCTGGCCTACTGGGGTCTAACCCTAACCCTAAACCCTAACGCCTAACCTTAAACCCTAAACCTTAACCCCTAACCTAAACCTAACCCGAACCCCTAACCCTTACCCTAACCCTAACCTAACCCTAAACCTAACCCTAACCCGTACCCTAACCCGTACTCTAACTCTAACTCTAACCCGTACCCTAACCCTAACCCTAACCTGTACCCTAACCCTAACCATAACCCTAACACGTACTCTAACCCGTACCCTTAACCCATACCCTAAACTTAACCGTAAACTGTACCCTAACCCGTAACTTAAACCATACCCTAAACCTAACCGTAACCCTAACAAGTACCCTAACCCGAACCCTAACCTTAACCCTAAATCCTGACCTTAACTATATCCTAACTCGTACCACAACCCGTACCTAACCCTACCCGAACCCTAACCCTAAGCCGTACCCTAACTGTAACCCTAAACCCTAAACCATAACCCATACCCTAACCCTAACCAGTACCTTTACCTTAACCTTAACCCATACCCTAACCCATACCATAACCCATACCCTAACCCGTGCCTTATCCCTAACCCGGACACTAACCCATACCTAACCCTAACCTGTACCCTAACCCGTAGCCTAACCCATACCCTAACCCTAATCCATTCCCTATACCTATCCCTAACATGTTCCCTAACCTGTACCCTAACCCTAAACCTACACCGTAACCTACCTGTACCATAACCCTAAACTGTACCCTAACCCTAATCCGTACCCTAAACCGTACCCAAATCGGTACGCCAACACTTACCCTAAACCGTACCCTAACCCGTACACTAAACCGTACCCTCATGCGCACCCTAACCCGTACCCTAACCCTAACCCGTAACCTAAACCTAACCCGTACTCCAACCCTAACCCTAACCCTAAACCGAAACCCTAAACCCTAACCCGTACCCTAAACCCTAATCTGTACCCTAACCCATAACCTCCAACCTGTAACCCCTAAACCCAACCCTAACCAGTACCCTCTCCTTACCCTATCCCTAACCCCTACCCTCACCCATACCCTAACTGTAACCCATACCCTAACCTTAACCCGTACCATAATCTGTACCCTAACCCCGGGGATTGGGTACACCTGAGCCCCACCATGGGACTCAGCCTGCCACCCCTCAGGAAACCATGCCCCTTGGGGCGCCACAGAGCATCCCCTGCAAGAGAACTGGTAGGGCCCCCCTGAGCCCCCAGCGATCCTCGGCGACCCCCTACACCCCAACCCTGAGGCCCACGCTCATCCCGCCCCACGCCTTCCCTTCAGCTTGCCACTGAGCTCGTCGCAGAGCCGGCAGATCAGGCCTGCCGGGGTCCTGGGACCTAGACCTGACCCTAGTTCGGCTGGGTAGGGCCCCTCCCCTGGGGCCCGGTGCCGCAGCCCCAGGGACTGGGGACACCTGAGTCCCACTGCAGGACAAAGCCTGCCAGCCCACAGGAAACCGTGCCCCTTGGGAGGCTGTGGAGCATTCAGGGTGGGAGAACCAGGAGGGCCCCCAGAGACCCCGGCGAACTTCGGCGATCCCTAAACCCAACCTTGAAGCCCATGCTCACCCCACCCCGCACCTTCACCTCAGCCCGCGGCGGAGCTCGCCACATAGTGGGCAGATCTGGCCTGCGGGGTTCCTGGGCCCCAACCCCAACCCTAGTTCATCTGTGGAGGGTCCCCTCCCCAGGAGCCTGGAGCAACAGCTGCGGGGATTCAGGACACCTGAGCCCCACAGCAGGACTCAGTCTGCCACCCTGCAGGAAACCGTGCACCTTGGGAGGCCATAGAGCATTCAGGGCGGGAGAACCAGGAGGGCCCTCCTGAGCCACTAGCGAACATCGGCGGCCACCCGCACCCCAACCCTGAGGCCCACGCTCACCCTCCCCACACCCTCACCTCCGCCTGTGTAGCTCGACATACAGCCAGCAGATCGGGCCTGAGGGGCTCCTGGGGCCTAACGCTAGCCCTAGGCTGGCCGCAGGTTTGGGGGTCTCCCCAGGAGCCTTACACCGCAGACCCGGGGAATTGGGATATCTGTGCCCCACCGCAGGACTCAGCTTGCCACCCGACAGGAAACTGTGCCCCTTGGGGCTCTACGGAGCCTACAGGGCACGAGAACTTGGGGAGGGCCCCGGAGCCCGTCCCTACCTTTGGCAGCCCCCCGTTCCCCAACCCTGAGGCCCATTCTCACCCTCCCCCATGGCCTCCTCTCAGCCCTCAACAGAGCTCGCCGCACAGCTTGCAGATTGTCCCTGCCGGGCTCCTGGACCTTAACCCTTACCCTAGGTTGGCCACAGAGGGGTCCCTCCCTAGGGTCCTGGCACCACACTCCGGGGGATTGGGGACACCCAAGCCCCACCGTAGGACTCAGCCTGCAGCCCACAGTTAACTGCACCATTTTGGGAAACAAAAGAGTATTCAGGGCAAGAGAATTGGGGCACCCCCTGAGAGCCCCTTCTGCTGAACCCCGACCTTTGTGGGCCCTTCCGGATGAAACCCCAAGGTTCACACTCACCGGCCCTTGTGCCCTCATGTCACTCGGCCGGGGAGTTCTCTGAGCACTGGGCAGTTCGGACCTGCTGTCTCTTGAGGCCTAACCTAACGCTGGGTCTTCTGCTGAGGGTCCCTCCCCGTTTGCCTGCCTCCAAGGCACCAGGCATTGGGCTCACCTCCTCACGACTAGAGGAATCAGCCTGCCCCACAGCAGGAAACTCTCCATTTGGGGCTGCAGAAAGGATTCATAGCAAAATCGGAGGGCCCCACTCAGCCCATACCAGGCAACCCCCACTTTCAGAGATCTCGCCGGATCCAATTAGTAGCTTCACACTGACCTTTAAACTTGCTCTCCACGGAGATCTTTTGAAATTCTCCACACTTCCAACCGATGGCATCATCCAGCTTCAGAGCCTTACCCAGCTTTAGGTCTTGAGATGGATTAAAATGGGAAGTCACTTCACTGATGACGACGTACTGGTGACCAAAAGATACATGCAGAAATGCTTCATATCACTTGGCTCAATCTAAACCCCTATAGATGCCATATCACACGAGGCCGAATATCTAAAAATAAGAAGACATGAAACTATACATGTTGGAGAGGATGTGGAGAAACGGGAACCCTCTTACAGCCCTGTACGAATGCAGTCCGGTACAACCACTCTAGAAAATGGTACAGAGTTTCCTCAGGAAGTTATAAATAAAGCTACCCTATGTCCCAGCAATTGCACTACTGGGTATTTACCCCAAACAGACAGAGGTAGTGAAGACGGGACACATGCACCCCAGGTTCATAGCAGCAATATCCATAATAGACAAACTGTGGAAGGAGTGCAGATGAGCATGGATAGATGAATGGATAAAGAAGATGTGGATCATATATATAATGGAATATTACTCAGCCATCAGAAAGGATGAACACTTACCATCACACCGACCTGGGTAGAGCTGGAGGGTATTATGCTGAGTGGAATAAGTCAATGAAAGAAAGACAATGATCATATTCTTTCACTCCTATGTGGAATATCAGAAACAAGGAAGAAGACCATAGGGGAAGGAAGGGAAAATAGAATGGGAAGTCATCAGAGAGGGAGAAAACCCATGATAGACTCTTAACTATCGCAAGAAACTGATGAATGTGGGAGGAGAAGTTGGGGGGGGGGATGTTACTGGGTGAGTAGCATTAAGGAGGTCACACGATACAATGAGCACTGGGTGTTACACACGACTGAAAATTTATTGAAGACTACATCTGAAACTAATGATGTACTGTAAGTTGGCTAACTGAATTTAAATTAAAGAACAAAAGACCTCGAATAAACAATCCTAAACATTCGTATGGAACCACTAAAGATTCCGAACAGCCAGTGCAATGTGGAAAAGAAAAACAAAGCTGGGGGACTCACAATTTTAGATTTCAGGTTATACTACAAAGCTGCAGTCATCCTAACAAGACAGTATGGCACAAAAATAGACACAGCGACCAAAGGAACAGGATACAAGTTCAGACAGAAACCCACAATTATGTGGTCCATGAATCTTCCACAAAGCAAGCAACGATATCAAAAGGGAAAAGGACAGTCTCTACAACAAATGGTGTTGGGAAAACTAGACAGCTACGCACAAAAGAATGAAATTAGACTGCTTTCTTACACAATAAAGACAAACACAAAACAGTTTCAAGACCTCAGTATGAGACCTGAATCCATAAAAATCCTACAGGAGGGAAGACAGTAACTTCTTGACATGGACCATACCAACGTTTTTCTAGACTGTGACCTGAGGCATAGGAAATGAAAGCAAAAATAAACTATTGGGAATACAGCAAAATAAAAAGTTTCCACATGGCAGAAGAACAATGAAAACGTAAAAATAATAAGACAACCTACTCAAATGGAGAAGATATTTGCAAAGATCATATGCAATAAAGGGATAGTGTCCAAAATATATACAACTGATACTACTCGACCCCCAAAAAACAAATAATCTAGTTAAAAAATAGGCAGAGGACATGGACAGACATTTCTCCAAAGAAGAAATACAAATGGCCAACAGTCCCGTAAAAAGATGTTCACCATCACGCATCATCAGGAAAATGTAAATCCAAAGGACAATGAGGTAATACCTCAAACCTGTCAGAATGGCTAACATCAAAAGCACAACAAAGAGCAGGTGTTGGGAGGATGTGGATAAAGGGGAATCCTCGCAAACTGTGGGTGGGAATGCAAACTGTGGTGGCCACCGTGGAAAACAGTATGAAGGTTCCTCAAAAATTAAATATAGAACTACCCTACGATCCATCACACTACTCATATTTACCCCAAGAATAGGAAAAGAGTAACGTAAAAGGATACGTGCACCCCTATGTTTCTTGCACCATCATTTACAATATCACAATATGGAAGCAACCCAAGTGTGTGTAGAAAAATTGACAAATGAGATGATAGATGTGTGTATTCACACACACACACACACACACACACACACACACACACACAATGGAGTATTACTAGGCTTGAAAAAGAATGAAACCTTGCCATTTGCAGACACATGGATGGAGCTAGAGAGTATTATCCTAAATAAAATCAGTCACTCAGAGAAAGACAAATCCCACACGATGTCACTCTTTTTTTTTTAAGATTTTTTATTCATTTATTTGACAGAGAGAGAGACAGCCAGCGAGAGAGGGAACACAAGCAGGGGGAGTAGGAGAGGAAGAAGCAGGCTCATAGCAGAAGAGCCTGATGTGGGGCTCGATTCCATAACGCTGGGATCACGCCCTGAGCCGAAGGCAGACGCTTAACCGCTGTGCCACCCAGGCGCCCCCCATACGATGTCACTCTTATGGGGAATTTAAGAAACAAACAAAAATAAATAACTAAAAGAGAAAAAGGAGACACACCAAAATAAAAACTCTTAACAATAGAGAACAAGCGGATGGGTTACCAGAGAGGAGGTGGATAGAGGGATGAGTGAAATAGATGAAGGGGATTAAGAGGACGCTTTTCTTGATGACCACTGAGTAATATATAGAATTACTGAATCACTCTATTGTACACCTGAAATGAATGTAACACTGTATGTTAGCTCTACTGGAATTAAAATAAATTTTAAACAAGATTTTTCTTTCAGGAACCTCTTTGAAAAAGCTTTTCCTGTGCAATGTGCATAAGCCCTACTTGGGAGGATTCACTCTACAATAATTATTCACTCCATGCCTCAAATTCAGATTTCACTGAGTTCTTACCGTGGATTCCAGCCCACGGGAGCCATGGTCCTTTTCAGTCCAGGCTCAGCACCTATGCATTCAAGATTGGAAGTAGAGACACATGTCACTTCACAGTCCAGAAAGCTATTATTGTTTCTGTTTCAGTGTGAGAGAGTCACAGACTTTGGGACAGGTTTCCGAACAGGTTTATTATGGATCCTGGATCTCTATTTCAATGTTCATTGCCTGGATCCATTTGGGTAATAGGTTCCCTATGGATGGGCTTCCTTCCAAGCACATACATGGAAGATGCAAAGGTGAGTGGGCTTGGTGCGGGACAGGAAGAAGACCAAAAACAGACAAGGGTCCGACCCCTCCCCTGATCCAGGAACTGCTACGGGAGAGGGTACGGGAGGTAGAATCCATGCGAAACTCCAAGGTCACCAGCGGAACACAGGAGGCATACGTCAAGGGATCTGGAGATGCAGGGGTTGAAGGCTGCTCTGAGCTACCTCTGGGAGGAAGGGAGGGAAGGAATGAGAAGGAGACACTGCCTACCCCTGGCCCATGCCACCTGCCCACCAACATGCATCAGTCTATGAGCTGCCACAGCCTGGGCTCAGGATGGGCTGGCTCGGGTTCCTCAATCCTCAGTGGGACAGCTGGCCCCAGGGCTCAGAGACATGCTGAGGGAGATGAGAGGGAAAGCTGCCCCACCCAGGTCATCCCCTCCTTGAGCAGACAGCACTTCAGAACTGCTAAAAAAGAAAAAAAACCCACTAACGGGGTTGAAAGACATGCCATGGATGAACTAAGGCATAGAGATATGTAAAATAACATTCATTTTTAAGTTCAGAGCTGTCATCTCAGGAAGTGGGGAGAGCTTCCCTGAAGAAGACTGAGGGGAGGGCAGGCCATGCTGAAGAGGGAGACATGGCTCTCCTGATTGGGGACCTGCAGCCCCCTTCCAGGGCAGGGCATCATCCTCGCATCACAGGAGATCCATGGAAGTGTTCCATCAAGGCCAGATATTTGTCTCAAGAAGGCTACCCTGACATCGGACTGCACAGGGCACAAGGGACAAGGGCCAGATGGAGGACGGACAATACGCCGGAGGCCATGGGGCAAGAGCAGAGGTACATGACCTTGAAGATGATGATGAAAAGCAGGAGGTGGCTGCATTGAGCTGGCCCGAAAGTACAATGGGAGCAGTGCCCACAGCTACACTGACTGGATGCCTTCTGTGCCCGGTGTGGCTGACTTCAGTGGGATCCAGACTAGTCCTGACCACAAGTCTAGGAAGTGTGCACCACCCCCGGCCTCCTCTCCCCTTGCAGCTGCTAGGAATCATGGTCACAGACCCTGGTCAGCTTTCGTGGAAACCAAGCAGTGGCTCCCCCGCACGCTGCACCTCTGGTGGTGGTCCAGTGCAACCCTCGTGCCTGACCAGACACTGATGTCTACCTGTCTCCACACAAATCCACAGACAGGAGGGTGTCCCTGAATTCCACAGCACCTGATGAGACAGATCCATAGAACCCAACACCAAGTGGGTCACTCGGGACCTCACCTATGGTCATGGAGCTCACCATACCTTATTTCTGTCACTTCCCACAGAAAGCCTGGTTCTGATTCCCCACAATACCATACATCCTGGTTGCTGACCTGGGGTCATGCCATAAACCCACATGGCACCTTTCTTTAAGTGAAGGCTATGCCTACACCTCCTAGAAAATATTTCTAATGAAGTACAAGTCCATCAGGACTATGGTGTGAATGGTAGCACACAGCCTGCATGGTAGTAGTCAGTAATTCTAACAAGGGTTATCCCCACCCCCCATATCATAAAACCTTCCTCCTGCCCACTGAACTCATGGTCTGCCCACAGAAAACCCTCCAGGAAACAAACCTTTCATCTGAATGCTCTCTTCACCTTCTGCTTCAAATCTTGTCCATCCACAATGATATGAAACTAGAAATCAGTCTCAAGAAAAAAATGGGACAGTCAAAAATAGGTGGAGATTTTGGGGGCCTGGGTGGCTCAGTCGTTAAGGATGTGCTTTCAGCTCAGGTCGTGATCCCAGGATCCTGGGATCTAGCCCGGAATCAGGCTCCTTGCTCAGTGGGAAGCCCGCTTCTCCCTCTCCCACCCCGCTGCTTGTGTTCCCTCTCTCGCTGTCTCACTCTCTGTCAGATACTTAAATAATCTTAAAAAAATATGTGGAGATTTAACAACATGCTACTGAACCAACAGTCAAAGAAGAAATCAAAGAAATTTTAGAAGTACCTTGACACTGATGAAAAAGACAACCTACAAAACTTATGGGATGCAGCAAAAGTAGCTTTATGGGGGATATTCATAGAAACTCAAGTCTTCATCAATCCATGAGAATGCTCTCCAATAAACAACCTGATTTATGTGGTAAAGAATTAAAAAAAAAAACAACCAACAAAGCCCCAAATTAGTAGAAATAAGGAAATAACAAAAAGGAAGGCATAAATAAATCCAATGGAGACTAAAAAGACAAAAAAAAAAAAAAAACAACAACAATGAAAATGAGAGCTGCCTTTTTTGGAAAGATAAACAAACTGACAAACTTAGCTAGACTCACCAAGAAAGACAGAGGACTCGAATACAATCAGGAAAGAAAGATAATGGATTCCTGTATCATATCAAAATCAAAAGAACTATTCAACTTTGGACACAACAACTTCTTGCAAGCCAGGTCTCTAAAGGCAAAGGAAATAAAAGCAAAAATGAATTATTGGCACTTCATCAGGATAAAAACCTCTGCTCGGCAAAGCAAACGATCAACAAAACAAAAAGGCAACCTAGGGAATTGAAGAAGATATCTGCAAATGATATTACAGATAAAGGGCTGGTATCCAAGATCTATAAAGAACTCCTCAAACTCGACACCCAAAAAATGGGCAGAAGACACAAAGAGATACTTCTCCAGAGAAGACATACAAATGGCCAACAGACACATGAAAAAATGCTCCACATCACTTGCCATCAGGCAAATACAAATCAAAACAACAATGAGATACCACCTTACAGCAGTTAGAATGGTTAAAATTAACAAGGTAGGGGGCACCTGGGTGGCACAGAGGTTAAGCATCTGCCTTCGGCTCAGGGCGTGATCCTGGCATTATGGGATCGAGCCCCACAACAGGCTCTCCCCTGTGAGCCTGCTTCTTCCTCTCCCACTCCCCCTACTTGTGTTCCCTCTCTCGCTGGCTGTCTCTATCTCTGTTGAATAAATAAATAAATTCTTTTAAAAAAAAAAGGAGGGCACTTGTCATAATGAGCACTAGGTGTTATATGCAAACAATGAATCATGGAACACTACATCGAAAACAAATGAAGTACTGTAGGGTGAATAACAATTTTAAAAAAAGAGAAAGATATGAAATCCATACAGGAAAACTGGCACAATTTGCAAATGACATGAAATCCCGAAAGATTCCACAAAAAAAACCTGTTAGAATAAAAAATTTCAAGAAAGCTGCAGGATATAAAGTCAATATGCAGAGACCTGTTGTCATTATTTTTTTTCAAATTTTATTTATTTATTTGACAGGAAGAGAAAAAGCACGAGCAGGGGGAGTGTCAGAAAGAGGGAAAAGCAGACCCTCGCTAAGCAGGGAGCCCAAAACGGGGCTCGATCCCAGAACTCTGGGATCATGACCTGAGCTGAAGGTAGACGCTTCACTTATGGAGCCACCTAGATGACCCAACTTCTTGCATTTCTGTATACTGATGAAACACTTTCGCAAAAAGAAATTTAAAAAGCAACGCCATTTACAATTCCATAAAAAAATCTAGGAATAAAAGTAACCAAGAATGAGAAAGACATAGTACACTCAACACATGGCAGAAAATAAATGAAAAATATGTGTGTCGAGGGGGGCAGAATGTATGGGTCAAAGATTTGGAAGGCAACACAAACAAATGGTAGCATACGCCATGCTCCTTAACTGGAAGAGTTAATTATGTGAACATGTCCATCGTACCCAAAGCAATCGACAGATGTGATGAAATGCCTATCTGAATTCCTGTGTCATTATTCAAGGAAATAGAAAACAGTCCTCAAACTTGTATGGAATCACAAAAGACACCAAATCCAAAAAGCAACCTGGAGAAAGAGGTGCAGTCAACACACTCCTGGATTTCAAGCTGGATTATAAAGCTGTTGTCATCAAAACAGGATGGTACTGGCATAAACACAGACACCAGGTCAGTGGAACAGTACAGAAAGCTCAGAAACTTACCCACATGTAGATGATCCTAACTTACGACACAGCAGCAGAAGATATGCCATGAGGGAAGGACTGTCTCTTCAGTGAGCGGTAACAGGCAAATGGACACTAAATGCAGAAGAATATAACTGGGTCACTTTCTTACACCACACACAAAATTTTTAATGGATGAATGATTTGAACATAAGACCTGAATCCATAAACCTCCAAGAAGACACAGGTACTAAGTCTCTCGACATTGCTTTTGGCAAAGAGTCTTCAGATCGGACACCAAATGCAAAGGCAACAAAAGCAAAAATAAACAAGTGGAACAACATTAAACTGAAATCTTCCACACGGCAACAGAAACCAGCAAAAACTTAAAAGGCCACTGACCCAATAAGAAAAAAATATCTGCGAATCATATGTGTGAGAAGAGGCTAATATCCAAAATACACACAACACTCATGCAAATCAAAACAAAAAAAAAACTATATAATAAAATGGGAGGAATATGTGAATAGATACTTTCCAACGATGGCACACAGGTGCCAACAGACAGAAAAAGTTGTTCCACATCACTAATCATCGTCAGAAAACATCAGTCAGGGGCTCCTGGGTGGCACGGCGGTTAAGCGTCTGCCTTCGGCTCAGGGCGTGATCCCGGCGTTATGGGATCGAGCCACACATCAGGCTCCTCCGCTATGAGCCTGCTTCTTCCTCTCCCACTCCCCCTGCTTGTGTTCCCTCTCTCGCTGGCTGTCTCTCTCTCTGTCGAAAAAATAAATAAAATCTTTAAAAAAAAAAAAAAAGAAAACATCAGTCAAACCCACAATCGGCTATCCTCTCACAACTGTTGGAACAGCAATTGTCCCAGAGACAGACACCAGGTGGGGTCAAGGGTGTGCAGACGAGGAGACACTGTGCACTGTTGGTGGGAATGGAAATTGGTGCAGCCACTGTGACAAACGGTATGGAGGTTCCTGAAAAAATAAATACAACTACCCCATGACCCAGTAATGGCTCTATTGAGTATTGATTTGGAGAACACAAAAATGCTGCCTCAAAAAGACAGATGCACTCCCACGTTCACTGCAGCATTATTCACAAGAACCAGACATGGAAACACAGACCTTGGGGGCCTTATGCCAAGTAACTCAGACACAGAAAGACCAATACCAGATGTTCTCATGTACATTCCACGTGGAATAAACAAATACTGAACGCATAGATACTGAGAGCAGTTTGGTAGGTGCCAGATTCGGGGATGGGGTGGTAGAAAATAGTGAAGGTGGTCAAAGTCTCAATGTTTGAGTGAGAAAATCCGACAGTCATGAAATGTTCTGTCAGGCATGGAGACTAAAACTAATCCCGCAGCATGGGGTATAGGTTTCCCTGCTCTTTGAAAGTACAGGGCTTCTGAGAAACCTTGCACAGCAGAAATGGTGTCAAGAAGGAATGACCATTAATTTACACGAACAATTAGACAGTGTGCTCAGACTCCAAAATTCCTTCTCTTTGGCTTTTCGTAGGCCTCAGCACACAAGTTTCTAACGGAGGCCCAGCATAAATGAAGATGAAGCACAGCAGAAGCTTACAGACACAATTCAAAGTGCTGGTGGCTGGATGCGGAGAGCGGTTCCCAGAGGAAGGAGCTGGTTGGGGTGCACGCCGCCTCTGTCGTGCTTCTCCCCAAAACAGATGCTGAACACGATTCTCACTGTTCACCTTTTTTCATAAGAGGGAAATTCTCTTCAGGTCTCTTCCTCTTACTGAAGCTGGGTAATAACATAGTTCTTTCAAGAAAGCCCAGTGTCTTACTGTGAACGTTTAAAAAGTGGGGGATACTTGTACTTGAGCATTGCTGAGGGAGGAGATGTGAAAGGTTCTCCCAGACACAAACCTCAGCAGATCCACCGGGAAAGGCACCTTCCTCAGCATGCAGAACACGGACTACCTCCTACCCCCTGAGAAACCCTCTCCTTCCTCTCGATCAGGACAACCCACAACACCTGAGAGTTACCCCAATTCCTCTGTTCTCCTGCGCCTAATAGCTATCCCATCAGCAAATCCTGTGAGCTCCATCTTCAAAATGGACCCAGAATAGGTCTAACCACTCCATCCAAGGCCACCTGTCTGGTCCACAGTGCCTGAGTTCCTGGAAAAGCTTTGTCATTGACCTGCCTTGCCATCTTCAACCCTCTGTCACCTGTTCTCAACACTGTAGCCAGGATGGCCCAGTGAAACAGCGTCTCAAGGGGTTATAGCCCTGGAATATCTTTCTGTCACACTCTTTCACCTCTCTGAGCTCATGTCCTAAGCTGTCTCCTGTGGCCACAGGGTCTTCTTGTTGCTCCTGGACATAACAGGAATTCTCCTGCCCCAGAGCCTTTGCACATGCTTTCCCTTCTGTTCAGAATGCTCTTCATGTGTTCTCACTCACCTTTCGAGAAGTGTGAATTGGAGTGACAGGGACAGAAGATGAGGCTGTGTGTTGGGTGAGGCTGGTGGCCCAGAAGAAGGTTCTCTGCCAGCTCTCCGCCTGTGCCTCATTGTCCTCAACCAGGAACTTGCACACAGCCCTCACCTGCCACAAGTCTCATCCAGGAGACCAACATCCACCCCTGGAGCCCACCATGCACACACCCTGCTGCAGAATGCATTCAGCTTTCATCTGGGACCCCTGTCATCTTTACCCAGACCTGGAACTCCCCTGTCTCCTGCAAAGCTCCCGGATTCCTCCTCTTCTTCCAAAATAACACTGGCACAAGGCTTTCATGAGAAAGCTATAATGCTAACTAATGAAAGGTTCACACATACTTTCCTCTTCTGTTGCCTTTCTCTCTACCTTCTTTCCTACCTGTGCAAACTGTAACATATCAGTGGAACATGAACATGCTCTGAGATCTGAATCTTTCATTGCAGCTTTCTGAGGACTCCTTATGTGATAAGAAACTAGTGTATCCTACAACAGGGTGTTTTACATCTATCCTCTATAGAATAGTACAGCCCAAATCACTACAATTTTACCTCACTCTTCATGAAGCAGAACACCTTTTGCTTTCTTCTCTTACTTAAATTCCAGTTAGTTCACATGCCATGGAATATTCGCTTCAGGGGTAGGATTTAGTGATTCCTCATCTGCATACAGTACCCAGTGCTCATCACAAGTGCCCTCCTTAATACCCCTCACCCATTTAACTCTTCCCCCCCATGTCCCTGTCCTGCAGCAACACTCAGTTTGTTCTCCAAGGTTGAGTCTATTTCCTTGTTTGCCTCTCTCATCACCCCTCAACTCTGTTCATCTATTTTCAGTCTGAAATTCCACAAGTGTGAGAGATAGGATATTTGTCTTTCCTCACTGATTTTGCTTAGCTTAATATACTCTAGATCCATCCACATCCTTGCAAATGGTAAGATTTCATTCTTTTTGAAGCTGGCTCATAATCCATTATATATATAAGTATCCCACATCTGCTTTATCCAATCATCAGTGCATGGACTTTGGGTTTCTCTCCATAGTTTGGCTACTGTGGACATTGCTGCTATAAACATCATAGTGCAGGTTTCCCCTTTGAATCTGCATTTCTGTATCCTTTGGGTAAATACCTAGGAGAGCAATTGCTGGATCATATGGTTGTTCAATGTTTAACTTTTTGAGGAACCCCCACACTGTTTCCCAGACTGGCTGCACAACTTTGCATTCCCACCAACAGGATGGGAGGGTTCCCCTTTAAGCAGAACATTATCTGACGACAATTTCATAAGAGGAAACAAAACCTCTGGGAGATGCACCCAGGGTCAGGCAAGCAGTTGCAGACTTCACCCCAAGGCTCCTGACGCCAAGCCCCTTGAAGCCACCAGCATGCCACTATCCAAAAGAATTCCCAGACTCTCCTTCTGACTCCACCACCAAAGAAACTACAGAGAGAATATGGCATCTCAAAATATCGAGATAATACATTTAGTAAAACTAGAATGTCAAGCTCAACTTTTAAACAGGAATAGGCCGCCTTGGATAATTTTCAATTTTCCCACCACCCTAATTTTAACTCTTCTGATGAATAAACTAATCAATGATGAAACATCACCTTTGTCGAATGACATCATCCAAGTCTGTATCAGATGAAAAGAAGCCACCTAACCCTAGATGCTGGGCACTCCACCATATCTTAGGCCCAATTGAATAAACACTGTTAGATGAAGGAACAAATTAGATGTTACAAACAGGCACAGAGTGAATCTCACCTCCCCTTTCTAATAAAAGAGGGTTCTTAGGAAACAGATGGTCAAAATACATTTGTAAGCAATAAATGGACAGAGAAATTGTGATCCCCTGCAAAGTTCTACCAGCAGGGAAACTAAGTAATTCTTCCACCAAACCCAGAATGCTGACAGCTACTTCAATTTTACTTTGTGGCTCCACTAGAGAAAAGAGAAAAGCCCAGGAGGTTTTGGGATAATGAGAGGTTTTACCTCCAACCCTGACATAGTTAGAACATTTTGCCAAACATACCTGTGCTTTCTCTGAACACTGGAGTCCTGTGACATGCTGCCTCGCTGACTCAGATGCTGATGTTCAAAACCTCGGGTGTCTTGGAGCCAGAGCAAAGAAGTGCTGTCAGCTGGGAGAAGAAGGCATCTCTGACCTAAAGCCTGCACACCTGCTTTGGTTTCTGGGCGAAGGGGCAACACATACTTGTTGTTTAGCAGTAATTATCTTCATTCTCAATAGACCAATGACCTTGCCTTTTCTGGAAAGCAGACTTACTCTTCTAAAGAAACACTCAATTCGTCTATTCCCAATGCAACTAGAGTGGAACATTTATTTCTCACTTAAATAGAAAACACTCTTATTGTCGACACTGCATGAATGAACTTTTGAAAACATTTTAGAGAGAAAGGAAGAGACCTTTATTCAAACCCAAGTCAGGACAACTGTCTGGGAGACACAATCTTCACCAAGAAGGGAGTGCTCCGGGGAAGGAACATTTGGGACAGGCTTATATATATTTTTCTGTTTTGTTTTACGTACAGAGTTACACACCACAATGAGGATCTTCTTAGATCCAGAAAGTGACAGATTCTTTCTTATGTTTTCAGTATGTACATGTCAGTATGACCTTAATCTTATGGGAGCCAAAGAGGTTCTTTATTTTTCTTATCTTTATGTTGGCATTTTTTGGTTATTGTTTTCTCTTCGAAGCAGATGTACAACATGTGCTTGGGGCAGAAACAGGGCCCATGCTTTGAGGTTTTTGCCCAGCCATTTTGAGCTGGTAAAATGTTGAAGGATAGCTTCCCTGGGAGCCCTGGATCAGGGCCCACAGATGATATAAGATAAAAATTCCTTTTATCATAATAATTACTCCTAAATGGAGGAATTTGAGACAAAAGCACCTTTCACAAGAGTACCAAGAAATCAAAATGTTACCCACAAAAGGCTGAATGCTCCATGGTCAGCACAGGTAACAGAAGTGTTCACAGTCTCTGGACACCTGCCCTTCTCCTGCCCAAATCTCTGAAGCACACAGACCACTTAAAATCAGAATTGTAGAACTGCTAGACACCTTAGAGATGTCTGGCACCATTCCCTTGGACTGCAGAATAAAACACAGTAGCTCGTTGTCACCAACTAATTTCAACATGAAGTGCCCCCTGGATGCACTAAGTTCTTTCTCTGCAAATGTTGACTAATGTAAGTCACAGTCATACCATATAAACACTACGATGGCTGGGAAGTCATCGTAGGTAAGGGAATATTTTAGCCATGTTTATAAGCATTGGCTCACTTTGTAGAAGAGGCTGAGCTGAGTGCTTTTAAACACTATTTCAGACCTGTTTTACAGCACCCTCTGAACATACCAGAGCCTGAAAGAACTAAAAAAGATAGTTGGTTTCAGTGACTTTAATACCAGAAAAATATTATACTGTCTGTATTCCTAAGGATCTTTGAGTATCTTACCCACAGGTCCTCCACTGAGATAATGATCTTAATGATCACCATGGGCAGAGGTGTAAAGGCCCGCTAATTTGTTCCAGTTGTCCACATGACAAGAAAATCCTGATACTTGATAGGTTTCCAGATCGAGAAGACCAGAGATGAGAGGGAAATAGTACCCTGTATAGAACAATAAGGGATTTGGAGTCAATTTGGGGATCCCACTTAGGTTTCTGACACTAAAATCCTCTGTGACTCATATCATCCGAGTCCCTGTCTAACCACCTGAAAATGTGCCTAAAAATATCTATACCTAGTTTGAAGTTTAAGAGGCAGAATGCTACAAAGAGCCAGTATGATGTGTCTCAAGATCAGGTGCTCAGGAAGCCATAATTGCTATTGGGTCTATTTCTTTTCCAGAAGAAAGAACACATGTTGAATCCATATTCCTAATAAATGACTCACCAGATGATTTTCAAACCTGATGGAAGGACAAGAAGTCACTCTTGTGTCATAGTTCACTCAGAAATCATGTTGGACTGGTGAGGGTGATACGACAGCAATGTCATCACTAAGAGTGGGGAGCTTCTAATTACCATACAGCCATGTTGACCCCCTTAGCTCAGAGCCACCAAAAAAGGGCAGCTGGGAAGGGGGCACCGTCATCACTATGAGTGGGGAGCTTCCCATTTCCATATGGCCATGTTGACCCCCTTAGCTCAGGGCCACCAGAAAGGACAGCTGAGGGGGACCACAGGCCAAGGCTGCCAGGTGTGGCTGGGGCAGGCAGAACTCTGACTTAAGGCTCAACTCCTATCTAGATTATTATAATGCTCTTCACAAATAAAGTATCATTGTGTGTGAGCCCTCATGTAGAAAAGGTTCAGAATTTCCATTGAGATTCCCTCTCTGACCTTTAGGATATGTAGAAAAGTTCCATTTAATTTTAAACATTGAAGGACTTCTTGGTTTTCTTTTCGCTACGACTGTGGCTCAATTCCCCTGTGGTCTAAGAATAGAATCTAGTTAATTTCAGGGTTTAACATTTGTAGCCTTGATTCGTGGCCCCACCTATCATCTATTTGGGTAAAGAGTCTATGACCACTTGAAACTAATGTATTCTGCACTTATTATGGAATGTTCCCTATATGTCAATTAGGTCACATTTGTTACCAATGTTTTGACTGCTTTTTCTGTCAGATATTGAGAAAGGTATATTAAAATCTTCAAACAATGCTGCTCTATTCAAGGTTGTATCGGAGAATCTACCAGTGTTAGAAGGCAAGAAAAACAAAAAGTATAAGAATTGAGGGGATAATTGTGACTATTCACAGATAATACGATTGTGTACATAGAAAATCCAAACCAGTCTATAAATACCCTATTAGAATTAAAAATGCAATTTATAAATTTGAGATGGATTGTAGCTTCCCATTGGACAGTTTCTGAAAGAAAACGTAGAACCTGTCAATCTTGCGGTAGGACATAGGGTGCACTAACCATTTAAAAGAATTCAGTGGGACTTCATAAAAATGTGACATTTCTCCTTATCTTATGACCGTAAGAAAATGAAAAAGTGAACCGCATTCTGGGAAGTAAAGATTTGCAATACACACACTGACAAAGACTTGTCAATAAAGAATTCCTGCTCATCAACCATAGAAAGTCTATTTATAAACGAATACTTCACAAAAGATTGACTGATGGCCAATAAGAACAGGAAAGGGTGCTCTACAGTATTATTTTCAGGAACAGCAAGGCCTTTCCTAAAATGAAAACATACACACAAACCAGTATTCCCTAGATGGATGACGTCCTTATTTCTGAGGACAGCTTGAAGAACAGACTAGTATCAAAATAAAGTGATGGAATTCCTGACAATCAGAGGATGGACAATTGACCTCAAACTACAGTACAATTTCTAGGCATCATTCGGTCCTCTGAAGGCAGACAACTACCACACCCCTTCCTACACCACACAGGTTGCTTCCCAACCCCTACCATAAAAGAAGAAGATGAGAAACAGATAGGACTAGTAGGAAATAGCAAAACTCACATGTGGGGATTATCCTGAAACACACTGATCACATAACTAGTGTAAGGAAGTGTAGGGAACTGACAAGGACAGAGACTCAAGGGGTACTTCTTTGGGAAATGCTGTCTGAAATCGTCACACCGTGGTACCAGCTAATGAGGGCTCTGAGCATACCCTAGGGTATGCTCACAAGGGTCTGCAACACCATCGCTGAGGACTGAAACTCTTCAAGACCTCAAAGCTTGCCTGATTGACTATTGGACTAAGAGATTCCCATGTTCTGAAAACAGATACCAACTCATTGAAAGGTTCACCTGGGCTCTCTCGGAGGCCCTACAAGAAGCTGAACCATTCATTGAAAATCAATTACACACACACACACACACACACACACACACACAGACACACACACACACCTGTCATTTCAGCAATTACTTAAACATTCAAGGTTCTTCCTACCTTTTCTTTTTCACATTGATATTTATACTCACATGAAATGTCATCATTTCTAATGAACACTGATGTCAAAATAGAGATCCATTGACACAATATTCACAAAATGGAACTTCCCTGCTGTCATTTTCAATATAGCGTTTTTTAAAGTTCATACATATTTTAGGTTTTTGGTAACTTATACAGGAGAAGATCAGCATTGAAAAACTCTGAATACTGACAATGAGTTTTAGGCCTAGAGAACAAAAATTGTCCAATTTCATAGATAATAAGGAACCAAAGGGAAAGCATGGAAGCTGTAGTGGAATAATTTTACACATGTGCATCCTCTATTATTCTACTACTGAGGGGCGTGTTTTATTACCACTCTACATGCATCAATTGTCTTCCACGTGCACCTGCACAGGTATAATGAATTACTACAGTAGAATGAAATGTCTGGGAACTACTTGGCAGCATCTATAATGAACAATGAAATTTCGATCTTATATTTGGTGAACTTCCACTGTCTGTCCCTTTAGACAATGGACCCTAAACAGAAGGGGGAATGAACCACGAGAGACTATGGACCCTGGGAAACAAACTGAGGGCTTCAGAGGGGAGAGGGGTGGGGGATTGGGATGGGCCAGTGATGGGTATTAAGGAAGGTACATATTGCATGGAGCACTGGGTGTTATATGCAAATAATGAATCAGGGAACACTACATCAAAAACCAAGGAAATACTGTATAGTGACTAACATATCAAAATAAAAAATTATTATTAGAAAAATATTAAAGGTAAAAAAAAAACCAATACAGCTTTTCTGTTTCAAGAACAATCACAATTGAGAAAAAACTAACTTCCAATCCCTAAAGCAAAACACAGACTAAGTTCCATCTCACTCCCCTTTATTCACATTCTCTGTGGGTTTTAAGCTATTTCCCTACCTCCTTTCCTGCTGAGCAGGGAGCCCGGACTCAATCCCAGAACCCTGTGATCATAACCTGAGCCAAAGGCACATGCTTAACTGGCTGAGTCAGCCAGGAGCCCCAGTCATGTTTTACTTAAGCAAAAGGACACTTTCTCACGATGCCTTCACATGACTTCACATGGTCCCAGAGACCTGCATTTGCCTCTAGGAGGTTGCAGATGAAGGCACATGCAAACTCTCACAGTGGTTTATCAAATACAATGACCTGCCTGGTGACAGTGAAACTCTTATGAGCCCACGAGAGGGTGCTGTGACACTCAGCTGTGGCTGGGCTGGCACAGAGAACCAAATCCATTTCCCTGCCTGATGTCTGTGAGGAACAGATGCCCCCACTGTGAATGAGACCCTGCCACTGAGCTGTCCAGAGATGGCCATCCTCACGGAGGATGAGGATAAAGGACAATGCCTGAGGAGACCTCATCTGTCTCTTTCATCTTTTCATATTTTTGACAGTGGACAAATCACTGCCTAGGAGTCTCCAACTACCTTAGTCTCATCTGTGAATGGCCAAGAGGTTTTACAAAACACTTAAGATTTTGACCTCACAAATGCCCACAACCACTTACCATAGGGATTCAACATTAAGCAAAGATACTGTTCGTTGGAAGAGAGGTCCTGCCCGCTGTTGTTTCTCACTTATATGCTCATCTTCCTTACCTCATGGTAACATAACCACGTTGATTCCTGCTGCCATCTTCAGGAAGGCTGATGTGACTTGAAGGACATTACTCTGACATCGTTCTTTCTTAGCAATAAGATGTGGACATTTCCCTAGTCCTACACACCCAAAGTTGAATCGGAATCAGGATTGAGGAGGCTGATGAGAGTTGCAGGTGTTTTCCTGTACAGGGTGCTTTATTACCAATAAGAATTGGTCAGAGTCCTCGAAATTCCAGAACCTTTTCATTAATGCTTCCTATTCGTGAAAGATGATGTACATTGGTCTTTCCCTGTATAGTGTGGTGACTCAGAGAAAAGTGCTTAGCCCTTTCGTCAGACTTCCACGACCACCTTGGGGCTGGCTTCCATATTCAGAAAGGATGATGTTAGGGCTAAGAGGGTTCCTGTACAGTGTTATTTCTTACAGATAAGTGTATGACATTTTTGTTACATTGCCAGAGCCACTTAGCACTGGGCTTGCTGGCCTCTTGGGGACGAACCCTAACCCTAGGTCGGCCCCCGAGGGGCCTCTCCCAAGGGGCCTGACGTCACAACGCCGGGGATTGGGGATCCCCGAGCCCAGCGCCGGAGTCACCCTGCCGCCCCGCAGCAACCCGGGCTGCTAGGGGCGCCACCAGTCTTTCAGGGCGAGAGAACGGGCAGGGCCCTCCAAGCTCCCGGCGACTTTCGAAGGCCCCCCGCGCCAAAACGCTTGGGCCCACACTCCCTCTCGCCAGCGCCCTCACCTCGGCCTGCCCCTCCACCTGCTGCAGACCTGGGGGAACGGGCCTGCTGGACTCCTGGGGGCTAACACTTACCCTAAGTCGGCCCCTGAGGTGCCCCTTCCAAGGAGCTGGCACCGCAATGCCGGGGATTTGGGACCCCCGAGCCCCAGTGCTGGACTCGCTCTGCCATCCCCAAGCACCCAGGGTGCTAGGGGCGTTGCCAGTCATTCAGAGAGGGAGAACGGGCAGGGCCCTCTGATCCCCCTGCGACCTCGAAGGCCCCCCGTGCAAAAACTCTGGCTCCCACCCTCCTGCTCACCAGCACCCTAACCTCGCTCCACCCCTAAGCTCACTGCACAGCTGGCGGATCAGGCCTCCTGGCTTCCTGGGGGCTAACCCTATCCCTTGGTCGCCCTCGAAGGGCCCCTTCTAAGTGGCCTGGCGCCGCATGCCAGGATTGGGGACCCCCAAGTCCCAGTGCCGGACGCACCCTGCCACCCCACCACCACATGGGGCACTAGGGGCGTCGCCAGTCCTTCAGGGCAACAGAACGGGCAGGACCCTCCGAGTCACCTGTGACCTTCGAAGGCACCCCGAGCCAAAGCCAAAATGCTCTGGCCCACGCTCCCGCTCGCCAGCACCCTCACCTCGGCCTGCCCCTCCACTCGCCCCACAGCTGGTGGATCGAGCCTGCCAGCTTCCTAACCCTAACCCTAGGTCTGCGCCGAAGAGGCTGGGTACCGCAACGCCAGAGATGGGGTACCCCCGAGCCCCAGCGCTGGACTCAACTTGCCGCCACCCGGCCACCTGGTCCGCTAGGGGCGCCGCGCGTCATTCAGGGTGGGAGAACGGGCAGGGCCCTCTGAGCCTTCTGCGAACTTTGAAGACCCCCATGCCAAAACGCTTGGGCCCACGTTCCTTCTCGCCAGCGCCCTCATCTCGGCCTGCCCCTCCGCTCGCCAGACAGCCGGCGGATCAGGCCTGCCGGCCTCCTGTGGGCTAACACTATCACTAGGGCGGCCCCCAAGGGGCCCCTCCCAAGGGGCCTGGCGCCACAAAGCCGGGGATTTGGGACCCCAGAGCCCCAGCGTCAGACTCAACCTGCCGCCCCGCCACTACCCGGGCCGCTAGGCGCGCCACCGGTCATTCAGGGCGGAAGAACGGGAAGGGCCTTTTGAGCCCCCAGCCACCTTCGAAGGCCCCCCACGCCAAAACGCTTGGGCCCACGCTCCCGCTCGCCAGCGCCCACACCTCGGCCTGCCCCTCCGCTCGCTGCACAGCCGGCGGATCAGGCCTCTGGCCCCCTGGGGGCTAACCCTAAACCTAGGTCAGCCCTCGAGGGGCTCATCCCATGGGGCCTGGCGCCACGTCTCTGATTGCTGAACCCCGAGCCACATTACCGGACTCACCGTGCTGCCCCACCGACACCCGGGCCGCTAGCGGCGCCGCCGGTCATTCAGGGCGTGAGAACGGGCAGGGCCCTCCAAGCCCCAGGCCACCTTCAAAGGCACCTCCGCCAAAACGCTTCAGCTCACACTCCCGCTCGCCAGTGCCCTCACCTCGGCCCGTCCCTCCACTCCCCGCACAACTGGCGGATCGGGCCTGCCGGCCTCCTGGGGACTAATCCTAATCCTAGGTCAGCCCCTGAGGTGCCCCTCCCAAGGGGCCTAGAGCTGCAACGCCGGGGATTGGGGACCCCTGAGCCCCAGTGTCAGACTCTCCCTGCCGGACCGCCGCCACCCGGGCCACTATGGGCGCCACTGGTCACTCAGGGCGGGAGAACAGACAGGGCCCTCCGAGCCCCCGACGACTTTCGAAGGTCCCCCGCACCAAAACTCTTGGGCCCGGGCTCACTCTCTCCAGCGCCCTCACATCGGCGTGTCCCTCCATTCACCGCACAGCCGGCGGATTGGGCCTACCGGCCTCCTGGGGGCTAACCCTAAGCCTAGGTTGGCCCCCGAGGGGCACCTCCCAAGCGGCCTGGCACTACAACGCCAGGGATTGGGGACCCAAGAGCCCCAGCGTTGGACTCAACCTGCCGCCCTGCCGCCACCCGGGCCAGTAGGGGCGCCGCCGGTCATTCAGGGCGGAGGAACGTGAAGGGCCCTCCGAGCCACCGGAGACCTTTGAAGGCCCCCTGCGCCAAAACGCTTGGGCCAATGCTCCCGCTAGTCAGTGCCCTCACTTTGGCCCACCCCTCTACTCGCCGCACAGCCGGCAGATCGAACCTGCCGGCCTCCTGGGGGCTAACCCTAACCCTAGGTCGGCCCACGAGTGTTCCATTCCAAGGAGCCTGGTGGCACAACACCGGGGATTGGGAACCCCCGAGCCCCAGCGCCGGACGCATCCTGCCGCCCCACCGCCAACCAGGGCCTGCAGGATATTCACTGCGGGAGAAGGGACAGGGCCCTCCAAGTCCCCGTCGTCCTTCGAAGGCCCACCAAGCCAAAACGCTTGTTCCCACGCTTCGGCTCGCCAGCACCTTCACCTCCGCGCCCCTCTGCTTGCTGCACACCTGGTGGATCGGGCCTGCTGGCCTCCTGGGGGCTGACACTAACCCTAGGTCGGCTCCCAAGGGGCCCCTCCCAAGGGGTCTGGCATGGCAAAGCTGGAGATTGGGACCCCCGAGCCCCAGCCAGGACGCACCTGGCTGTCCCGCCGCCACCCGGACCGCTAGGGGCACCGCCGGTCATTCAGAGTGGGAGAACAAGCAGGGCTCTCCTAGCCCACGATGACATTCGAAGGAGAACTGTGCCAAAATGCTTGGGCCCACGGTCCCGTTCGCCAGTGCCCTCACTTCGACCCGCCCCTCCCCTCGCCCCACAGATGGCGGATTGGGCCTGCTGGCCTCCTGGGGGCTAACCCTAACCCTAGGTTGGCCCCAGAGGGGCTCGTACGATGGGGCCTGGCGCCACAACGTGTCTGATTGCTGACCCCTGAGCTGCAGGGCCAGACTCACCTTGCCGCCCCGCCAACACCCAGGCCACTAGCGGCGCCGCTGATCATTCAGGTTGTGAGAAGGGGCAGGGACTTCTAAGCCCCAGACGACATTCAAAGGCACCCCGCGCCAGAATGCTTGGGCCCACGATCACGCTTGCCTGTGCCCTCAGCTCGGCCTGCCCCTCCGCTCGCTGCACAGATGGCGGATCGGGGTTGCCGTCCTCCAGGGGGCTAACCCTAACCCTAGGTTGGCCCCCAAGGAGCCCCTCCCAAGGGGTCTGGCCTCGCAACGCAGGGATTGGGGACCCCCGAACCCGAGCTCCGAACACACTGTGCCGCCCAGCCCCGCCGCCACCCCGGCCCGCTAGGGGCGCCGCCGGTCATTCAGGGTGGGAGAATGGGTAGGTCCCTCCGAGCCCCCGGCGACCTTCAAAGGCTCCCTGCACCAAAATGCTTGGGCCCACGCTCCCGCTCGCCAACGCTTCACCTCGGCCCGCCCCTCCGCTCGCCACAAAGCCGGGGGATCAGGCCTGCCAGCATATTTGGGGCTAACCCTAACCCTAGGTCGGCCCCCGAGGGGCCCTTCCCAAGGGGCCTGGCCCGCAATGCCAGGGATTCGGACCCCCGAGCACCAGCGCCGGACTCACCCTGCGGCTCAACTGCCACGCAAGCCGCTAGGGTCTCCGCCGGTCATTCAGGGCGGGAGAACGGGCAGGGCCCTCCAAGCCCCCAGCGACTTTCGAAGGCCCCCTGCGCCAAAACCCTTTGGCCCATGCTCCCGCTCACCAGCGCCCTCACCTCGGCCCGCCCCTCGGTTTGCTGCAGAGCCAGTGGATAGTGCCTGCCAGGCTCCTGGGGGATAACTGAAACCCTAGGTCGGCCCCGTGGGGCACATCCGAAGGGGTCTGAATCTGCAATGCTTGGGAATGGTGACTCAGAGCCCCAGAGCCGGACTCACCCTGCCACACTGTTGCCACCCCGGGCAGCTAGGGGAGCCACCGGTCATTCAGGGCAAGAGAAGTGGCAGGTCCTTCCGAGACCCCGGTGACCTTCAAAGGCTCCCCGTGCCAGAATGCTGCTGCCCACGCTTCCACTCCCCAGCGCCCTCACCTCAGCCCACCCCTCTGCTACCCACACAGCAGGCGGATTGGGCTTGCCGGCCTCCTGAGGGCTAACCCTAACCCTAGGTCGGCCCCCGAGGGGCCCCTGCCAAGGGGCCTGGCGCCACAACGTCGGGGATTGGGGACCCTGAGCCTCAGCACCTGACTCACTTGCCGCCCAGCCGCCACTCGGGGGCTTGGGGTGCTGCCGTTCATTCAGGGTGGGAGAATGGGCAGGGCCCTCCCAGACACGGCGACCTTCGAAGGCCCCCCACGCCAAAACGCCCAGGCCCACCCTCCCACTCACCAGGGTCCTCACCTAGGTCTGCCACTCTGCTCTCCACACAGCTGGGGAATAGGGCCTGCTGGCTTCTTAGGGGCTAAACCTAACCCTAGGTTGGCCCCCGAAGGGCCCCTCCCAAGGGGCCTGGTGCCGCAAGGCCGGGGATTGGGGACCCCCATGCCCCAGCGCCAGATGCACCCTGCCGCCCCTCCCCACCCGGGCCGCTAGGGGCGCCGCCGTTCATTCACGGTGGGAATATGGACAGGGCCCTCCAAATCCCTGCCAACTTTCGAAGGTGCCTCGAACCTAAACGCTTGGGCACAGGCTCATATTCACGAGCACCCTAACCTCAGCCCAACTCTCCGCTCGACGCCCAGGTGGTGTATCGGTCCTGCCGGCCTCCTGGGGGCTAACACTAACCATAGTTCGGCCCCCGAGGGGCACTTCCCAGGGGCCTGGCATCACAACGCCAGGGATGGGGACCCCGAGCCCAAGTGCCGGACTCACCCTGCTGCCCTTCAGCCACCCGAGCCACTAGAGACCATTGGTCAATCAGGGCGGGAGAATGGGCAGGGCCCTCTGAGCCCCCGCTGACCTTCAAAGGCCCCCCGCGCAAAAACATTGGCTCCCATCCTTCTGCTCGCCAGCGCCCTCACCTAGGCCCGCCCTTCCGTTTGCTGCAGAGCGAGTGGATAGTGCCTGCCAGGCTCCTGGGGGCTAACTGAAATCCTAGGTCGGCCCTGTGGGGCACAACCCAAGGTGCCTGGCTCTGCAACGCTGGGGATTGGTGACTCAGAGCCCCAGAGCCAGACTCACCCTGCCGCACTGTCGCCACCCAGGCCGGTAGGGGCGCCGCCCTCATTCAGGGCGGGAGAATGGACAGGGCCCTGAAGAAACCAGCGAAATTTGAAGCCTCCTGCGCCAAAATGTAGGGGCCCACACTCCCGCTCGCCAGAGCATTTACCTCGGCCCGTGTACCTCTCGCCGCCCAGCCAGAGGATTGGGCCTGCCGGCCTCCTGGGTGCTAACTCTAACCCTAGGGCGGCCCACGAGGAGCCCCTCCCAAGGGGCCTGGCCCCTCAACGCTGGGGATTGGGGATCCCTGAGCTGCCGCGCGGGACTCACCCTGCCTCCCCACTGCCAAAGGAGCCGCAAAGCACGCCTCTGGTTATTCAGGGCAGGAGAAGGGGCAGGGCCCTTCGAGACATGGCAACATTCGAAGGCCCAGGGCGCCAAAACGCTGGGGACCACACTCCTGCTCTGCATCACCCTCAACTCGGCCCGACCTCCGCTCTTTGCAGAGCCAGCGATTCGGGCCTGCCGGCCTCCTGGGCGCTAACCCTAACCCTAGGACAGCCCCTGAAGGTCACTTCCTGAGGGGCCTGGCGCCACAACGCCAGGGATTGGGGACCCCCAAGCCCCAGCGCGGGATGCATGCTGCCGCCCCACCCCACACGGGCCGCTAGGGGCGCCGCCATTCATTCAGGGTGGGAGAACTGGAGGGCCCTCTGAACCCCTGCCGACATTCGAAGGTGCACCGAACCAAAATGCTTGGGCCCAGGCTCATGTTTACCAGTACCCTCACCTCGGCCCAACTCTCCGCTCAACGCACAGGTGGTGTATCGGGCCTGCGGCGCTCTGGAGGCTAACCCTAACCATAGGTCGGCCCCCGACAGGCCCTTCCCAAGGGGCCTGGCGTCGCAACGCTGGGGATGGGGACCCCGAGCCCATGTGCCGGACTCACCCTGCTGCCCTTCAGCCACCCGAGCCGCTAGAGGCCCCGCCGGTCAATCAGGGCAGGAGATCGGGCAGGGCCCTCCGAGCCCGCGCTGACCTTTGAAGGCTCCCCACGCAAAAACCTTGGCTCCCAGGATCCTGCTCGCCAGCGCCCTCACCATGGCCCGCCCCTCCGCTTGCTTCAGAGCCAGTGGATAGGGCCTGCCGGGCTCCTGGCAGCTAACCAAAACCCTAGGTTGGCCCTGTGGGGACATCCCAAGTGCCCTGGCTCTGCAATGCTGGGGATTGGTGACTCAGAGCCCCAGAGCCAGACTCACCCTGCCGCACTGTCCCCACCCGGGCTGCTAGTGGCGCCGCTGGTCATAGAGGGCGAGAGAAGGGCAGGGCCTTCCAAGCCACCGGTGACCTTCAAAGGTTCCCCACACAAAAACGCTGGTTCTCACACTCCCGCTCCCCAGCGCCCTCACCCTGGCCCGCAACTCCGCTCTCCGCACAGTGTGCGGATTGGGCCTGACGGTCTCCTTGGGGCTAACTCTAACCCTAGGTCGGCCCCCCAGGGGCCCCTCCCAAGGGTCCTGGTGCCACTACGCCGGGGATCTGGGACCCCAAGCCCCAGAGCCAGACTCACCCTCCCACGACGCTGCCACCCGGGCCTCTAGGGGCGCCGCCAGTCACTCAGCGCGGGAGAACTGATAGGGCCCCTGAGAATCCGGCGACATTTGAAGCCTTCAGTGCCAAAATGCAGGGGCCCACGATACCACTCCCCAGTGCCCTCACCTCGGCCCACCCCTCCGCTCGCCCCACAGCCATCATATGGGGTCTGCAGGCCTCCTGGGGGCTAACCCTAACCCTAGGTCGGCCCCCAAAGGGCACTCCCAAAGGGCCTGGTGCCGCGACGCCGGAAATTGGGGACCAACAAGCCCCAGCGATGTACTCAACCTGCCCCTCCGCCGCCACCCTGGCCACTTGGGGCGCCGCCGGTCATTCAGGATGGGGTTATGGGCAGGGCCCTCCGAGCCCCTGGCGACATTCATAGGTCCCCTGCGCCAAAAGGCTGAGGCCCACGCTCCCGCTCTACAGCGCCCTCACCTGGCCCGCCCCCCCCTCTAGCCAGACAGCTGGCGGATCCGGCCTCCCGGGCTCCTCGGGGCTAACCATAACCCTAGGTGGGCCCCAGAGTGGCCCCTCCCAAGAGGCTTGGTGCCACAACGGCAGGGATTGGGGACCCGCAAGCCCCAGCGCCGGCCTCACCCTTCCGCCCTGCCTCCACGCGGGCCGCTAGGGGTGCCGCCGGGCATTCAGGGCAGGATAACCGGCAGGGCCCTCCGAGCTTCTGGTGAAGGCCCCCCACGCCAAAACGCTGGGTACCATGCTACTGCTCGACTGCGCCCTACCACGGTCAATCCCTCCGCTCGCTGCACAGCTGGCGGATCGGGACTGCTGGCCTCCTGGGGGTTAACCTAACCCTAGGACAGTCCCTGAGGGGCCCCTCCCAAGGGGCCTGGCGCCACAACGCTGGGGATTGGGGAAAACCAATCACCACTGCCGGACTGACCCTGCCACCCCGCTGCCACCCGGGGAGCTAGGGGCGTCGCCGGTCCTTCATGGCAGGAGAATGAGCAGGGCCCTCCGAGCCCCCTGCAACATTCGAAGGCCCACCGAGCCAAAATGTTGGGGCCCACGCTTCTGCTCGCCAGCGACCTCACCTTGGCCCACCCCTCCATTTGCCACTGAGCCGGTGGATTGAGACTGGTGGCCTTCTGGGGGCTAACCCTAACCCTAGGTCGGCCCCCAAGGGGCCCCTCCCAAAGGGACTGCCGCCAAACGCCAGAGATTGGGGACCCCCGAGTCGCAACGCTGGACTCACCGTTCCGCCCCGCCCACACCTGGGCCGCTAAGGTACCGCCAATCATTCAGGGAGGGGGAACGGGCAGGGCCCTCCCTGCCCCGGTGACCTTTGAAGGCCCCCAGCGCCAAAACGCTGGGGCCCACTCTCCTGCTCGCCAGCGCCCTGATCTTCGACCGTGCCTCCATTTGCCCCAGACTGCGGATCGTGCCTGCCGGCCTCCAGGAGCTAACCTTTACCCTAGGTCGGCCCCCAAGGGGCCGCTCCCAAGGAGCCTAGTGCCACAACGCCTGGCATTGGGGACCCCCGAACCTCAGCTCCAGACCCACCCTGCCGCCCCGCCACCACTCGGGCTGCTAGGGGAGCCGCTACTCATTCAGGGTGGGAGAATGGGCAGGGCCCTCCGAGTCCCTGGCGACATTCGAGGGCCCCCGGCGCCAAAACATTGGGTATCACCTTCCAGCTCACCAGTGCCCTCACCATGGCCCGCCCCTCCGCTCGCTGCACAGCTGGCGTATGGGGCCTGCCGGCCTCCTGGGGGCTAACCCTAACCCTAGGTTGGCCCCAGAAGGGCCCCTCCCAAGGGGACTGGTGACCAAAGCCGGGGATTGGGAACACCCGAGCCGCAGCGCCGGACTCACCCTGCCACCCCGTCGACATCGGGCCCGCTGGGGCACCACTGGTCCTTCATGGTGGGAGAATGGGCAGGGCCTCGAGACTCCGGTGACTTTGGAAAGCCATCCGCGCCCCAACGCTGGGGCCCACGCTGGAGGTCGCCGGCGCCATCACCTTGGCCTGGCCCTCCGCTACCACACAGCTGGCGGATCATGTCTACCGGACTTCTGGGTGCTAACAGTAACCCTAGGACGGCCCCAGAGGGGCCCCTCCCAAGGGGCCTTGCACTGCAACGCATGGCATTGGGGACCCCTAAACTGCAGTGCCAGACTCACACTGCCACCCCGCCACCACCCGAGCCACTAGGGGCACCGCCGGTCATTCAGGGCGGGAGAACAAGCAGGGCCCTCTGAGCCTCTAGCAACGTTGAAAGGCCCCCTGTGCCAAAACGCTGGATACCATACTCCTGCTGGACAGCGCCCTCACCTCGTCCCACTCCTCCACTCCCCGCACAGCCGGCGCATCGTACCTGCTGGCCTACTGGGGTCTAACCCTAACCCTAAACCCTAACCCCTAACCTTGAACCCTAAATCTTAACCCCTAACCCTAACCCTAACCCCTAACCCTTACCCTAACCCTACCCTAAACCTAACCCTAAACCCTAATCCTTAAACCCTAAACCCTAACATTAACACTAAACCCTAAACCCTAACCCCTAACCCTAATCCCGAAACCCTAAACACTAAACCCTAACCTTAACCACTAACCCCAAACCCCAAACCCTAACCCTAAACCCTAACCCTACCCCGACCCCTACCATACCCCTAACCCTACCCCTAACCCTACCCCTTCAGCTAACCCTACCCCTAACTCGTAACCTAACCCTAAACCTAACCCTAACCCATACCCTAACCCTAACTCTACCCTTACCCTAACCCTAACCCTAAACTGTACCCTAACCCGTAACTTAAACCGTACCCTAAACCCAACCATAACCCTAACAAGTACCCTAACCCATACCCTAACTTTAACCCTAAAGCCTAAACCCTGACCCTAACCCATACCCTAACTCATACCATAACCCGTAACCTAACCCTACCCATACCCTAACCCTAACCAGTACCCTTACCTTAACCTTAACCCATACCCTAACCCGTACCCTAATGCATACCCTAACCCGTACCTTATCTCTAACCTGGACCCTAACCCATACCCTAACCCATACCTAACCCTAAACCGTACCCAATCCCTCTCCCTAACCCGTTCCCTAACCCGTACCCTAACCCTAACCCGTACCCTAAGCCATACCCAAATCTGTATGCCAACACTTACCCTAAACCGTACCATAACCCATACCCTAAACCGTACCCTAATGCGTACCCTAACCCTAACCCGTACCCTTAACCTAACCCGTACTCCAACACTAACCCTAACCGTAAACCCAAACCCTAAACCCTAACCCGTACCCTAAACCCTAATCTGTACCCTAACCCATAACCGCTAACCTGTAACCCCTAAACCCAACCCTAACCCGTACCCTCTCCTTACCCTAACCCTAAACCCTACCCTCACCCATACCCTAACCGTAACCTATACCCTAACCTTAACCCATACCCTAATCCATACCTTAATCCCTGGGATTGGGTACACCTGAGCCCCACCACGGGACTCAGCCTGCCACCCCTCAGGAAACCATGCCCCTTGGGGCGCCGCAGAGCATCCCGTGCAGAACTGGTAGGGCCCCCCTGAGCCCCCAGTGATCCTCGGCGGCCCCCTACACCCCAACCCTGAGGCCCACGCTCATCCTGCCCCACGCCTTCCCTTCAGCTTGCCACCGAGCTCGTCGCAGAGCCGGCAGATCAGGCCTGCCGGGTTCCTGGGGCTTAGACATGACCCTACTTCGGCTGGGTAGGGCCCCTCCCCTGGGGCCCAGTGCCGCAGCCCCAGGGACTGGGGACACCTGAGCCCCACTGCAGGACAAAGCCTGCCAGCCCGCAGGAAAGCGTGCTCCTTGGGAGGCTGTAGAGCATTCAGGGCGGGAGAACCAGGAGGGCCCCCAGAGACCCCGGCGAACTTCGGCGATCCCTAAACCCAACCTTGAAGCCCATGCTCACCCCACCCCGCACCCTCACCTCAGCCCGCGGCGGAGCTCGCCACATAGTGGGCAGATCTGGCCTGCGGGGTTCCTGGGCCCCAACCCTAACCCTAGTTCATCTGTGGAGGGGCCCCTCCCCAGGAGCCTGGAGCCACAGCTGTGGGGATTCGGGACACCTGAGCCCCACAGCAGGACTCAATCTGCCACCCCGCAGGAAACTGTGCGCCTTGGGAGGCCATAGAGCATTCAGGGCGGGAGAACCAGGAGGGCCCTCCTGAGCCACCAGCGAACTTCAGCGGCCTCCCACACCCCAACCCTGAGGCCCACGCTCACCCTCCCCACACCCTCACCTCAGCCCGTGTAGCTCGCCATACAGCCAGCAGATCGGGCCTGCGGGGATTCTGGGCCTAACCCTAGCCCTAGGTCAACGTGGGTGTGGGGGCCTCCCCAGGAGCCTTAGACCGCAGCCCCGGGGAATTGGGATACCTGTTCCCCTCCGCAGGACTCAGCTTGCCACCCGACAGGAAACCGTGCCCCTTGGGGCTCTACAGAGCCTACAGGGCACGAGAACTTGGGGAGGCCCCCGGAGCCTATCCCTATCCTTTGGCAGCCCCCCAACCCTGAGGCCCATGCTCACCCTCCCCCATGGCCTCCTCTCAGCCCTCCACAGAGCTCGCCCCACAGCCTACAGATTGTCCCTGCCGGGTTCCTGGGCCCTAACCCTTACAATAGGTTTGCCACAGAGGGGCTCCTCCCTAGGGTCCTGGCACCCCACTCCAACGGATTGGGGACACCCAATCCCCACTGTAGGACTCAGCCTGCAACCCACAGTAAACTGTACCATTTTGGTGCACAACAGAGCATTCAGGGCAAGAGAATTGGGGCACCCCCTGAGAGCCCCTTCTGGTGAACCCTGACCTTTGTGGGCCCTTCCGGATGAAACAACAAGGCTCACACTCACCGGCCCTTGTGCCCTCATGTCACTCGGCCGGGGAGTTCTCTGAGCACTGGGCAGTTCGGACCTGCTGTCTCTTGAGGCCTAACCTAACCCTGGGTCTTCTGCTGAGGGTCCCTCCCCGTTTGCCTGCCTCCAAGGCACCAGGCATTGGGCTCACCTCTGCATGACTAGAGGACTCACCCTGCCCCACAGCAGGAAACTCTCCATTTGGGGCTGCAGCAAGGATTCATAGCAAAATCGGAGGGCCCCCCTCAGCCCATCCCAGGCAACCACCACTTTCACAGATCTCCCCGGATCCAATTAGTAGCTTCACACTGACCTTTAAACTTGCTCTCCACGGAGATGTTTTGATATTCTCCACACTTCCAAACGATGGCATCATCCAGCTTCAGTGCCTTACCCAGCTTTAGGTCTTGAGATGGATTAAAATGGGAAGTCACTTCACTGATGACGACGTACTGGTGACCAAAAGATACATGCAGAAATGCTTCATATCACTTGGCTTCAGGGAAATGCAAATCTAACCCCTATAGATGCCATATCACATGAGGCCGAATATCTAAAAATAAGAAGACATGAAACTATACATGTTGGAGAGGATGTGGAGAAACGGGAACCCTCTTACACCCCTGTACGAATGCAGTCCGGTACAACAACTCTTGAAAATGGTAAAGAGATTCCTCAAGAAGTTATAAATAAAGCTACCCTGTGTCCCAGCAATTGCACTACTGGGTATTTATCCCAAAGATACAGAGGTAGTGAAGAAGGGACACATGCACCCCAGGGTTCATAGCAGCAATATCCATAATAGACAAACTGTGGAAGGAGTGCAGATGAGCATGGATAGATGAATGGATAAAGAAGATGTGGATCATATATATAATGGAATATTACTCAGCCATCAGATAGGATGAATACTTACCATCACACCAACCTGGGTGGAGCTGGAGGGTATTATGCTGAGTGGAATAAGTCAATGAAAGAAAGACAATGATCATATGCTTTCACTCCTATGTGGAATATCAGAAACAAGGAAGAAGACCATAGGGGAAGGAAGGGAAAATGGAATGGGAAGTCATCAGAAAGAGAGAAAAGCCATAATGGACTCTTAACTACCGCAAGAAATTGATGACTGTAGGAGGAGAAGTTGGGGTGGGGGTAACTGGGTGAGTAGCATTAAGGAGGTCACACGATACAATGAGCACTGGGTGTTACACACGACTGAAAATTTATTGAAGACTACATCTGAAACTAATGATGTACTGTAAGTTGGCCAACTGAATTTAAATTAAAGAACAAAAGACCTCGAATAAACAATCCTAAACATTTGTATGGAACCACTAAAGATTCCAAACAGCCAGTGTAATGTGGAAAAGAAAAACAAAGCTGGAGGACTCACAATTTCAGATTTCAGGTTATACTACAAAGCTGCAGTCATCCTAACAAGACAGTACGGCACAAAAATAGACACAGCGACCAAAGGAACAGGATACAAGTTCAGACAGAAACCCACAATTATGTGGTCCATGAATCTTCCACAAAGCAATCAAAGATATCAAAAGGGAAAAGGACAGTCTCTACAACAAATGGTGTTGGAAAAACTAGACAGCTACGCACAAAAGAATGAAATTAGACTGCTTTCTTACACAATAAAGACAAACACAAAACAGTTTCAAGACCTCAATATGAGACCTGAATCCATAAAAATCCTACAGGAGGGAAGACAGTAACTTCTTGACATGGACCATACCAACGTTTTTCTAGACTGTGTCCTGAGGCAAAGGAAATGAAAGCAAAAATAAACTATTGGGAATACAGCAAAATAAAACGTTTCCACACGGCAGAAGAACAATGAAAACGTAAAAATAATAAGACAACCTACTCAAAGGGAGAAGATATTTGCAAAGATCATATGCAATAAAGGGATAGTGTCCAAAACATATACAACTGATACTACTCGACCCCCAAAAAACAAATAATCCAGTTAAAAAATAGGCAGAGGACATGGACAGACATTTCTCCAAAGAAGAAATACAAATGGCCAACAGTCCCGTAAAAAGATGTTCACCATCACGCATCATCAGGAAAATGTAAATCCAAAGGACAATGAGGTAATATCTCAAACCTGTCAGAATGGCTAACATCAAAAGCACAACAAAGAGCAGGTGTTGGGAGGATGTGGATAAAGGGGAATCCTCGCAAACTGTGGGTGGGAATGCAAACTGCGGTGGACACCGTGGAAAACAGTATGAAGGTTCCTCAAAAAATGAAATATAGAACTACCCTATGATCCAAAAATCACACTACTCATATTGACCCAAAGAATAGGAAAACAGTAACGTAAAAGGATACGTGCACTCCTATGTTTCTGCACCATTATTTACAATATCACAATATGGAAGCAACCCAAGGGTATGTAGAAAAATTGACTATTGAGATGATAGATGTGTGTATTCACACACACACACACACACACACACACACACACACACACACACAATGGAGTATTACTCGGCTTGAAAAAGAATGAAACCTTGCCATTTGCAGACACATGGATGGAGCTAGAGAGTATTATCCTAACTAAAATCAGTCAGTCAGAGAAAGACAAATCCCAAACGATGTCACTCTAATGGGGAATTTAAGAAACAAACAAAAATAAATAACTAAAAGAGAAAAAGGAGACACACCAAAATACAAACTCTTAACAATAGAGAACAAACGGATGGTTACCAGAGAGGAGGTGAATAGAGGGATGAGTGAAATAGATGAAGGGGATTAAGAGGACGCTTTTCTTGATGACCACTGAGTAATATATAGAATTACTGAATCACTCTATTGTACACCTGAAACGAATGTAACACTGTATGTTAGCTCTACTGGAATTAAAATAAAATTTTAAAAAAGATCTTTCTTTCAGGAACCTCTTTGAAAAAGCTTTTCCTGTGCAATGTGCATAAGCCCTACTTGGGAGGATTCACTCTACAATAATTATTCACTTCATGCCTCAAATTCAGATTTCACTGAGTTCTTACCATGGATCCCAGTCCACGGGAGCCATGGTCCTTTTCTGTCCAGGCTCAGCACCTATGCATTCAAGATTGGAAGTAGAGACACATGTCACTTCACAGTCCAGAAAGCTATTATTGTTTCTGTTTCAGTGTGAGAGAGTCACAGACTTTGGGACAGGTTTCAGAGCAGGTTTATTATGGATCCTGGATCTCTATTTAATGTTCCTTGCCTGGATCCATTTGGCTAATAGGTTCCCTGTGGATGGGCTTGCTTCCAAGCACATACATGGAAGAATGCAAAGGTGGGTGGGCTTGGTGCGGGACAGGAAGAAGACCAAAAACAGACAAGGGTCCGATCCCTCGCCTGATCCAGGAACTGCTACGAGAGGGTACAGGTGGTAGAATCCATGCGAAATTCCAAGGTCACCAGCTGAACACAGGAGGCACAGGTCAAGGGATCTGGAGATGCAGGGGTTGAAGGCTGCTCTGAGCTACCTCTGGGAGGAAGGGAGGGAAGGAATGAGAAGTAGACACTGCCTGCCCCTGGCCCATGCCAGTTGTCCACCGCTCCGACACGCATCAGTCTATGAGCTGACACAGCCTGGGCTCAGGATGGGCTGGCTCGGGTTCCTCAATCCTCAGTGGGACAGCTGGCCCCAGGGCTCAGAGACATGCTGAGGGAGATGAGAGGGAAAGCTGCCCCACCCAGGTCATCCCCTCCTTGAATAGACAGCCCTTCAGAACTGCTAAAAAAAAACCCCACTAACAGGGTTGAAAGACATGCCATGGATGAACTAAGGCATAGAGATATGTAAAATAACATTCATTTTTAAGTTCAGAGCTGTCATCTCAGGAAGTGGGGAGAGCTTCCCTGAAGAAGACTGAGGGGAGTGCAGGCCATGCTGAAAAGGGAGACATGACTCTCCTGATTGGGGACCTGCAGCCCCCTTCCAGGGCAGGGCATCATCCTTGCATCACACGAGATCCATGGAAGTGTTCCATCAGGGCCAGATGTTTGTCTCAAGAAGGCTACCCTGGCATCGGACTGCACAGGGCACCAGGGACGAGGTCCAGATGGAGGACGGGCAATATCCCGGAGGCAATGAGGCAAGAGCAGAGACACATGACCTTGAAAATGATGATGAAAAGCAGGAGGTGGCAGCATGGAGCCGGCCCGAAAGTACCATGGGAGCAATGCCCACAGCTACACTGACTGGGTGCCTTCTGTGCCCGGTGTGGCTGTCTTCAGTGGGATCCAGACTAGTCCTGACCACAAGTCTAGGAAGTGTGCACCACCCCTGGCCTCCTCTCCCCTTGCACCTGTTAGGAATCACGGTCACAGACCCTGGTCAGCTTTCGTGGAAACCAAGCAGTGGCTCCCCTGCATGCTGCACCTCTGGTGGTGGTCCAGTGCGACCCTCGTGCCTGGTCAGACACTGATGTCTACTTGTCTCCACACAAATCCACAGACAGGAGTGTGTCCCTGAATTCCACAGCACCTGATGAGACAGATTCACAGAACCCAACACCCAGTGGGTCACTCGGGACCTCACCTATGGTCATGGAGCTCACCATACCTTATTTCTGTCACATCCCACAGAAAGCCTGGTTCTGATCCCCCACAATACCATACATCCTTGTTGCTGACCTGGGGTCATGCCATGAACCCACATGGCACCCTTCGTTAAGTGAAGGCTATGCCTACACCTCCTAGAAAATATTTCTAATGAAGTACAATTCCATGAAGACTATGGTGTGAACGGTAGCACACAGCCTGCATGATAGTAGTCAGTAATTCTAACAAGCGTTAACTCCACCCCCTGTCTCACAAAACCTTCCTCCATCCCCACTGAACTCATGGTCTGCCCACAGAAAACCCTCCAGGAAACAAACCTTTCATCTGAATGCTCTCTTCACCTTCTGCTTCAAATCTTGTCCATCCACAATGATATGAAACTAGAAATCAGTCTCAAGAAAAAAATGGGACAGTCAAAAATAGGTGGAGATTTTTGGGGCCTGGGTGGCTCAGTCGTTAAGGATGTGCTTTCAGCTCAGGTCGTGGTCCCAGGATCCTGGGATCTAGCCCCAAACCAGGCTCCTTGCTCAGCGGAAAGCCCGCTTCTCCGTCTCCCACCCCCCTGCTCCCGTTCCCTCTCTCACTGTCTCACTCTCTGTCAGATACTTACATAATCTTAAAAAAATCTATGTAGATTTAACAACATGCTACTGAACAACCAACAGTCAAAGAAGAAATCAAAAAAAGATTTTAGAAGTACCTTGACACTGATGAAAAAGACAACTTACAAAAACTTATGGGATGCAGCAAAAGTAGCTCTATGGGGGACATTCATAGAAACTCAAGTCTTCATCAATCCATGAGAATGGTCTCCAATAAACAAACTGATTTATGTGGTAAAGAAGTAGAAAATAAAACAACAAACAAAGACTGAAATTAGTAGAAATAAGGAAATAACAAAAAGGAATGCATAAATAAATCCAACAGAGACTAAAAAGACCAAAAAAACAAAAACAATGAAAATGAAAGCTGCCTTTTTTGGAAAGATAATCAAAACTGAAAAACATAGCTAGACTCACCAAGAAAGAGGACTCGAATACAATCAGGAAAGAAAGATAATGGATTCCTGTATCATATCAAAATCAAAAGAACTCTTCAAACTTTGACACAACAACTTCTTGCAAGCCACGTCTCTAAAGGCAAAGGAAATAAAAGCAAAAATGAACTATTGGCACTTCATCAAGATAAAAAGCTTCTGCACGGCAAAGTAAACGATCAACAAAACAAAAAGGCAACGTAGGGAATTAAAGAAGATATCTGCAAATGATATTACAGATAAAGGGGTGGTATCCAAGATCTATAAAGAACTCCTCAAAGTCGACACCCAAAAAATGCGCAGAAAACACAAAGAGATACTTCTCCAGAGAAGACATACAAATGGCCAACGGACACATCAAAAAATGCTTCACATCACTTGCCATCAGGCAAATACAAATCAAAACGACAATGAGATACCACCTTACACCAGTTAGAATGGTTAAAATTAACAAGGCAGGGGGCACCTGGGTGGCACAGCGGTTAAGCGTCTGCCTTCGGCTCAGGGCGTGATCCTGGCATTATGGGATCGAGCCCCACATCAGTCTCCTCTGCTATGAGTCTGCTTCTTCCTCTCCCACTCCCCCTGCTTGTGTTCCCTCTCTCGCTGGCTGTCTCTATCTCTGTGGAATAAATAAAAAAAATCTTGAAAAAAAATAACAAGACATGAAATTACAAAAAGTCAGAGAGGATGTGGAGAAAGGGGAGCCCTCTTACACTACTCGTGAGAATTCAAGCTGGTATACCCACTTTTGAACAAGATGGAGGTTCCTCAAGACATTAAACACAGAGCTATCCTACAATCCACCAATTGCACCACTGGGTATTTACACCATAGACACAGAGTAATGAAAAAAGGGGTACCTGTATCCCAATGTTCATAGCAGCAATGTCCATAATAGCCAAACTGTGGAAGGAGTCAAGATGTCCTTCAGCAGATGAATGGACAAAGAAGATGTGGTTCATCTATACAATGGAATATTACTCAGTCATCAGAAAGGATGAATACCCACCATTTGCACCAACGTGGATGGACCAGGAGGGGATTATGCTAAGTGAAATTAAGTCAAGCAGAGAAAGACAATTATCATAAGGTTTGACTCCTATGTGGAATGGAAGGAATAGCATGGAGGTCATTAGAAGAAGGAAGGGAAAAGTGAAGGTGGGGAATGAGAGGGGGAGATGAACCATGAGAGACTATTGACACAGAGACAAACTGAAGGTAGCAGAAAGGGAGGGGTAGGGGAATGGCTTATCCTGGTGATGGGTATTAAGGAGGGCACGTGTCATAATGAGCCCTAGGTGTTATATGGAAACAATGAATCATGGAACACTTCATCAAAAACAAATGAAGTAGTGTAGGGTGACTAACATCATTTTTAAAAAAGAGAAAGATATGTAATCCATACAGGAAAACTGTCACTATTTGCAAATGACATGAAATCCTGAAAAATTCCACAAAAAAACTGTTAGTTTAAACAAATTCAAGAAAGCTGCAGGATATAAAGTCAATATACAGAGACCTGTTGTCTTTATTTTTTTCAGATTTTATTTATTTATTTGAGAGGAAGAGAAAAAGCACATGCAGGGGGAGGGTAGGAAAGAGGGAGAAGCAGACCCTCGCTAAGCGGGGAGCCCAACACCGGGCTCAATCCCAGAACTCTGGGATCATGACCTGAGCTGAAGGCAGACGCTTCACCTATGGGGCCACCCAGATGACCCAACTTCTTGCATTTCTGTATACTGATGACACACTTTCACAAAGAGAAATTAAAAAAAGCAATGCAATTTACAATTGCATCAAAAAAATCTAGGAATAAAAGTAACCAAAAATGAGGAAGACATAGTCCACTCAACACATGGCAGAAAAGAAATGAAAAACATGTGTGTCGAGGGGGGCAGAATGTATGGGTCAAAGATTTGGAAGGCAACGCAAACAAATGGAAGCATACGCCATGCTCCTTAACTGGAAGAGTTAATTATGTGAACATGTCCATTGTACCCAAATCAATCGACAGATGTGATGAAATCCCTATCTGAATTCCACTGGCATTATTCGAGCAAATAGAAAACAGTCCTCAAACTTGTAGGGAATCACAAAAGACCCCAAATACCCAAAGGAACCTGGAGAAAGAAAGGTGCAGTCAACACACTCCTGGATTTCAAGCTAGATTACAAAGCTGTTGTCTTCAAAACAGGATGGTACTGGCATAAACACAGACACCAGGTCAGTGGAACAGTAGAGAAAGCTCAGAAACTTACCCACACGTAGATGATCCTAACTTACGACACAGCAGCAGAAGATATGCCATGAGGGAAGGACTGTCTCTTCAGTGAGCGGTAACAGGCAAACTGGACACTAAATGCAGAAGAATATAACTGGGTCACTTTCTTACACCACACACAAAATTTTTAACGGATGAATGATTTGAACATAAGACCTGAATCCATAAACCTCCAAGAAGACACAGGTACTAAGTCTCTCGACGTTGGTTTTGGCATGAGTCTTCAGATCGGACACCAAATGCAAAGCAACAAAAGCAAAAATAAACAAGTGGAACAACATCAAACTGAAATCTTCCACACGGCAAAAGACACCAGCAAAAACTTAAAAGGCCACTGACCCTATAAGAAAAAAATATCTGCGAGTCATATGTGTGAGAAGAGGCTAATATCCAAAATACGCACAACACTCATACAAATCAAAAGAAACAAAAAAAAAACTGTATAAAAAATGGGGGGAATATGTGAATAGATACTTTCCAAAGATGGCACACAGGTGCCAACAGACAGAAAAAGTTGTTTGACATCACGAAATATCAGGGAAACATCAGTCAAACCCACAATCGGCTATCCCCTCACAACTGTTGGAACACCAATTGTCCAGAGACAGACACCAGGTGGGGTCAAGGGTGTGCAGACGAGGAGACACTGTGCACTGTTGGTGGGAATGGAAATTGGTGCAGCCACTGTGACAAACGGTATGGAGGTTCCTGAAAAAATAAATGCAACTACCGCATGGCCCAGTAATAGCTCTACTAAGTATTGATTCAGAGAACACAATAATACTGCCTCAAAAAGACAGATGCACTCCCACGTTCACTGCAGCATTATTCACAAGAACCAGACATGGAAACACAGACCTTGGCGCCTTATGCCAAGTAACTCAGACACAGAAAGACCAATACCAGATGCTCTCGTGTACATTCCACGTGGAATAAACAAATACTGAACGCATAGATACTGAGAGCAGTTTGGTAGGTGCCAGATTCGGGGATGGGGTGGTAGAAACGGGTGAAGGTGGTCAAAGTCTCAATGTTTGAGTGAGAAAATCCGACAGTCATGAAATGTTCTATCCAGCATGGAGACTAAAACTAACCCCGTAGCATGGGGTATAGGTTTCCATGCTCTTTGAAAGTACAGGGCTTCTGAGAAACTTTGCACAGCAGAAATGGTGTCAAGAAGGAATGCCCATTAATTTACACGGAACAATTAGATAGTGTCCTCAGACCCCAAAATTCCTTCTCTTTGGCTTTTCTTAGGCCTCAGGACACAAGTTTCTAACGGAGGCCCAGCAAAATGAAGATGAAGCACAGCAGAGGCTCACAGACACAATTCAAAGTGCTGGTGGCTGGATGCGGAGAGCGGTTCCCAGAGGAAGGAGCTGGTTGGGGTGCACGCCGCCTCTGTCGTGCTTCTCCCCAAAACAGATGCTGAACGCGATTCTCACTGTTCACCTTTTTTCATAAGATGGAAATCCTCTTCAGGTCTCTTCCTCTTACTGAAGCTGGGTAATAACGTAGTTCTTTCAAGAAAGCCCAGTGTCTTACTGTGAACATTTAAAAAGTGGGGGATACTTGTACTTGAGCATTGCTGAGGGAGGAGATGTGAAAGGTTCTCCCAGACACAAACCTCAGCAGATACACCAGGAAAGGCACCTTCCTCAGCATGTGGAACACAGACTACCTCCTACCCCCTGAGAAACCCTCTCCTTCCCCTTGATCAGGACAACCCACAACAGCTGGTAGTTACCCCAATTCCTCCATTCTCCTGCTCCTAATAGCTAACCCATCAGCAAAGCCTGTGAGCTCCATCTTCAAAATGGACCCAGAATAGGTCTAACCACTCCATCCAAGGCCACCTGTCTGGTCCACAGTGCCTGAGTTCCTGGAAAAGCTTCGTCATTGACCTGCCTTGCCATCTTCAACCCTCTGTCATCTGTTCTCAACACTGTAGCCAGGATGGCCCAGTGAAACAGGGTCTCATAGGGTTATAGCCCTGGAATGGCTTTCTGTCACCCTCTGTCACCTCTCTGAGCTCATGTCCCAAGCTGTCTCCTGTGGCCACAGGGCCTTCTTGCTGCTCCTGGACATACCTGGAATTCTCCTGCCCCAGAGGCTTTGCACATGCTTTCCCTTCTGTTTCGAATGCTCTTGATATGTTCTCACTCACCTTCGGAGAAGTCTGAATTGGAGTGACAGGGACAGAAGATGAGGCTGTGTGTTGGGTGAGGCTGGTGGCCCACAAGAAGGTTCTCTGCCAGCTCTCCACCTGTGCCTCACTTGTCCTCAGCCAGGAACTTGCACACAGCCCTCACCTGTCACAAATCTCACCCAGGAGACCCACAGCCACCCCTGGAGCCCACCCTGCCCACACCCTGCTGCAGAATGCATTCAGCTCTCCTCTGGGACCCCTGTCAGTTTCCCCAGACCTGGAACTCCCCTGTCTCCTGCAAAGCTCCCGGATTCCTCCTCTTCTTCCAAAATCACACTCGTGCAAGGCTTTCATGAGAAAGCTATAACGCTAACTACTGAAAGGTTCACACCTACTTCCCCCTTCTGTTGCCTTTCTCTCCACCTTCTTTCCTACCTGTGCAAACTGTAACATATCAGTGGAACATGAACATGCTCTGAGATCTGAATCTTTCTTTGCAGCTTTCTGAGGACTCCTTATGTGATAAGAAACTAGTGTATCCTACAAAAGGGTGCTTTACAACTCTCATCTATAGAATAGTACAGCCCAATTCACTACAATTTTACCTCATTCTTCATGAAGCAGAACACTTTTTGCTTTCTTCTCTTACTTAAATTCCAGTTAGTTCACATGCCATGGAATATTTGCTTCAGGGGTAGGATTTAGTGATTCCTCACCTGCATACAGTACCCGGTGCTCATCACAAGTGCCCTCCTTAATACACCTCACCCATTTAACTCTTCACCCCATGCCCCTGTCCTGCAGCAACACTCAGTTTGTCCTCCAAGGTTGAGTCTATTTCCTTGTTTGCCTCTCTCATCACCCCTCAACTCTGTTCATCTGTTTTCTTTCTGAAATTCCACAAGCGTGAGAGCATAGGATATTTGTCTTTCCACACTGATTTTGCTTAGCTTAATACACTCTAGATCCATCCACATCCTTGCAAATGGTAAGATTTCATTCTTTTTGAAGCTGGGTCATATTCCATTATATATATGTATCCCACATCTGCTTTATCCATTCATCAGTGCATGGATTTTGGGATTCTCTCCATAGTTTGGCTACTGTGGATATTGCTGCTATAAACATCATGGTGCATGTTCCCCCTTTGAATCTGCATTTTTGTATCCTTTGGGTAAATACCTAGGAGAGCAATTGCTGGATCATGGGGTTGTTCAATGTTTAACTTTTTGAGGAACCCCCACACTGTTTCCCAGACTGGCTCACCACTTTGCATTCCCACCAACAGGATGGGAGGGTTCTCCTTTAAGCAGAACATTATCTGCTGGCAATTTCATAAGAGGAAACAAAACCTCTGTGAGATGCATCCAGGGTCAGGCAAGCAGTTGCAGACTTCACCCCAAGGCTCCTGACGCCAAGCCCCTTGAAGCCACCAGCATGCCACTATCCAAAAGAATTCCCAGACTCTCCTTCTGACTCACCACCAAAGAAACTACAGAGAGAATATGGCACCTCAAAATATCGAGATAATACATTTAGTAAAACTAGAATGTCAAGCTCAACTTTTAAAGAGGAACAGACCACTTTAGATAATTTTGAATTTTCCCTCCACCCTAATTTTAACTCTTCTGATGAATAAACTAATCAATGATGAAACATCACCTTTGTCAAATGACATCATCCAAGTCTGTATCAGATGAAAAAAGCCACCTAACTCTAGATGCTGGCCACTCAACCATATCTTAGGCTCAATTGAATAAACACTGTTAGATGAAGGAACAAATTAGATGTTACAAACAGGCACAGAGTGAATCTCACCTTCCCTTTCTAATAAAAGAGGGTTCCTAGGAAACAAATGGTCAGAATACATTTGTAAGCAATAAATGGACAGAGAAATTGTGATCCCCTGCAAGGTTCTACCAGCAGGGAAACTAAGTAATTCTTGCACCAAACCCAGAATGCTGACAGCTACTTCAATTTTACTTTGTGGCTCAACTAGAGAAAAGAGAAAAGCCCAGGTGGTTTTGGGATAATGAGAGGTTTTACCTCCAGCCCTGACATAGTTAGGACATTTTGCCAAACATACCTGTGCTTTCTCTGAACACTGGCGTCCTGTGACAAGTCCCTCACTGACTCTGATGCTGATGTTCAAAACCTCGGGTGTCTTGGAGCCAAAGCAGAGAAGTGTTGTCAGCTGTGGAGAAGAAGGCACCTCTGACCTAAAGCCTGCACACCTGCTTTGGGTTCTGGGTGAAGGGGCAACACATACTTGTTGTTTAGCAGTAATTATCTTCATTCTCAATAGACCAATGACCTTGCCTTTTCTGGATAGCAGACTTACTCTTCTAAAGAAACACTCAATTCGTCTATTCCCAATGCAACTAGAGTGGAACATTTATTTCTCACTTAAATAGAAAACACTCTTATTGTCGACACTGCATGAATGAACTTTTGAAAACATTTTAGAGAGAAAGGAAGAGACCTTTATTCAAACCCAAGTCATGAGAGCTGCCTGGGAGACACAATCTTCACCAAGAAGGGAGTGCTACGGGGAAGGAACATTTGGGGCAGGCTTATATATTTTTTTCTGTTTTGTTTTACGTACAGAGTTACACACCACAATGAGGATTATCTTAGATTCCAGAAAGTGACAGATTCTTTCTTATGTTTTCAGTATGTACATGTCAGTATGACTTTAATCTTATGGGAGCCAAAGACTTTCTTTATTTTTTCTTATCTTTATGTTGGTATTTTTGGTTATTGTTTTCTTCTCGAAGCAGATGTCCAACATGTGCTGGGGCAGAAACAGGGCCCATGCTTTGAGGTTTTGCCCAGTCATTTTGAGTCGGTAAAATGTTAAAGGATAGCTTCCCTGGGAGCCCAGGATCAGGTTCCACAGATGATATAAGATAAAAATTCCTTTTATCATTATAATTACTCCTAAATGGAGGAATTTGAGACAAAAGCACCTTTCACAAGAGTACCAAGAAATCAAAATGATACCCACAAAAGGCTGCCTGCTCCATGGTCAGCACAGGTAACAGAAGTGTTCACAGTCTCTGGACACCTGCCCTTCTCCTGCCCAAATCTCTGAAGCACACAGACCACTTAAAATCAGAATTGTAGAACTGCTAGACACCTTAGAGATGTCTGGCACCATTCCCTTGGACTGCAGAATAAAACACAGTAGCTCGTTGTCACCAACTAATTTCAACATGAAGTGCCCCCTGGATGCACTAAGTTCTTTCTCTGCAAATGTTGACTAATGTAAGTCACAGTCATACCATATAAACACTACGATGGCTGGGAAGTCATCGTAGGTAAGGGAATATTTTAGCCATGTTTATAAGCATTGGCTCACTTTGTAGAAGAGGCTGAGCTGAGTGTTTTTAAATACTATTTCAGACCTGTTTTACAGCACCCTCTGAACATACCAGAGCCTGAATGGACTAAAAAGGATAGTTGGTTTCATTAACTTTAATACCAGAAAAATATTATACTGTCTGTATTCCTAAGGATCTTTGAGTATCTTACCCAGAGGTCCTCCACTGAGATAATGATCTTAATGATCACCATGGGCAGAGGAAAAAAGGCCCGCTGAATTCGTTCCAGTTGTCCACATGACAAGAAAATCCTTATACTTGATAGGTTTCCAGATCGAGAAGACCTGAGTTAAGAGGGAAATAGTACCCTCTATGGAACAACAAGGGATTTGGAGTCAATTTGGGGATCCCACTTAGGTTTCTGACACTAAAATCCTCTGTGACTCATATCATCCGAGTCCCTGTCTAACCACCTGAAAATGTGCCTAAAAATATCTACACCCTAGTTGAGAAGTTTAAGAGGCAGAATGCTACAAAGAGCCAGTATGATGTGTCTCAAGAACAGGTGCTCAGGAAGCCATAATTGCTATTGGGTCTATTTCTTTTCCAGAAGAAAGAACACATGTTGAATCCATATTCCTAATAGATGACTCACCAGATGATTTTCAAACCTGAAGGAAGGCCAAGAAGTCGCTCTTGTGTCATAGTTCACTCAGAAATCATGTTGTTGGACTGGTGAGGATGATATGATAGCAACGTCATCATTAAGAGTGGGGAGCTTCTAATTTCCATATGGCCATGTTGACCCCCTTAGCTCAGAGCCACCAAAAAAGGGCAGCTGGGGAGTGGGCACCATCATCACTATGAGTGGGGAGCTTCCCATTTCCATATGGCCATGTTGACCCCCTTAGCTCAGGGCCACCAGAAAGGACAGCTGAGGGGGACCACAGGCCAAGGCTGCCAGGTGTGGCTGGGGCAGGCAGAACTCTGACTTAAGACTCAACTCCTGTCTAGGTTATTATAATGCTCTTCACAAAGAAAGTGCCAATGTGTGTGAGCCCTCATGTAGAAAACGTTCAGAATTTCCATTGAGATTCCCTCTCTGACCTTTAGGATATGTAGCAAAGTTCCATTTAATTTTTAAACATTGAAGGACTTCCTGGTTTTCTTTTCGCTATGACTGTGGCTCAATTCCCCTGTGGTCTAAGAGTAGAATCTAGTTAATGTCAGGGTTTAACATTTGTAGACTTGATTCGTGGCCCCACCTATCATCTATTTGGGTAAAGAGTCTATGACCACTTGAAAATAATGTATTCTGCACTTATTATGGAATGTTCCCTATATGTCAATTAGGTCACATTTGTTACCAATGTTTTGTCTGCCTTTTCTGTCAGATATTGAGAAAGGTATATTAAAATCTTCAAACAATGCTGCTCTATTCAACGTGGGATCGGAGAATCTACCAGTGTTTTAAGGCAAGATAAACAAAAGTATAAGAATTGAGGGGATAATTGTGACTATTCATAGGTAATACGATTGTGTACATAGAAAATCCAAACCAGTCTATAAATACACTATTAGAATTAAAAATGCAATTTATAATAGTAATAATAATAATAATAATAATAATAATAATAAAAGAGGTTTCATAGGAAACAGATAGTCAAAATACATTTGTAAGCAATAAATGGACAGAGAAATTGGATTGTAGCTTCCCATTGGACAGTTTTGAAAGAAAACGTAGAACCTGTCAATCTTGGGGTAGGACATAGGGTGCACTAACCATTTAAAAGAATTCAGTGGGACTTCATAAAAATGTGACATTTCTCCTTATCTTATGAACATAAGAAATTGAAAATGTGAACCGCAGGCTGGGAAGTAAAGATTTGCAATACACACACTGACAAAGACTTGTCAATAAAGAATTCCTGCTCATCAACCATAGAATGTCTATTTATAAATGAATACTTCACAAAAGATTGACTGATGGCCAATAAGAACAGGAAAGGGTGCTCTACAGTATTATTTTCAGGCACAGCAAGGCCTTTCCTAAAATGAAAACATACACACAAACCAGTATTCCCTAGATGGATGACGTCCTTATTTCTGAGGACAGCTTGAAGAACAGACTAGCATCAAAGTAAAGTGATGGAATTCCTGACACTCAGAGGATGGACAATTGACCTCAAACTACAGTACAATTTCTAGGCATCATTCGGTCCTCTGAAGGCAGACAACTACCACACCCCTTCCTACACCACACAGGTTGCTTCCCAACCCCTACCATAAACGAAGAAGATGAGAAACAGATAGGACTAGTAGGAAATAGCAAAAATCACATGTGGAGATTATCTTGAAACACACTGATCACATAACTAGTGTAAGGAAGTGTAGGGAACTGACAAGGACAGAGACTCAAGGTACTTCTTTGGGAAATGCTGTCTGAAATCGTCACACATTGGTATCAGTTAATGAGGGCCCTGATCATACCCTAGGGTTTGCTCACAAGGGTCTGCAACACCATCGCTGAGGACTGAAACTCTTCAAGACCTCAAAGCTTGCCTGATTGACTATTGGACTAAGAGATTCCCATGTTCTGAAAACAGATACCAACTCATTGAAAGGTTCACCTGGGCTCTCTCGGAGGTCCTACAAGAAGCTGAACCATTCACTGAAAATCAGTTACACACACACACACACACACACACACACACACACACACACACACACACCTGTCATTTCACCAATTGCTTAAACATTCAAGGTTCTTCCTACCTTTTCTTTTTCACATTGATATTTATACTCACAAGAAATGTCATCATTTCTAATGAACACTGATGTCAAAATAGAGATCCATTGACATAATATTCACAAAATGGAACTTCCCTGCTGTAATTTTCAATATAGCATTTTTTAAAGTTCATACATATTTTAGGTTTTTGGTAACGTATACAGGAGAAGATCAGCACTGAAAAACTCTAAACACTGACAATGAGTTTTAAGCATAGAGAACAAAAATTGTCCAATGTCATAGATAATAAGGAACCAAAGGGAAAGCATGGAAGCTGTAGTCGAATAATTTTACACATATGCATCCTCTATTATTCTACTACTGAGGGGCGTGTTTTATTACCACTATGCATCCATCAATTGTCTTCCACGTGCACCTGCACAGTTATAATGAATTACTACAGTAGAATGAAATGTCTGGGAACTAGTTGGCGGCATCTATAATGAACAATGAAATTTCGATCTTATATTTGGTGAACTTCCACTGTCTGTCCCTTTAGACAATGGACCCTAAACAGAAGGGGGAATGAACCACGAGAGACTATGGACTCTGGGAAACAAACTGAGGGCTTCAGAGGGGAGAGGGGTGGGGGATTGGGATGGGCCAGTGATGGGTATTAAGGAAGGTACATATTGCATGGAGCACTGGGTGTTATATGCAAATAATGAATCACGGAACACTACATCAAAAACTAAGGAAATACTGTATAGTGACTAACATATCATAATAAAAAATTATTATTAGAAAAAAATTAAAGGTAAAAAAAAAACCAATACAGCTTTTCTGTTTCAAGAACAATCAAAATTGAGAAAAAACTAACTTCCAATCCCTAAAGCAAAACACAGACCAAGTTCCATTTCACTCCCCTTTATTCACATTCTCTGTGGGTTCTAAGCTATTTCTCTACCTCCTTTACTGCTGAGCAGGGAGCCTCGGCTCGATCCCAGAACCCTGGGATCATAACGTGAGCCAAAGGCACATGCTTAACTGGCTGAGCCAGCCAGGAGCCCCAGCCATGTTTTTCTTAAGCAAAAGGACACTTTCTCACGATTCCTTCACATGACTTCACATGGTACCAGAGACCTGCATTTGCCTCTAGAAGGTTGCAGATGAAGGCACATGCAAACTCTCACAGTGGTTTATCAAATACAATGACCTGCCTGGTGACAGTGAAACTCTTATGAGCCCACGAGAGGGTGCTGTGACACTCAGCTGTGGCTGGGCTGGCACAGAGAACCAAATCCATTTCCCTGCCTGATGTCTGTGAGGAACAGATGCCCCCACTGTGAATGAGACCCTGCCACTGAGCTGTCCAGAGATGGCCATCCTCACGGAGGATGAGGATAAAGGACAATGCCTGAGGAGACCTCATCTGTCTCTTTTATCTTTTCAATTTTTGACAGTGGACAAATCACTGCCTAGGAGTCCCCAACTACCTTATTCTCAACGGTGAATGACCAAGAGGTTTTACAAAACACTTAAGATTTTGACCTCACAAATGCCCACAACCACTTACCATGGGGATTCAACATTAAGCAATGATACTGTTCATTGGAAGAGAGGTCCTGCCCACTGTTGTTTCTCACTTATATGCTCATCTTCCTTACCTCATGGTAATATAACCACCTTGATTCCTGCTTCCGTCTTCAGGAAGCCTGATGTGACTTGAAGGGCATTACCGTGACATCGTTCTTTCTTAGCAATAAGATGTGGACATTTCCCTAGTCCTACACACCCAAAGTTGAATCAGAATCAGGATTGAGGACGCTGATGAGAGTTGAAGGTGTTTTCCTGTACAGGGTGGTTTATTACAAATAAGGATGGGTCAGAGTCCTCGAAATTCCAGAACCTTTTCATTAATGCTTCCTACTCGTGAAAGATGATGTACATTGGTCTTTCCCTGTATAGTGTGGTGACTCAGAGAAAAGTGCTTAGCCCTTTCGTCAGACTTCCACGACCACTTTGGGGCTGGCTTCCATATTCACAAAGGATGATGTTAGGGCTAAGAGGGTTCCTGTACACTGTTATTTCTTACAGATAAGTGTATGGCATTTTTGTTACATTGCCAGAACCACTTAGAGCTGGGCTTGCCGGCCTCCTGGGGACGAACCCTAACCCTAGGTCGGCCCCCGAGGGGCCCCTCCCAAGGGGCCTGGCGCCGCATGCCAGGGATTGGGGACCCCCAAGTCCCAGCACCGGACGCACCCTGCCGCCCCGCAGCAACCCAGGCTGCTAGGGGCGCCGCCAGCCTTTCAGGGCGAGATAACAGGCAGGGCCCTCTGAGCCCATGGCGACATTCGAAGGCCCCCCCATCCAAAACGCTTGAGCCCACGCTCCCTCTCCTCAGCGCCCTCACCTCGGCCCGCTCCTCTGCTTGCTGCAGAGCCAGCGGATGAGACCTACTCTCCTCCTGGAGGCTACCCATAACCCTAGGTTGGCCCCTGAGGGGCCCGTCCGAAGGGGCCTGGCACCGCAATGCCAAGGATTGGGGACACACGAGCCCCAATGCTGGACTCACCGTGTCGCCCCGCCGCCACCCGGGCCGCTAGGAGCACTGTCAGTCATTCAGTGAGGGAAAAGGGGAAGATCCTTCCAAGCTCCTGGAGACATTCGAAGGCCCCCGCGCCAAAATGCTTGGGCCCATGCTCCCGCTCGCCTATGCCCTCACCTCGGTCCGCCCCTTGGCTCGCAGCACAGCTGGTGGATCGGGACTGCCAGCCTCCTTGGTGTTACCCTAACCTTTGGTGGGCCCCCGAGGGGCCCATCCCAGGTTCCTATTGCCACAACACTGGGAATTTGGGACTCCTGAGCCCCAGCACTGGACTCACCCTCCCGCCCTACCGCCACCTGGGCCGCTAGGGGCGCCGCCGGTCATTCAGGGAGGGAGAAGGGGCAGGGCCCTCCAAGCCAATGGCGACCTTCGAAGGCTCCCCGCACCACAACGCTTGGGCCCACGCTCCCGCTCACCAACGCCCTTACCTTGGCCCTCCCCTCTGCTCACCGCACAGCTGGCGTATCGGGCCTGAGGGCCTTCTGGGGGCTAACCAGAACCCTAGGTCGACCCCCTCGTGGCCCCTCCCAAGGGGCCTGGCGCCGCAACGACGAGGATTGGGGACTCCTGAGCCCCAGCGCCAGACTCACCATGCCCCCCACTGCCACTCGGGCCACAAGGGGCACCACCGGTCATTCAGGGCGGGAGAACGGGCAGGGCCCTCCGAGCCCCCAGCGACATTCATAGGCCCCCCGCGCCAAAGCACTTGGGACCACGCTCCCACTCGCCATCGCCCTTACCTCGGCCTGCCCCTCCGCTCGCCGCACAGCCGGCGGATCTGGCCTCCCAGCCTCCTGGGGGCTAACCCTAACCCTAGGTAGGCCCCCTAGGGGCCCATCCCAAGGGGCCTGGCGCCGCAATGCCGGGGATTGGGGACTACCGAGCCCCAGTGCCAGACTCACCCTGCCGCTCTGCCTCCACCCGGGCTGCTAGGGGAGCCGCCGGTCATTCAGTGCGGGAGAACGGGTAGGGCCCTCTGAGCCCCTGGAGACCTTTGAAGGCTCCCTGCGACAAAACGCTTCGGCCCACGCTCCCGCTTGCCAGAGCCCTTACCTCGGCCCACCCCTCCACCCACCGCACAGCTGGCGGATAGGGCCTGCCGGCCTCCTGGGGGCTAAACCTAACCCTAGGTCGGCCCCTGAGGGGCCCGTCCGATGAGGCCTGGCGCCACAATGCCTGGGATTGCTGACCCCTGAGCCCCAGCACTGGACTCACCGTGCCGCCCCACCGCCACCCGGGCCGCTAGCTGCACCGCTGGTCATTCAGGGCGTGAGAAGAGGCAGGGCCCTCTGAGCCATGGGTGACCTTCGAAGGCACCCCGCATCAAAATGCTTGCACCCACGCTCCCGCTTGTCAGCGCTCTCACCTCGGCCCGCCCCTCCACTCACCGCAAAGCTGGCCGATCGGGCCTGACAGCCTCCTGGGGGCTAACCCTAACCCTAGATTGGCCCATGAGGGGCCCCTCCCAAGGCAGCTGGTGCTGCAACGCCGGGGATTGTGGACCCCTGAGCCCCAGCACCGGACTCACCTTGGTGCCCCGCCGCCAACCGGGTCGGTAGGGGCGCCGCCGGTCATTCAGGGAGGGAGAACGGGCAGGGCCCTCTTAGCCCCTGGCGACCTTCGAAGGCCACTCGTGCCAAAACGCTTGGGCCCATGCTCCCGCTTGCCAGTGCCCTCACCTCGGCCCGCCCCTCCGCTAGACGCACAGCCGGCGGATAGGGAATGCCGGCCTCCTGGGGACTATCCCTATCACTAGTTCGGCCCACTAGGGGCCCTTCCCAAGGGGCCTTGCGCAGCAATTCTGGGGATTGGGAACCCCTGATCCCCAGCACCGGACTCACCCTACTGCCCCGCTGCCACCTGGGCCTGTAGGGGCGCCGCTGGTCATTCACGGTGACAGAATGGGCAAGGCCCTCCGAGCCCCCGGCTACCATCGAAGTCCCCCCACGCCAAAATGCTTTGGCCCTCGCTCCCGCTTGCCAGAGCCCTCACCTCGGCTCGCCCCTCCGCTCAACGCACAGCTGGCGGATAGGGAATGCCGGCCTCCCGGGGGCTAACCCTAACCCTAGTTCGGTCCCCAAAGGGCCCCTCCCAAGGGGCCTGGTGCCACAACGCCGGGGATTGAGGACCCCCGTGCCCCAGCGCCGGACTCACCCTGCCGCCCCGCCGCCACCCAGGCCGCTAGGGATGCCGCCGGATACTCAAGGCTGGAAAACGGGCAGGTCCCTTCAAGCCCCCAGCGACCTCCAAAGGGACCCCGCGCCAAAACCCTTGAGCCCAGGCTCACGCACTCCAGCGCCCTCACTTTGGCCCACCCCTCCGCTCACCGGATAGCCGGCGGATCAGGCCCACCAGCCTTCTGGTGGCTAAACCTAACCCTAGGTCGGCCCACAAGGGGCCCTTCCCAAGGGGCCTGGCCCACAACGCCAGGGATTCGGACCCCCGAGCCCCAGCGCCGGACTCACCCTGCGGCTCAACTGCCACCCGAGCCACTAGGGGCTCCGCCGGTCATTCAGGGCGGGAGAACGGGCAGGGCCCTCCAAGGCCCCAGTGACCTTCGAAGGCCCCCGCGCCAAAACCCTTCAGCCCACGCTCCCGCTCGCCAGCGCCCTCACCTCGGCCCGACCCTCCACTCACCGCACAGCTGCTGGATCGGACCTGCAGGCCTCCTTGGGGCTAACACTTACCCTAGGACAGGCCCGGAGCTGCCCCTCCCAACGGGCCTGGCTCCGCAAAGCCCGGGATTGGGGACCCCTGAGACCCAGCTCCGGACTCACCCTGCCGCCCTGCTGCCACCCGGGCTGCTAGGGCGCCACCTGTCATTCAGTGCGGGAGAACTTGCTGGGCCCTCCAAGCCCCTGGTAACTTTGAAGGCCCCGCGCCCCAAAACGCTTGGGCCCAACTCCCGCTCGCCAGCGCCCTCATCTTGGCCTGCCCCTCCGCTCGCCTCACAGCCGGCTGATCGGGCCTGCTGGCCTCCTGGGGGCTAACCCTAAACCTAGGTCGGCCCCAGAGGGGCCCTTCCCAAGGGGCCTGGCGCCGCCACGCCGGGGACTGGGGACCCTTGAGCCCCAGTGCCGGAATTACCCTGCCGCCCCGCCGCCACCCGGGCTGCTAGGGGCGCCGCCGGTAATTCAGCTCGGGAGAATGGGCAGGGCCCTTCCGAGCCCAGGCGACATTCGAAGGCCCCCTGCGCCAAAACACTTGGGCCCACGCTCCAGTTCGCCAGCGCCCTCATCTTGGCCTGCCCCTCCGCTCGCCTCACAGCCGGCTGATCGGGCCTGCTGGCCTCCTGGGAGCTAACCCTAACCCAGGGTCGGTCCCCGAGGAACCCCTCCCAAGGGATCTGGTGCTGCCACAGCAGGGATTGGGGACCCCCGAGCCCCAGCGCTGGACTTACCCTGCCACCCCGCCGCCACCCTGGCCACTAGGGTGCCGCGGGTCATTCAGGGCGGGAGAACGGGCAGGGAATCCAAGCCCCAAGCGACCTTCGAAGGCCTCCTGCGCCAAAACGCTTGGGCCAGGCTCCCGTGCGCCAGTGCGCTCTCCTCAGCCCACCCCTCCGCTCTCTGCACAGCTGGCAGATCTGGCCTGCTGGCCTCCTGCGGTCTAACCCTATCCCTAGGTCGGCTCACGAGGGGCCCCTCCGAAGGGGCCTGGGGCCACCAGGCCGGGTATTGGGGACCCCTGAACACCAGCACCGAACTCACCCTGCCGCCCTGCCATGACCCGGCCCACTAGTGGTGCTGTTCTCATTCTGGGCGGGAGAATGGGCAGGGCCCTCAGAGCCCCCAGGGACCTTCGAAGGACCGCCGCACCAAAAACGCTTGGGCCACGCTTCCGGTCACCAGCGCTCTCACCTCGGCCCCCCCCTCCGCTCGCCGCACAGCTGCTGGATCGGCCTGCTGGCCTCCTTTGGGCTAACCATAACCCTAGGTCAGCCCCCGAGGGGCCCCTCCCAAGGTTCCTGGTGCCGCCACGCTGGGGATTTGGGTCCCCCGAGCCCCAGATCCGGGCTCACCCTGCCACCCCACCAAGACCCAGCCCAATAGGGGCGTCGCCGGTCATTCAGGACGGGAGAACGTACATGGCCCTCCAAGCCCCCGGTGATATTCAAAGGCCCCCTGTGACAAAATGCTTCGGCCCACGCCTCTGCTCTCCAGCACCCTCATCTTGGCCTGCCCCTCTGCTCACCTCACAGCCGGCTGATCGGGCCTGCTGGCCTCCTGGGGGCTAACCCTAAACCTAGGTCGGCCCCAGAGGGGCCCTTCCCAAGGGGCCTGGTGCTGCCACGCCGGGGACTGGGGACCCTTGAGCCCCAGTGCCGGAATTACCCTGCAGCCCTGCCGCCACCCGGGCTGCTAGGGGCGCTGCCGGTAATTCAGCTCGGGAGAATGGGCAGGGCCCTTCCGAGCCCAGGCGATATTCGAAGGCCCCCCGCGCCAAAACACTTGGGCCCACGCTCCAGTTCGCCAGCGCCCTCATCTGGGCCCGCCCCTCCGCTCACTGCACAGCAGGCGGATAGGGCCTGCCGGCCAACTGGGGGCTAACCCTATCCGAAGGTCGGCCCCCGAGGGGCCCATCCCAAGGGGCCTATTGCTGCAATGCCCAGGATTGGGGAAACCCAGGCCCCAGTGCCAGCCTCACCCTTCCACCCCGCCCCCACCGGGCCGCTAGTGGTGCCGCCGATCATTCAGGGCCGTAGAATGGGCAGGGCCCTCCGAGGCCCCAGGGACATTCGAAGGCCCCCCGCGCCAAAACGCTTGGGCCCACGCTCCCGAAATCCAGCCCCCTCAGTTCAGCCCGCCCCACAGCTTGCCGCACAGCTGGTGGATCGGGCCTGCTGGCCTCCTGGGGAATAACTCTAACCCTAGGTCGGCCCGCGCGGGGCCCCTCCCAAGGGGCCTGGTGCCGCCACACCAGGGCATGGGGAACCCCGAAAACCAGCGACAGACACACTCTGCCGCCCCGCCACCACCAGGGCCGCTAGGGTCGCCGCTGGTCATTCAGAGCGGGAGAACGGGCAGGGCCTTCTGAGCCCCTGGCGACATTCTAAGGCCTGACTTGCCAAAACGCTTGGTCCCACACTCCCGCTCGCCAGCACCCTCCCCTGGCCCACCCTTCTGCTCGCCGCACAGCCGGGTGATTGGGCCTGCTGGCCTCCTTTGGCCTATCCCTAACCCTAGGTCGGTCCCCGAGGGACCCCTCCCAAGGGGCCTGGCGCAGCCATGCCGGGGATTCGGGACCCCCGAGCGCCAGCTCCGGACTCACCCTGCCGCCCCGCTTCAAACCGGGCTGCTAGGGGCGCTGCCGGTCATTCAGGCCATGAGAACGGGCAGGGCCCTCCGACCCCCCGGCGACTGTCAAAGGCCACCCATGCCAAAACCCTTGGGCCCACGCTACCAATAGCCAGCACCCGCACCTCAGCGCGCACCTCCGCTCGCCTCACAGCTGGCGGATCGTGCCTTTCGGCCTCCTGGGGGCTAACCCTAAACCGAGGTCGGCCCCCGAAGGGCCCCTTCCAAGGTGCCTATCTCATCCATGACGGGATTGGGGACCACCGAGCCCCTTTGCCAGACTCACCCTGCTGCCCCGCCACTACCCGGGCCGCTAGGGGCACCACTGGTCATTCATGGTGGGAGAATGGGCTGGGCCTCTGAGCACCAGGCGAATTTGAAGGCCCCCAGCGTCAAAACGCTTGACCCATGCTCCTTTGAAGGCGCACCGAACCAAAACCCTTGGGCCCTGGCTCACGTTCACCAGCACCCTCACCTCGGCCCAACTCTCCGCTCGATGCACGGGTGGCGTATCGGGCCTACGGGGCTCCTGGGGGCTAACCCTGACCATAGGTTGGCCCCCGAGGGGCCCTTCCCAAGGGTCCTGGTGACGCAACACTGGGGATGGGGACCTTGTGCCTAAGTGCCGGACTCACCCTGCTGCCCTTCAGCCACCCAAGCCGCTAGGGGACCACCGGTCAATCAGGACAGGAGAACGGGCAGGGACCTCCGAGCCCCCGCTGACCTTCGAAGGCCCCCCCGCGCAAAAACGTTGGCTCCCATGCTCCTGCTCCCAGCGCCCTCACCTCGGCCCGCCCCGCCGCTTGATTCAGAGCCGGTGGTAGGGCCTGTCAAGCTCCTGGGGCTAACCAAAACCCTAGGTCGGCCCCGTGGGGCACATCCCTAGGCGCCTGGCTCTGCAACGCTGGGGATTGGTGACTCAGAGCCCCAGAACCGGACTCACCCTACCGCACTGTCGCCACCCGGGCCACTAGGGGCGCCGCCGGTCATTCAGGACAGGAGAAGGGACAGGGCCCTGGAGAAATGGGCGACATTTGAAGCCTCCCGCCAAAATGCAGGGTCCCACGCTCCCGCTCGCCAGAGCCTTTACCTCGGCCTGCGCACCTCTCGCCGCCCAGCCAGAGGATTGGGCCTGCCGCCTCCTGGGTGCTAACTCTAACCCTAGGTCGGCCCCCTACGAGCCCCTCCCAAGGGGCCTGGCCCTGCAACGCTGGGGATTGGGGATCCCCGAGCCCCAGCGCGCGACTCCCCCTGCCGCCCACTGCCAACGGAGCCGCTAAGGGCACCGCTGGTTATTCAGGGCAGGAGAATGGGCAGGGCCCTTCGAGCCATGGCAACATTCGAAGGCCCAGGGCCGGCCGGCCTCCTGGGAGCTAACCCTAACCATAGGTCGGCCCCCGAGGGGCCCTTCCCAAGGGGCCTGGCGTCGCAACGCTGGGGATTGGGGACCCCCAAGCCCCAGGGCCGGATGCACCCTTGTGCCCCGCCTCACACGGACCACTAGGGGCGCCGCCATTCATTCAGGGTGGGAGAACTGCCAGGGCCCTCCGAACCCCCACCGACCTTCGAAGGCGCCCAGAACCGAAACGCTTGGGACCAGGCTAATGTTCACCAGGACCCTCACCTCGGCCCAACTCTCCGCTCGACGCACAGGTGGTGTATCGGGCCTGCGGGGCTCCTGGGGGCTAACCCTGACCATAGGTTTGTCCCCGAGGGGCCCTTCCCAAGCGTCCTGGTGATGCAACGCTGGGGATGGGGAACCCGTGCCCAAGTGCCGGACTCACCCTGCTGCCCTTCAGCCACCCAAGCCGCTAGGGGACCACCGGTAAATCAGGACAGGAGAACGGGCAGGGACCTCCGAGCCAACACTGATCTTCGAAGGCCCCCGCGCAAAAACGTTGGCTCCCATGCTCCTGATCGGGTCCACCGGCCTCCAGGGGGCTAACCATAACCCTAAATCGATCCCCAAAGGTCCACTCCCAAGGGGCTTGGCGCAGCAACACCGGGGATTGGGGACCCCGAAACCTCAGCACCTGACTCACCCTGCCGCCCAGCCACCACCCGGGGGCTTGGGGTGTTGCAGATCATTCAGGGCGGGAGAACAGGCAGGGCCCTCCGAGACACGGCGACCTTCGAAGGCCCCCCGCGCAAAAACGGCAGACCCACCCTCCCACTCACCAGCGCCCTCACCTCCATCCGCCACTCCACTCTCCACACAGATGGCGAATAGGGCCTGCCGGCCTCCTGGGGGCTAAACCTAACCCTAGGTTGCCCCCGAGGGGCCTCTCCCAAGGGGCCTGGCGACGCATCGCCAGGGATTGGGGACCCCCAAGGCCCAGCGCCGGATGCACCCTGTCGCCCCTCCCTGCCGGGCCGCTAGGCGCACCGTCGTTCATTCAGGGTGGGAGAAGGGGCAGGGCCCTCCGAACCCCCGCCTATGCACGAAGGTGCCCCAAATCAAAACGCTTGGGCCCAAGCTCATGTTCACCAGCACCCTCAAGTCGGCCCGCACCTCCGCTCCTCACACAGCCAGCGACTCGGGCCTGCCGGCCTCCTGGGCGCTAACCCTAACCCTAGGACGGTCCCTGAGGATCCCTTCCTAAGGGGCCTGGCGCCACAACGCTGGGGATTGCGGACCCCCAAGCCCCAGCGCCGGACGCACGGTGCCGCCCCACCCCACAATAGCCGCTAGGGGCGCCACCATATATTCAGGGTGGGAGAACTGGCAGGGCCCTCTGAACCCCCGCCGACCTTCGAAGGTGCCCCGAACCAAAACCCTTGGGCCCTGGCTCACGTTCACCAGCACCCTCACCTCGGCCCAACTCTCCGCTCAATGCACAGGTGGTGTATGGGGCCTGCGGGGCTCCTGGGGGCTAACCCTGACCATAGGTCGGCCCCGAGGGCCCCTTCCCAAGGGTCCTGGGGTCGCAACGCTGGGGATGGGGACCCCGTGCCCAAGTGCCGGACTCACCCTGCTGCCCTTCAGCCACCCAAGCCGCTAGGGGACCACCGGTCAATCAGGACAGGAGAACGGGCAGGGACCTCCGAGTCCCCGCTGACCTTCGAAGGCCTCCCATGCAAAAAAGGTTGGCTACCATGCTCCTGCTCCCAGCGCCCTCACCTCGGCCCGCCCCTCTGCTTGTTTCAGAGCCAGTGGATAGGGCCTGCCAAGCTCCTGGGGCTAACCAAAACCCTAGGTCGGCCCCGAGGGGCACATCCCAAGGGGCCTGGCTCTGCAACGCTGGGGATTGGTGACTCAGAGCCCCAGAACTGGACTCACCCTGCCGCACTATCGCCACCCAGGCCGCTAGGGGCGCTGCCGGTCATTCAGGGCGGGAGAATGGACAGGGCCCTGGAGAAACCAGCAACATTTGAAGCCTCCTGCCAAAATGCAGGGTCCCACGCTCCCGCTCGCCAGAGCCTTTACCTTGGCCCGCGCACCTCTCGCCGCCCAGCCAGAGGATTGGGCCTGCCGCCTCCTGGGTGCTAAATCTAACCCTAGGTCGGCCCCCTACGACCCCTCCCAAGGGGCCTGGCCCCACAACGCTGGGGATTGGGGATCCCCGAGCCGCAGCACGGGACTCCCCCTACCGCCCCACCGCCAACGGAGCCGCTAAGGGCGCCGCTGGTTATTCAGGGCAGGAGAACGGGCAGGGCCCTTCGAGCCATGGCAACATTCGAAGGCCCAGGGCCTGCCAGGGGCTTGGGGTGCTGCTGTTCATTCAGGGTGGGAGAACGGGTAGGGCACTCCGAGACACGGCGACCTTCAAAGACCCACCGCGCCAAAACGCCCGGGCCCACGCTCCTGCTCGCCAGCGCCCTCACCTCGGACCGCTGCTCTGCACACTGCACAGGCAGCTGATTGGGGCTGCCGGCCCCCTGGGGGCTAACCCTAACCCTTGGTTGGCCCCTGAGGGGCTCCTCCAAAGGGGCCTGGTGCTGCAACGCTATGGATTGGGGACACCCGAGCCCCAGTGCCAGACTCACCCTGCTGCCCCTATGCCACCCGGGCCTTGAGTGGCGCCGCAGGTCATTCAGGAAGGAGAACAGGCAGGGCCCTCCGAACCCCCGGCGAGCTTCGAAGGGCCCCCATGTCAAAACGTTTGGGCCCACGCTCCCACTCGCAAGTGCCCTCACCTCGTCCCAAACCTCCGCGTGATGCACAGCCGCTGATCGGGTCCACCGGCCTCCTGGGGCTAACCATAACCCTACATCGATCCCCAAGGGTCCCCTCCCAAGGGGCTTGGCGCCGCAACGCCGGGGATTGGGGACCCCGAACCTCAGCACCTACTCACCCTGCCGCCCAGCCGCCACCCGGGGGCTTGGGGTGTTGCCGTTCATTCACGTCGGGAGAACAGGCAGGGCCCTCCAAGACACAGCGACCTTCGGAGGCCCCCCCGCGCAAAAACGCCCAGGCCCACCCTCCCACTCACCTGCACCCTCACCTCGGTCCACCACTCCACTCTCCACACAGCTGGCGACTAGGGCCTGCCGGCCTCCTGGGGGCTAAACCTAACCCTAGGTTGCCCAAGAGGGGCCTCTCCCAAGGGGCCTGGCACCGCAACGCTGGGGATTGGGGACCCCCAAGCCCCAGTGCCGGATGCACCCTGTCGCCCCTCCCCACCAGGGCCGCTAGGGGCGCCACCGTTCATTCAGGGTGGGAGAAGGGGCAGGGCCCTCCGAACCCCCGCCTATGTTCCAAGTCTCCCGGAATCAAAACACTTGGGCCCAGGCTCATGTTCACCAGCACCCTCAACTCGGCCCGCACCTCCGCTCCTCGCACAGCCAGCGACTCGGGCCTGCCGGCCTCCTGGGCGCTAACCCTAACCCTAGGACGGCCCCTGAGGGTCCCTTCCTAAGGGGCCTGGAGCCACAACGCCAGGGATTGGGGACCCCCTAGCCCCAGCGCCGGATGCACGCTGCTGCTCTGCCCCACACAGGCCGCTAGGGGCACCGCCATTCATTCAGGGTGGGAGAACTGGCAGGGCCCTCTGAACCCCCACCGACCTTCAAAGGCACCCAGAACCAAAATGCTTGGGCCCAGGGTCATGTTCACCAGCACCCTCACCTCGGCCCAACTCTCCGCTCGATGCACAGGTGGTGTATCGGGCCTGCGGGGCTCCTGGGGCCTAATCCTAACCATAGGTCGGCCCCCGAGGGGCCCTTCCAAGGGGCCTGGCATCGCAACGCTGGGGATGGGGACCCCGTGTTCAAGTGCCAGACTCACCCTGCTGCCCTTCAGCCACCCAAGCCGCTAGGGGACCACCGGTCAATCAGGACAGGAGAACGGGCAGGGACCTCCGAGCCCCCGCTGACTTTCGAAGGCCCCCCATGCAAAAACGTGGGCTCCCATGCTCCTGCTCCCAGTGCTCTTACCTCGGCCCGCCCCTCCGATTGATTCAGAGCCATTGGATAGGGCCTGCCAGGCTCCTGGGGGCTAACCAAAACCCTAGGTCGGCCCCGAGGGGCAAATCCCAAGGGGCCAGCTCTGCAACGCTGGGGATTGGTGACTCAGAGCCCCAGAGCCCGACTCACCCTGCCGCACTATCGCCACCTGGGCTGCTAGGGGCGCCGCCGGTCATTCAGGGTGAGAGAAGGGGTAGGGCTTTCCGAGTCCTGGGTGACTTTCAAAGGCTCCTAGCGCCAAAATGCTGGTGCCCAAGCTCCCGCTCCCCAGCACCCTCACCTTGGCCCACCCCTCCGCTCCATGCACAGCGGGCGGATCGGGCCTGCCGGCCTCCTGGGGGCTAACCCTAAAACTAGGTCGGACCCCAAGGGGCCTCCCCCAAAGGTCCTGGTGCCGCAACGCTTGGGATTGGGGACCCCCGAGCCCCAGCCAGGACTCACTTTGCTGACCCGCCACCACCTGGGCTGCTAGGGCCGCCGCCGGACATTCAGGGTGGGAGAATGGGCAGGGCCCTCCTAGCCCCCAGAGACCTTCAAAGGCCCGCAGCGCCAAAATGCTTGGGCTTACATTCCAGCTCGCCGGCGCCTTCACCTTGGCCCGGTCCTCCGCTACCATGCAGCTGGTGGATCATGCCTGCTGGACTCATGGTTCTTAACACTAACCCTAGGACGGCCCCAGAGGGGCCCCTCCAAGGGGCCTTGCGCTACAACACATGGCATTGGGGACCCCCAAACCGCAGTGCCAGACTCACACTGCCACCCTGCCACCACCCGGGCCACTAGGGGCACCACTGGTCATTCAGGGCGGGAGAACGGGCAGGGCCCTCCGAGCCTCTAGCAACGTTAAAAGGCCCCCGGCGCCAAAACGCTGGATACCATACTCCCGCTCGCCAGCACCCTCACCTCGGCCCACTCCTCTGCTCGCCGCACAGCTGGTGCATCAGTCCAGCTGGCCTACTGGGGTCTAACCCTAACCCTAAACCCTAACGCCTAATCTTAAACCCTAAACCTTAACCCCTAACCTAAACCTAACCCTAACCCCTAACCCTTACCCTAACCCTAACCTAACCCTAAACCTAACCCTAACCCGTACCCTAACCCGTACTCTAACCCTAACTCTAACCCGTACCCTAACCTGTACCCTAACCCTAACCGTAACCCTAACACGTACTCTAACCCGTACCCTTAACCCGTACCCTAACCTTAACCGTAAACTGTACCCTAACCCGTAACTTAAACCATACCCTAAACCTAACCATAACCCTAACAAGTACCCTAACCCGAACCCTAACCTTAACCCTAAATCCTGACCTTAACCCATACCCTAACTCGTACCATAACCCGTACCCTAACCCTACCCGTACCCTAACCCTAACCCGTACCCTAACTGTAATCCTAAACCCTAAACCATAACCCATACCCTAACCCTAACCAGCACCTTTAACTTAACCTTAACCCATACACTAACCCGTACCATAACCCATACCCTAACCCGTGCCCTATCCCTAACCCGGACCCTAACCCGGACCCTAACCCTAACCTGTACCCTAACATGGACCCTAACCCATACCCTAACCCTAACCCATACCCTGTACCTATCCCTAACACGTTCCCTAACCCATACCCTAACCCTAAACGTGCACCGTAACCTAACCTGTACCATAACCCTAAGCTGTACCCTAAACCTAACCGGTACCCTAAACCTAACCCGTACCATAAACTGTACCCAAATCGGTACGCCAACACTTACCCTAAACCGTACCCTAACCCGTACCCTAAACCGTACCCTAATGCGCACCCTAACCCGTACCCTAACCCTAACCCGTAACCTAAACCTAACCTGTACTCCAACCCTAACCCTAACCCTAAACCGAAACCCTAAACCCTAACCCGTACCCTAAACCCTAATCTGTACCCTAACCCATAACCTCCAACCTGTAACCCCTAAACCAAACCCTAACGAGTACCCTCTCCTTACCCTATCCCTAACCCCTACCCTCACCCATACCCTAACCATAACCCATACCCTAACCTTAAACCGTACCCTAATCCGTACCCTAACCCCGGGGATTGGGTACACCTGAGCCCCACCACGGGACTCAGCCTGCCACCCCTCAGGAAACTATGCCCCTTGGGGCGCCACAGGGCATCCCCTGCAGGAGAAATGGTAGGGCCCCCCTGAGCCCCCAGCGATCCTCGGCGACCCCCTACACGCCAACCCTGAGGCCCACGCTCATCCCGCCCCACGCCTTCCCTTCAGCTTGCCACTGAGCTCGTCGCAGAGCCGGCAGATCAGGCCTGCTGGGTTCCGGGGACCTAGATCTGACCCTAGTTCGGCTGGGTAGGGCCCGTCCCCTGGGACCCAGTGCCACAGCTCCAGGGACTGGGGACACCTGAGCCCCACTGCAGGACAAAGCCTGCCAGCCTGCAGGAAACCGTGCCCCTTGGGAGGCTGTGGAGCATTCAGGGCGGGAGAACCAGGAGGGCCCCCAGAGACCCTGGCGAACTTTGGCGATCCCTAAACCCAACCTTGAAGCCCATGCTCACCCCACCCCTCACCCTCACCTCAACCCGCGGCGGAGCTCGCCACATAGTGGGCAGATCTGGCCTGCGGGGTTCCTGGGCCCCAACCCTAACCCTAGTTCATCTGTGGAGGGGCCCCTCCCCAGGAGCCTGGAGCCACAGCTGCGGGGATTCAGGACACCTGAGCCCCACATCAGGACTCAGTCTGCCACCCTGCAGGAAACCGTGTGCCTTGGGAGGCCATAGAGCATTCAGGGCGGGAGAACCAGGAGGGCCCTCCTGAGCCACCAGCGAACTTCAGCGGCCACCCGCACCCCAACCCTGAGGCCCACGCTCACCCTCCCCACACCCTCACCTCCGCCTGTGTAGCTCGACATACAGCCAGCAGATCGGGCCTGAGGGGCTCCTGGGGCCTAACGATAGCCCTAGGCTGGCCGCGGGTTTGCGGGTCTCCCCAGGAGCCTTACACCGCAGCCCCGGGGAATTGGGATACCTGTGCCCCACCGCAGGACTCAGCTTGCCACCCAACAGGAAACCGTGCCCCTTGGGTCTCTACAGAGCCTACAGGGCACGAGAACTTGGGGAGACCCCCGGAGCCCGTCCCTACATTTGGCAGCCCCCCGTTCCCGAACCCTGAGGCCCATTGTCATCCTCCCCCATGGCCTCCTCTCAGCCCTCCACAGAGCTCGCCGCACAGCCTGCAGATTGTCCCTGCCGGGCTACTGGACCCTAACCCTTACCCTAGGTTGGCCACAGAGGGGTCCCTCCCTAGGGTCCTGGCACCACACTTCGGGGGATTGGGGACACCCAGGCCCCACCGTAGGACTCAGCCTGCAGCCCACAGTAAACTACACCATTTTGCACCCCCTGAGAGCCCCTTCTGGTGAACCCCGAACTTTGTGGGACCTTCCGGATGATACCCCAAGGCTCACACTCACCGGCCCTTGTGCCCTCATGTCACTCGGCCGGGGAGTTTTCTGAGCACTGGGAAGTTCGGACCTGCTGTCTCTTGAGGCCTAACCTAACCCTGGGTCCTCTGCTGAGGGTCCCTCCCCGTTTGCCAGCCTCCAAGGCACCAGGCATTGGGCTCACCTCCTCACGACTAGAGGACTCAGCCTGCCCCACAGCAGGAAACTGTCCATTTGGGGCTACAGCAAGGATTCATAGGAAAATCCGAGGGCCCCCCTCAGCCCATCCCAGGCAACCCCCACTTTCAGAGATCTCACCGCATCCAATTAATAGCTTCACGCTGACCTTTAAACTTGCTCTCCACGGAGATCTTTTGAAATTCTACACATGTCCAACCGATGGCATCATCCAGCTTCAGAGCCTTACCCAGGTTTAGGTCTTGAGATGGATTAAAATGGGAAGTCACTTCAATGATGACGACCAAAAGATACATGCATAAATGCTTCAAATCACTTGGCTTCAGGGAAATGTAAATCTAAACCCCTATAGATGCCATATCACACGAGGCCGAATATCTAAAAATAAGAAGACATGAAACTATACATGTTGGAGAGGATGTGGAGAAACGGGAACCCTCTTACACCCCTGTACGAATGCAGTCCGGTACAACAACTCTTGAAAATGGTACAGAGTTTCCTCAAGAAGTTATAAATAAAGCTACCCTATGTCCCAGCAATTGCACTACTGGGTATTTACCCCAAAGAGACAGAGGTAGTGAAGAAGGGACACATGCACCCCAGTGTTCATAGCAGCAATATCCATAATAGACAAACTGTGGAAGGAGTGCAGATGAGCATGGATAGATGAATGGATAAAGAAGATGTGGATCATATATATAATGGAATATTACTCAGCCATCAGAAAGGATGAATACTTACCATCACACCGACCTGGGTGGAGCTGGAGGGTATTATGCTGAGTGGAATAAGTCAATGAAAGAAAGACAATGATCATATGCTTTCACTCCTATGTGGAATATCAGAAACAAGGAAGAAGACCATAGGGGAAGGAAGGGAAAATAGAATGGGAAGTCATCAGAGAGGGAGAAAACCCATGATAGACTCTTAACTATCGCAAGAAACTGATGAATGTGGGAGGAGAAGTTGGGGGGGGTAACTGGGTGAGTAGCATTACGGAAGTCACACAATACAATGAGCACTGGGTGTTACACACGACTGAATATTTATTGAAGACTACATCTGAAACGAATGATGTACTGTAAGTTGGCTAATTGAATTTAAATTAAAGAATAAAAGACCTCGAATAAACAATCCTAAACATTTGTATGGAACCACTAAAGATTCCGAACAGCCAGTGCAATGTGGAAAAGAAAAACAAAGCTGGAGGACTCACAATTTCAGATTTCAGATTATACTACAAAGCTGCAGTCATCCTAACAAGACAGTACGGCACAAAAATAGACACAGCGACCAAAGGAACAGGATACAAGTTCAGACAGAAACCCGCAATTATGTGGTCCATGAATCTTCCACAAAGCAAGCAACGATATCAAAAGGGAAAAGGACAGTCTCTACAACAAATGGTGTTGGAAAAACTAGACAGCTACACACAAAAGAAAGAAATTAGACTGCTTTCTTACACAATAAAGACAAACACAAAACAGTTTCAAGACCTCAGTATGAGACCTGAATCCATAAAAATCCTACAGGAGGGAAGACAGTAACTTCTTGACATGGACCATACCAACGTTTTTCTAGACTGTGTCCTGAGGCAAAGGAAATGAAAGCAAAAATAAACTATTGGGAATACAGCAAAATAAAACGTTTCCACACGGCAGAAGAACAATGAAAACATAAAAATAGTAAGACAAACTACTCAAAGGGAGAAGATATTTGCAAAGATCATATGCAATAAAGGGATAGTGTCCAAAACATATACAACTGATACTACTCGACCCCCAAAAAACAAATAATCCAGGTAAAAAATAGGCAGAAGACATGGACAGACATTTCTCCAAAGAAGAAATACAAATGACCAACAGTCCCGTGAAAAGATGTTCACCATCACCCATCATCAGGAAAATGTAAATCCAAAGGACAATGAGGTAATATCTCAAACCTGTCAGAATGGCTAACATCAAAAGCACAACAAAGAGCAGGTGTTGGGAGGATGTGGATAAAGGGGAATCCTCGCAAACTGTGGGTGGGAATGCAAACTGTGGTGGCCACCGTGGAAAACAGTATGAAGGTTCCTCAAAAATTAAATATAGAACTACCCTACGATCCAACAATCACACTACTCGTATTTACCCCAAGAATAGGGAAAGAGTAACGTAAAAGGATACGTGCACCCCTATGTTTCTTGCACCATTATTTACAATATCACAATATGGAAGACACCCAAGTGTGTGTAGAAAAATTGACAAATGAGATGATAGATGTGTGTATTCACACACACACACACACACACACACACACACACACACACAATGGAGTATTACTCGGCTTGAAAAAGAATGAAACCTTGCCATTTGCAGACACATGGATGGAGCTAGAGAGTATTATCCTAACTAAAATCAGTCAGTCAGAGAAAGACAAATCCCATATGAGGTCACTCTAATGGGGAATTTAAAAAACAAACAAAAATAAATAACTAAAAGAGAAAAAGGAGACGCACCAAAATACAAACTCTTAACAATAGAGAACAAACGGATGGTTACCAGAGAGGAGGTGGATAGAGGGATGAGTGAAATAGATGAAGGGGATTAAGAGGACGCTTTTCTTGATGACCACTGAGTAATATATAGAATTACTGAATCACTCTATTGTACACCTGAAACGAATGTAACACTGTATGTTAGCTCTACTGGAATTAAAATAAATTTTAAAAAAGAATTTTCTTTCAGGAACCTCTTTGAAAAAGCTTTTCCTGTGCAATGTGCATAAGCCCTACTTGGGAGGATTCACTCTACAATAATTATTCACTCCATGCCTCAAATTCAGATTTCACTGAGTTCTTACCGTGGATTCCAGCCCACAGGAGCCATGGTCCTTTTCCGTCCAGGCTCAGCACCTATGCATTCAAGATTGGAAGTAGAGACACATGTCACTTCACAGTCCAGAAAGCTATTATTGTTTCTGTTTCAGTGTGAGAGAGTCACAGACTTTGGGACAGGTTTCAGAGCAGGTTTATTATGGATCCTGGATCTCTATTTCAATGTTCATTGCCTGGATCCATTTGGCTAATAGGTTCCCTGTGGATGGGCTTGCTTCCAAGCACATGCATGGAAGATGCAAAGGTGGGTGGGCTTGGTGCGGGACAGGAAGAAGACCAAAAACAGACAAGGGTCCGACCCTTCCCCTGATCCAGGAACTGCTATGGGAGAGGGTACGGGAGGTAGAATCCATGCGAAACTCCAAGGTCACCAGCTGAACACAGGAGGCATAGGTCAAGGGATCTAGAGATTCAGGGGTTGAAGGCTGCTCTGAGCTACCTCTGGGAGGAAGGGAGGGAAGGAATGAGAAGGAGACACTGCCTGCCCCTGGCCCATGCCAGTTGTCCACCGCTCCATCACGCATCAGTCTATGAGCTGACACAGCCTGGGCTCAGGATGGGCTGGCTCAGGTTCCACATTCCTCACTGGGACAGCTGGCCCCAGGGCTCAGAGACATGCTGAGGGAGATGAGAGGGAAAGCTGCCCCACCCAGGTCATCCCCTCCTTGGGCAGACAGCACTTCAGAACTGGTAAAAAAGAAAAAAAAAACCACTAACGGGGTTGAAAGACATGCCATGGATGAACTAAGGCATAGAGATATGTAAAATAACATTCATTTTTAAGTTCAGAGCTGTCATCTCAGGAAGTGGGGAGAGCTTCCCTGAAGAAGACTGAGGGGAGGGCAGGCCATGCTGAAAAGGGAGACATGACTCTCCTGATTGGGGACCTACACCCCCTTCCAGGGCAGGGCAACATCCTCGCATCACAGGAGATCCATGGAAGTGTTCCATCAGGGCCAGATATTTGTCTCAAGAAGGCTACCCTGGCATCGGACTGCACAGGACACAAGGGATGAGGGCCAGATGGAGGATGGACAATACGCCGGAGGCCATGGGGCTAGAGCAGAGGCACATGACCTTGAAGATGATGATGAAAAGCAGGAGGTGGCAGCATTGAGCTGGCCCGAAAGTACCATGGGAGCAGTGCCCACAGCTACACTGACTGGGTGCCTTCTGTGCCCGGTGTGGCTGACTTCAGGGCTCCAGACTAGTCCTGACCACAAGTCTAGGAAGTGTGCACCACCACCGGCCTCCTCTCCCCTTGCAGCTGCTAGGAATCACGGTCACAGACCCTGGTCAGCTTTCGTGGAAACCAAGCAGTGGCTCCCCCGCACGCTGCACCTCTGGTGGTGGTCCAGTGCAACCCTCGTGCCTGGCCAGACACTGATGTCTACCTGTCTGCACACAAATCCACAGACAGGAGGGTGTCCCTGAATTCCACAGCACCTGATGAGACAGATCTACAGAATCCAACACCCAGTGGGTCACTGGGGACCTCACCTATGGTCATGGAGCTCACTATACCTTATTTCTGTCACTTCCCACAGAAAGCCTGGTTCTCATCCCCCACAATACCATACATCCTAGTTGCTGACCTGGGGTTATGCCATGAACACACATGGCACCTTTCTTTAAGTGAAGGCTATGCCTACACCTCCTGGAAAATATTTCTAATGAAGTACAAGTCCATCAGGACTATGGTGTGAACGGTAGCACACAGCCTGCATGGTAGTAGTCAGTAATTCTAACAAGTGTTATCCCCACCCCCCATCTCATAAAACCTTCCTCCTGCCCACTGAACTCATGGTCTGCCCACAGAAAACCCTCCAGGAAACAAACCTTTCATCTGAATGCTCTCTTCACCTTCTGCTTCAAATCTTGTCCAACCACAATGATATGAAACTAGAAATCAGTCTCAAGAAAAAAATGGGACAGTCAAAAATAGGTGGAGATTTTTGGGGCCTGGGTGGCTCAGTCGTTAAGGATCTGCTTTCAGCTCAGTTGGTGATGCCAGGATCATGGGATCTAGCCCCGATTCAGGCTCCTTGCTCAATGGGAAGCCCGCTTCTCCCTCTCCCACCCCGCTGCTTGCGTTCCCTCTATCGCTGTCTCACTCTCTGTCAGATATAAATAATCTTAAAAAAATATGTGGAGATTTAACAACATGCTACTGAACAACCAACAGTCAAAGAAGAAATCAAAAAAATTTTAGAAGTACCTTGACACTGATGAAAAAGACAACCTACAAAACCTTATGGGATCCAGCAAAAGTAGCTTTATGGGGGATATTCATTGAAACTCAAGTCTTCATCAATCCATGAGAATGCTCTCCAATAAACAACATGATTTATGTGGTAAAGAATTGGAAAAAAAAAAACAACCAACAAAGCCCCAAATTAGTAGAAATAAGGAAATAACAAAAAGGAAGGCATAAATAAATCCAACCGAGACTAAAAAGACAAAAAAAAAAAAAAAAACAATGAAAATGAGAGCTGCCTTTTTTGGAAAGATAAACAAACTGACAAACTTAGCTAGACTCACCAAGAAAGACAGAGGACTCGAATACAATCAGGAAAGAAAGATAATGGATTCCTGTATCATATCAAAATCAAAAGAACTCTTCAACTTTGGACACAACAACTTCTTGCAAGCCAGGTCTCTAAAGGCAAAGGAAATAAAAGCAAAAATGAACTATTGGCAATTAATCAGGATAAAAATCTTCTGCTCGGCAAAGCAAACGATCAACAAAACAAAAAGGCAACCTATGGAATTGAAGAAGATATCTGCAAATGATATTACAGATAAAGGGCTGGTATTCAAGATCTATAAAGAACTCCTCAAACTCGACACCCAAAAAATGGGCAGAAGACACAAAGAGATACTTCTCCAGAGAAGACATACAAATGGCCAACAGACACATGAAAAAATGCTCCACATCACTTGCCATCAGGCGAATACAAATCAAAACGACAATGAGATAACACCTTACACCAGTTAGAATGGTTAAAATTAACAAGGCAGGGGGCACCTGGGTGGCACAGCAGTTAAGCGTCTGCCTTCAGCTCAGGGCGTGATCCTGGCATTATGGGATCGAGCCCCACAACAGGCTCCTCCGCTGTGAGCCTGCTTCTTCCTCTCCCACTCCCCCTGCTTGTGTTCCCTCTCTCGCTGGCTGTCTCTCTCTCTGTGGAATAAATAAATTCTTTTTAAAAAAGGGAGGGCACTTGTCATAATGAGCACTAGGTGTTATATGCAAACAATGAATCATGGAACACTACATCGAAAACAAATGAAGTACTGTAGGGTGAATAACAATTTTAAAAAAAGAGAAAGATATGAAATCCATACAGGAAAACTGGCACAGTTTGCAAATGACATGAAATCCCGAAAGATTCCACAAAAAAAAAAATACTGTTAGAATAAACAAATTCAAGAAAGCTGCAGGATATAAAGTCAATATGCAGAGACCTGTTGTCATTAATTTTTTCAAATTTTATTTATTTATTTGACAGGAAGAGAAAAAGCACGACCAGGGGGAGTGTCAGAAAGAGGGAAAAGCAGACCCTCGCTAAGCAGGGAGCCCAGCACGGGGCTCGATCCCAGAACTCTGGGATCATGACCTGAGCTGAAGGTAGACGCTTCACTTATGGAGCCACCTAGATGACCCAACTTCTTGCATTTCTGTATACTGATGAAACACTTTCGCAAAAAGAAATTTAAAAAGCAACGCCATTTACAATTCCATAAAAAAATCTAGGAATAAAAGTAACCAAGAATGAGAAAGACATAGTACACTCAACACATGGCAGAAAATAAATGAAAAATATGTGTGTCGAGGGGGGCAGAATGTATGGGTCAAAGATTTGGAAGGCAACACAAACAAATGGTAGCATACGCCATGCTCCTTAACTGGAAGATTAATTATGTGAACATGTCCATCATACCCAAAGCAATCGACAGATGTGATGAAATGCCTATCTGAATTCCAGTGTCATTATTCGAGGAAATAGAAAACAGTCCTCAAACTTGTATGGAATCACAAAAGACACCAAATCCGCAAAGCAACCTGGAGAAAGAGGTGCAGTCAACACACTCCTGGATTTCAAGCTGGATTATAAAGCTGTTGTCATCAAAACAGGATGGTACTGGCATAAACACAGACACCATGTCAGTGAAACAGTACAGAAAGCTCAGAAACTTACCCACATGTAGATGATCCTAATTTACGACACAGCAGCAGAAGATATGCCATGAGGGAAGGACTGTCTCTTCAGTGAGCGGTAACAGGCAAATGGACACTAAATGCAGAAGAATATAACTGGGTCACTTTCTTACACCACACACAAAATTTTTAATGGATGAATGATTTGAACATAAGACCTGAATCCATAAACCTCCAAGAAGACACAGGTACTAAGTCTCTCGACATTGTTTTTGGCAAAGAGTCTTCAGATCGGACACCAAATGCAAAGGCAACAAAAGCAGAAATAAACAAGTGGAACAACATCAAACTGAAATCTTCCACACAGCAAAAGAAACCAGCAAAAACTTAAAAGGCCACTGACCCAATAAGAAAAAAATATCTGCGAATCATATGTGTGAGAAGAGGCTAATATCCAAAATACACACAACACTCATGCAAATCAAAACAAAAAAAAAAACTATATAAAAAATGGGAGGAATATGTGAATATATACTTTCCAAAGATGGCACACAGGTGTGAATAGACAGAAAAAGTTGTTCGACATCACTAATCATCGTCAGAGAAACATCAGTCAAACCCACAATCGGCTATTCTCTCACAACTGTTGGAACAGCAATTGTGCCATAGACAGACACCAGGTGGGGTCAAGGGTGTACAGATGAGGAGACACTGTGCACTGTTGGTGGGAATGGAAACTGGTGCAGCCACTGTGACAAACGGTATGGAGGTTCCTGAAAAAAATAAATACAACTACCCCATGACCCAGTAATGGCTCTATTGCGTATTGATTTGAAGAACACAAAAATGCTGCCTCAAAAAGACAGATGCACTCCCACGTTCACTGCAGCATTATTCACAAGAACGAGACATGGAAACACAGACCTTGGGGGCCTTATGCCAAGTAACTCAGACACAGAAAGACCAATACCAGATGTTCTCATGTACATTCCACGTGGAATAAACAAATTCTGAGCGCATAGATACTGAGAGCAGGTTGGTAGGTGCCAGATTCGGGGATGGGGTGGTAGAAACGGAAGAAGGTGGTCAAAGTCTCAATGTTTGAGTGAGAAAATCCTACAGTCATGAAATGTTCTGTCAGGCATGGAGACTAAAACTAATCCCGCAGCATGGGGTATAGGTTTCCCTGCTCTTTGAAAGTACAGGGCTTCTGAGAAACCTTGCACAGCAGAAATGGTGTCAAGAAGGAATGACCATTAATTTACACGAAGAATTAGACAGTGTGCTCAGACTCCAAAATTCCTTCTCTTTGGCTTTTCTTAGGCCTCAGGACACAAGTTTCTAAGGGAGGCCCAGCATAAATGAAGATAAAGCACAGCAGAGGCTCACAGACACAATTCAAAGTGCTGGTGGCTGGATGCAGAGAGCGGTTCCCAGAGGAAGGAGCTGGTTGGGGTGCACGCCGCCTCTGTCATGCTTCTCCCCAAAACAGATGCTGAACGCGATTCTCACTGTTCACCTTTTTTCATAAGAGGGAAATCCTCTTCAGGTCTCTTCCTCTTACTGAAGCTGGGTAATAACCTACGTCTTTCAAGAAAGCCCAGTGTCTTACTTTGAAAGTTTACAAAGTGGGGGATACTTGTACTTGAGCATTGCTGAGGGAGGAGATGTGAAAGGTCCTCAAAGACACAAACCTCAGCAGATCCACCGGGAAAGGCACCTTCCTCAGCATGCAGAACACGGACTACCTCCTACCCCCTGAGAAGCCCTCTCCTTCCTCTCGATCAGGACAACCCACAACACCTGAGAGTTACCCCAATTCCTCTGTTCTCCTGCTCCTAATAGCTAACCCATCAGCAAATCCTGTGAGCTCCATCTTCAAAATGGACCCAGAATAGGTCTAACCACTCCATCCAAGGCCACCTCTCTGGTCCACACTGCCTGAGTTCCTGGAAAAGCTTCGTCATTGACCTGCCTTGCCATCTTCAACCCTCTGTCATCTGTTCTCAACACTGTAGCCAGGATGGCCCAGTGAAACAGCGTCTCATGGGGTTATAGCCCTGGAAGAGCTTTCTGTCACACTCTTTCACCTCTCTGAGCTCATGTCCTAAGCTGTCTCCTATGGCCACAGGGTCTTCTTGTTGCTCCTGGACATAACTGGAATTCTCCTGCCCCAGAGCCTTTGCACATGCTTTCCCTTCTGTTCAGAATGCTTTTGATGTGTTCTCACACACCTTTCGAGAAGTGTGAATTGGAGTGACAGGGACAGAATTGAGGCTGTGTATTGAGTGAGGCTGGTGGCCCAGAAGAACGTTCTCTGCCACCTCTCTGCCTGTGCCTCACTTGTCCTCAGCGAGGAACTTGCACACAGCCCGCACCTGTCACAACTCTCACCCAGGAGACCCACAGCCACCTCTAGAGCCCACCCTGCCCACTCCCTGCTGCAGAATGCATTCAGCTCTCCTCTGGAACCCCTGTCAGCTTTACACAGACCTGGAACTCCCCTGTCTCCTGCAAAGCTCCCGGATTCCTCCTCTTCTTCCAAAATAACACTGGTGCAAGGCTTTCATGAGAAAGCTATAATGCTAACTAATGAAAGGTTGACACCTACTTTCCCCTTCTGTTGCCTTTCTCTCCACGTTCTTTCCTACCTGTGCAAACTGTAACATATCAGTGGAACATGAACATGCTCTGAGATCTGAATCTTTCATTGCAGCTTTCTGAGGACTCCTTATGTGATAAGAAACTAGTGTATCCTACAACAGGGTGTTTTACATCTATCCTCTGTAGAATAGTACAGCCCAAATCACTACAATTTTACCTCACTCTTCATGAAGCAGAACACTTTTTGCTTTCTTCTCTTACTTAAATTCCAGTTAGTTCACATGCCATGGAATATTCGCTTCAGGGGTAGGATTTAGTGATTCCTCATCTGCATACAGTACCCAGTGCTCATCACAAGTGCCCTCCTTAATACCCCTCACCCATTTAACTCTTCCCCCCATGCCGCTGTCCTGCAGCAACACTCAGTTTCTTCTCCAAGGTTGAGTCTATTACCTTGTTTGCCTCTCTCATCACCCCTCAACTCTGTTCATCTGTTTTCTTTCTGAAATTCCACAAGCGTGAGAGATAGGATATTTGTCTTTCCTCACTGATTTTGCTTAGCTTAATATACTCTAGATCCATCCACATCCTTGCAAACGGTAAGATTTCATTCTTTTTGAAGCTGGGACATATTCCATTGTATATATGTATCCCCCATCTGCTTTATCCATTCATCAGTGCATGGACTTTGGGTTTCTCTCCATAGTGTGGCTACTGTGGACATTGGTGCTATAAACATCATGGTGCATGTTCACCCTTTGAATCTGCATTTCTGTATCCTTTGGGTAAATACCTAGGAGAGCAATTGCTGGATCATGCGGTTGTTCAATGTTTAACTTTTTGAGGAACCCCCACACTGTTTCCCAGACTGGCTGCACAACTTTGCATTCCCACCAACAGGATGGGAGGGTTCCCCTTTAAGCAGAACATTATCTGCTGGCAATTTCATAAGAGGAAACAAAACCTCTGGGAGATGCACCCAGGGTCAGGCAAGCAGTTGCAGACTTCACACCAAGGCTCCTGACGCCAAGCCCCTTGAAGCCACCAGCATGCCACTATCCAAAAGAATTCCCAGACTCTCCTTCTGACTCCACCACCAAAGAAACTACAGAGAGAATATGGCACCTCAAAATATCGAGATAATACATTTAGTAAAACTAGAATGTCAAGCTCAACTTTTAAACAGGAATAGGCCACTTTGGATAATTTTCAATTTTCCCTCCACCCTAATTTTAACTCTTCTGATGAATAAACTAATCAATGATGAAACATCACCTTTGTCAAATGACATCATCCAAGTCTGTATCAGATGAAAAAAAGCCACCTAACCCTAGATGCTGGCCACTCCACCAAATCTTAGGCCCAATTGAATAAACACTGTTAGATGAAGGAACAAATTAGATGTTACAAACAGGCACAGAGTGAATCTCACCTCCCCTTTCTAATAAAAGAGGGTTCCTAGGAAACAGATGGTCAAAATACATTTGTAAGCAATAAATGGACAGAGAAATTGTGATCCCCTGCAAAGTTCTACCAGCAGGGAAACTAAATAATTCTTCCACCAAACCCAGAATGCTGGCAGCTACTTCAATTTTACTTTGTGTTCCAACTAGAGAAAAGAGAAAAGCCCAGGAGGTTTTGGGATAATGAGAGGTTTTACCTCCAGCCCTGACATAGATAGGACATTTTGCCAATCATACCTGTGCTTTCTCTGAACACTGGCGTCCTGTGACAAGCTTCCTTGCTGACTCAGATGCTGATGTTCAAAACCTCGGGTTTTTTGGAGCCAGAGCAGAGAAGTGTTGTCAGCTGGGGACAAGAAGCCACCTCTGACCTTAAGCCTGCACACCTGCTTCGGTTTCTGGGCGAAGGGGCAACACATACTTGTTGTTTAGCAGTAATTATCTTTATTCTCAATAGACCAATGACCTTGCCTTTTCTGGAAAGCAGACTTACTCTTCTAAAGAAACCCTCAATTCGTCTATTCCCAATGCAAGTAGAGTGGAAAATTTATTTCTCACTTAAATAGAAAACACTGTTATTGTCGACACTGCGTGAATGAACTTTTAAAAACATTTTAGAGAGAAAGGAAGAGACCTTTATTCAAACCCAAGTCAGGACAGCTGCCTGGGAGACACAATCTTCACCATGAAGTGAGTGCTCCGGGGAAAGAACATTTGGGGCAGGCTTATATATTTTTTTCTGTTTTGTTTTACATACAGAGTTATACACCACAATGAGGATCTTCTTAGATTCCAGAAAGTGACAGACTCTTTCTTATGTTTTCAGTATGTACATGTCAGGATGACTTTAATCTTATGGGAGCCAAAGAGGTTCTTTATTTTTTCTTATATTTATGTTGGCATTTTTTTGGTTATTGTTTTCTTCTTGAAGCAGATGTGCAACATGTGCTTGGGGCAGAAATAGGGCCCATGCTTTGAGGTTTTGCCCAGTCATTTTGAGCCGGGGAAAATGTTAAAGGATAGCTTCCCTGGGAGCCCAGGATCAGGGCCCACAGATGATATAAGATAAAAATTCCGTTTATCATTATAATTACTCCTAAATGGAGGAATTTGAGACAAAAGCACCTTTCACAAGAGTACCAAGAAATCAAAATGATACCCACAAAAGGCTGCCTGCTCCATGGTCAGCACAGGTAACAGAAGTGTTCACAGTCTCTGGACACCTGCCCTTCTCCTGCCCAAATCTCTGAAGCACACAGACCACTTAAAATCAGAATTGTAGAACTGCTAGACACCTTAGAGATGTCTGGCACCATTCCCTTGGACTGCAGAATAAAACACAGTAGCTCGTTGTCACCAACTAATTTCAACATGAAGTGCCCCCTGGATGCACTAAGTTCTTTCTCTGCAAATGTTGACTAATGTAAGTCACAGTCATACCATATAAACACTACGATGGCTGGGAAGTCATCGTAGGTAAGGGAATATTTTAGCCATGTTTATAAGCATTGGCTCACTTTGTAGAAGAGGCTGAGCTGAGTGTTTTTAAATACTATTTCAGACCTGTTTTACAGCACCCTCTGAACATACCAGAGCCTGAATCGACTAAAAAAGATAGTTGGTTTCAGTAACTTTAATACCAGAAAAATATTATACTGTCTGTATTCCTTAGGATCTTTGAGTATCTTACCGAGAGGTCCTCCCCTGAGATAATGATCTTAATGATCACCATGGGCAGAGGTGAAAAGGCCCGCTAAATTCATTCCAGTTGTCCACATGACAAGAAAATCCTGATACTTGATAGGTTTCCAGATCGAGAAGACCAGAGATAAGAGGGAAATAGTACCCTGTATGGAAAAACAAGGGATTTAGAGTCAATTTGGGGATCCCACTTAGGTTTCTGACACTAAAATCCTCTGTGACTCATATCATCTGAGTCCCTTTCTAACGTCTGAAAATGTGCCTAAAAATATCTACACCCTAGTTTGAAGTTTAAGATGCAGAATGGTACAAAGAGCCAGTGTGATGTCTCTCAAGAACAGGTGCTCAGGAAGCCATAATTGCTATTAGGTCTATTTCTTTTCCAGAAGAAAGAACACATGTTGAATCCATATTTCTCATAGATGACTCACCAGATGATTTTCAAACCTGAAGGAAGGCCAAGAAGTCGCTCTTGTGTCATATTTCACTCAGAAATCATGTTGTTGGACTGATGAGGACGATACGAGAGCAACGTCATCACTAAGAGTGGGGAGCTTCTAATTTCCATATGGCCATGTTGACCCCCTTAGCTCAGAGCCACCAGAAAGGGCAGCTGGGGAGGGGGCACCGTCATCACTATGAGAGGGGAGCTTCCCATTTCCATATGGCCATGTTGACCCCCTTAGCTCAGGGCCACCAGAAATCACAGCTGAGGGGGACCACAGGCCAAGGCTGCCAGGTGTGGCTGGGGCAGGCAGAACTCTGACTTAAGGCTCAACTCCTGTCTAGGTTATTATAATGCTCTTCACAAAGAAAGTGCCATTGTGTGTGAGCCCTCATGTAGAAAAGGTTCAGAATTTCCATTGAGATTCCCTCTCTGACCTTTAGGATATGGAGCAAAGTTCCATGTAATTTTTAAACATTGAAGGACTTCCTGGTTTTCTTTTCGCTATGACTGTGGCTCAATTCCCCTGTGGTCTAAGAATAGAATCTAGTTAATTTCAGGGTTTAACATTTGTAGACTTGATTCGTGGCCCCACCTATCATCTATTTGGGTAAAGAGTCTATGACCACTTGAAAATAATGTATTCTGCACTTATTATGGAATATTCCCTATATGTCAATTAGGTCACATTTTTACCAATGTTTTGTCTGCTTTTTCTGTCAGATATTGAGAAAGGTATATTAAAATCTTCAAACAATGTTGCTCTATTCAACGTGGCATCGGAATCTACCAGTGTTAGAAGGCAAGAGAAACAAAAAGTATAAGAATTGAGGGGATAATTGTGACTATTCACAGATAATACGATTGTGTACATAGAAAATTCAAAACAGTCTATAAATACACTATTAGAATAAAAATGTAATTTATAAATTTGAGATGGATTGTAGCTTCCCATTGGACAGTTTCTGAATGAAAATGTAGAACCTGTAAATCTTGGGGTAGGACATAGGGTGCACTAACCATTTAAAAGAATTCAGTGGGACTTCATACAAATGTGACATTTCTCCTTATCTTATTACCATAAGAAAATGAAAAAGTGAACCGCAGGCTGGGAAGTAAAGATTTGCAATACACACACTGACAAAGACTTGTGAATAAAGAATTCCTGCTCATCAACCATAGAAAGTCTATTTATAAACGAATACTTCACAAAAGATTGACTGATGGCCAATAAGAACAGGAAAGGGTGCTCTACAGTATAATTTTCAGGAACAGCAAGGCCTTTCCTAAAATGAAAACATACACACAAACCAGTATTCCCTAGATGGATGACGTCCTTATTTCTGAGGACAGCTTGAAGAACAGACTAGCATCAAAGTAAAGTGATGGAATTCCTGACACTCAGAGGATGGACAATTGACCTCAAACTACAGTACAATTTCTAGACATCATTCGGTCCTCTGAGGCAGAAAACTACCACACCGCTTCCTACACCACACACGTTGCTTCCCAACCCCTACCATAAAAGGAGAAAATGAGAAACAGATAGGACTAGTAGGAAATAGCAAAAATCTCATGTGGGGATTATCCTGAAACACACTGATCACATAACTAGTGTAAGGAAGTGTAGGGAACTGACAAGGACAGAGACTCAAGAGGTACTTCTTTGGGAAATGCTGTCTGAAATCGTCACACCTTGGTAGGAGCTAATGAGGGCTCTGAGGATACCCTAGGGTTTGCTCACAAGGGTCTGCAACACCATCGCTGAGGACTGAAACTCGTCAAGACCTCAAAGCTTGCCTGATTGACTATTGGACTAAGAGATTCCCATGTTCTGAAAACAGATACCAACTAATTGAAAGGTTCACCTGGGCTCTCTCGGAGGCCCTACAAGAAGCTGAACCATTCACTGAAAATCAATTACACACACACACACACACACACACACACACACTCACACACACCCCATGTCATTTCACCAATTAATTAAACATTCAAGGTTCTTCCTACCTTTTCTTTTTCACATTGATATTTATACTCACATGTAATGTCATCATTTCTAATGAACACTGATGTCAAAATAGAGATCCATTGACACAATATTCACAAAATGGAACTTCCCTGCTGTCATTTTCAATATAGCGTTTTTTAAAGTTCATACATATTTTAGGTTTTTGGTAACTTATACAGGAGAAGATCAGCATTGAAAAACTCTGAATACTGACAATGAGTTTTAAGCCTAGAGAACAAAAATTGTCCAATTTCATAGATAATAAGGAACCAAAGGGAAAGCATGGAAGCTGTAGTCGAATAATTTTACACATGCGCATCCTGTATATTCTACTACTGACGGGCGTGTTTTATTACCACTCTACATCCATCAATTGTCTTCCACGTGCACCTGCACAGGTATAATGAAATACTACAGTAGAATGAAATGTCTGGGAACTACTTGGCGGCATCTATAATGAACAATGAAATTTCGATCTTATATTTGGTGAAATTCCACTGTCTGTCCCTTTAGACAATGGACCCTAAACAGAAGGGGGAATGAACCACGAAAGACTATGGACTCTGGGAAACAAACTGAGGGCTTCAGAGGGGAGAGAGGTGGGCATTGGGATGGGCCAGTGATGGGTATTAAGGAAGGTACATATTGCATGGAGCACTGGGTGTTATATGCAAATAATGAATCAGGGAACACTATATCAAAAACTAAGGAAATACTGTATAGTGACTAACATATCATAATAAAAAATTATTAGTAGAAAAAAATTAAAGGTTAAAAAAAACCAATACAGCTTTTCTGTTTCAAGAATAATCACAATTGAGAAAAAACTAACTTCCAATCCCTAGAGCAAAACACAGACCAAGTTCCATTTCACTCCCCTTTATTCACATTCTCTGTGGGTTCTAAGCTATTTCCCTACCTCCTTTCCTGCTGAGCAGGGAGCCCGGGTTCGATCCCAGAACCCTGGGATCATAACCTGAGCCAAAGGCACATGCTTAACTGGCTGAGCCAGCCAGAATCCCCAGCCATGTTTTTCTTAAGCAAAAGGACACTTTCTCACAATGCCTTCACATGACTTCACATGGTACCAGAGATCTGCATTTGCGTCTAGGAGGTTGCAGATGAAGGCAATTGCAAACTATCACAGTGGTTTATCAAATACAATGACCTGCCTGGTGACAGTGAAACTCTTATGAGCCCACGAGAGGGTGCTGTGACACTCAGCTGTGGCTGGGCTGGCACAGAGAACCAAATCCATTTCCCTGCCTGATGTCTGTGAGGAACAGATGCCCCCACTGTGAATGAGACCCTGCCACTGAGCTGTCCAGAGATGGCCATCCTCACGGAGGATGAGGGTAAAGGACAATGCCTGAGGAGACCTCATCTGTCTCTTTTATCTTTTCATATTTTTGACAGTGGACAAATCACTGCCTAGGAGTCCCCAACTACCTTAGTCTCAACGGTGAATGACCAAGAGGTTTTACAAAACACTTAAGATTTTCACCTCACAAATGGCCACAACCACTTACCATAGGGATTCAACATTAAGCAAAGATACTGTTCCTTGGAAGAGAGGTCCTGCCCACTGTTGTTTTTCACTTATATGCTCATCTTCCTTACCTCATGGTAACATAACCACCTTGATTCCTGTTTCCGTCTTCAGGAAGGCTGATGTGACTTGAAGGGCATTACCCTGACATCGTTCTTTCTTAGCAATAAGATGTGGACATTTCCCTAGTCCTACACACCCAAAGTTGAATAGGAATCAGGATTGAGGAGGCTGATGAGAGTTGAAGGTGTTTTCCTGTACAGGGTGGTTTATTACCAAAAAGGATGGGTTAGAGTCCTCGAAATTCCAGAACCTTTTCATTAATGCTTCCTACTCGTGAAAGATGATGTACATTGGTCTTTCTCTGTATAGTGTGGTGACTCAGAGAAAAGTGCTTAGCCCTTTCGTCAGACTTCCACGACCACTTTGGGGCTGGCTTCCATATTCACAAAGGATGATGTTAGGGCTAAGAGGGTTTCTGTACACTGTTATTTCTTACAGATAAGGGTATGGCATTTTTGTTACATTGCCAGAACCACTTACCACCGGGCTTGCCGGCCTCCTGGGGACTAACACTAACCCTAGGTGGGCCCCCGAGGGGCCCCTCCCAACGGGCCTGGTGCCACAACGTCGGGGATTGGGGACCCCTGAGCCCAGCGCCGGAGTTACCCTTCCGCCCCGCTGCAACGCGGGCTGCTAGGGGCGCCGCCAGTCTTTCAGGGCGATAGAACGGACAGGGCCCTCCAAGCCCCCGGTGACCTTCGAAGGCCCCCCGCGCCAAACCGCTTGGGCCCACACTCCCTCTAGCCAGTACCCTCACCTCGGCCTGCCCCTCCGCCTGCCTCAGAGCTGGCGGAACAGGCCTGCTGGACTCCTGGGGGCTAACACTTACCCTAGGTCGGCCCCCGAGGGGCCCCTTCCAAAGAGCCTGGCACCGCAATTGCGGGATTTGGGACCCCGAGCCCCAGTGCTGGACTCACTCTGCCACCCCGCATGCACCCAGGGTGCTAGGGGCGTTGCCAGTCATTCAGGAAGGGAGAACGCGCAGGGCCCTCCGATTCCCCTGGGACCTTCGAAGGCCCCCCCCCCCCCGTGCAAAAACTCTGGCTCACATGAGCCTGCTCTCCAGTGCGCTAACCTCGGCCCACCTCTCCGCTCGCTGCAGAGCTGGCGGATTGGGCCCGCAGGCATCCTGGGGGCTAACACTAATACTAGGTGGGCCCCTGAGGGTCCTCTCACAAGGGGCCTGGTGCAGCAATGCCAGGGATTGCGGATACCGTGCCCCAGCACCTCACTCACCCTGCTGACACGCCGCCACCCGGTCTGCTACGGGCGCCGCTGGTCATTCAGGGCGGGAGTATGGGCAGGTCCCTCCGAGCCCCCGGCGACTTTCGAAGACCCCCCATGCCAAAACTCAGGGGCCCACACTCCCGCTCACCATCGCCCTCACCTCGGCCCGACCATCCGCTCGTGGCACAGCAGGCGGATCGGGCCTGCTGGCCTACTGGGGTCTAACCCTAACCCTAACCCCTAACCCCTAACCCTAAGCCCTAAACCCTAACCCCTAACCCTAACCCTACCCTAAACCCTAACCCTTACCCTAACCGTAACCCCTAAACCTTAAACCCTAAACCCTAACCCTAACACTAATCCCTAAACCTTAATCCCTAACACTAAACCCTAAAGCCTAAATTCTAAACCCTAACCCTAACCGCTAACCACAAACCCCAAACCCTAACCCTAAACCTACCCCGACCCCTACCCTACCCCCAACCCTACCCCTAACCCTACACCTTCAGCTAACCCTACCCCTAACCCGTACTCTAACCCATACGCTAACCCGTACCCTATCCCTAACCCGGACTCAAACCCATACCCTAACCAGTACCTAAATCTAACATGTACCCTAACCTGTACCCTAACCCTAAACCGTACCCTATCCCTAACCTGTTCCCTAACTCGTATCCTAACTCTAACCCTAAACTGTAACCAAACCCCTACCATAACCCTAACCCATACCCTAATCTTAAACCGTACCCTAACCCGTACCCTAACCCATATGCTAACCCGTACCCTATCCCTGCCCGGAACCTAACCCATACCCTAACCCGTACCTAACCCTAACATGTACCCTAACCCATACCCTAAACCTTAACCGTACCCTATCCCTAATCTGTTCCCTAACTCGTATCCTAACTCTAACCCTAAACTGTAACCAAACCCGTACCATAACCCTAACCCATACCCTAACCCTAAACTGTACCCTAAACCGTACCCTAACCCGTACGCTAACCCGTACCCTAAACCGTACCCTAACCCGTACCCTAAACCGTAACTAATGCCTACCCTAACCCGTACACTAACCCTAACCCATACCCTAACACTAACCCAAACTCCAACCCTAACCCTAACCCTAAACCCAAACCCTAATCCCTATCCCGTACCCTAAACCTTAATCCGTACCCTAACCCATAACCCCTAACCTGTAACCCCTAAAGCCAACCCCAACCCGTACCCTCACCTTACCCTAACCCTAACCCCTACCCTCATCCGTACCCTAACAGTAACCCATACCCTAACCCTAACCCGTACCCTAATCTGTACCCTAACCCTGGGGATTGGGTACACCTGAACCCCACCACGGGACTCAGCCTGCCACCCCTCAGGAAACCATGCCCCTTGGGGCGCCACAGAGCATTCCGTGCAGGAGAACTGGTAGGGCCCCCCTGAGCCCCCAGTGATCCTCAGCGGCCCCCTACACCCCAACCCTGATGCCCACGCTCATCCCACCCCACGCCTTCCCTTCAGCCTGCCACCGAGCTCGTCGCAAAGCCAGCAGATCAGGCCTGCCGGGTTCCTGGGGTGTAGCCCTGACCCTAGGTCGGCTGGGGAGGGCCCTCCCCCGGGGCCCGGGCCGTAGCCCCGGGGACTGGGGACATCTGAGCCCCACTGCAGGACAAAGCCTGCCACCCTGCAGGAAACTGTGCCTTTTGGGGCTCTATGGAGCATACAGGGCTCGAGAACTTGGGGAGGCCCCCGGAGCCTGTCCTCAGCTTTGGCATCCCCCGTGCCCCAACCCTGAGGCCCATGCTCACTCTCCCCCATGACCTCATCTCAGCCCTCCACGAAGCTCACCGCACAGCCTGCAGATTGGCGCTGCTGATCTCCTGGACCCTAACCCTTACCCTAGGTTGGTAACAGACGGGCCCCTCCCCAGGGTCCTGGCACCCCACTCTGGGGGATTGGGGACACCCAAGCCCCACCGTAGGACTCAGCCTGCAGCCCACAGGAAACTGTACCATTTTGGGGCACAACAGAGCATTCAGGGCAAGAGAATTGGGGTACCCCCTGAGAGCCCCTGCTGGTGAACTCCGACATTTGTGGGCCCTTCTGGATGAAACCCTAAGGCTCACATTCACCCGCCCTTGTGCCCTCATCTCACTCGGCCTGGGAGTTCTCTGAGCACTGGGCAGTTCAGACCTGCTTTCTCTTGATGCCTAACCTAACCCTGGGTCTTCTGCTGAGGGTCCCTCCCCGTTTGCCTGCCTCCAAGGCACCAGGCATTGGGCTCACCTCTGCACGACTAGAGGACTCAGCCTGCCCCACAGCAGGAAACTGTCCATTTGGGGCTACAGCAAGGATTCATAGCAGGAAAATCGGAGGGCCCCCCTTAGCCCATCCCAGGGAACGCCCACTTTCAGAGATCTCCCTGGATCCAATTAGTAGCTTCACACTGACCTTTAAACATGCTCTCCGCGGAGATCTTTTGAAATTCTCCACACTTCCAATTGATGGCATCATCCAGCTTCAGTTCCTTACCCAGCTTTAGGTCTTGAGATGGATTAAAATGGGAAGTTATTTCACTGATGACGACGTACTGGTGACCAAAAGATACATGCATAAATGCTTCATATCACTTGGCTTCAGGGAAATGCAAATCTAAACCCCTATAGATGCCATATCACACGAGGCCGAATATCTAAAAATTAGAAGACATGAAACTACACATGTTGGAGAGGATGTGGAGAAACGGGAACCCTCTTACACCCCTGTATGAATGCAGTCCAGTACAGCCACACTTGAAAATGGTACGTAGTTTCCTCAAGAAGTTATAAATAAAGCTACCCTATGTCCCAGCAATTGCACTATTGGGTATTGACCCCAAAGAGACAGAGGTAGTGAAGACGGGACACATGCTCCCCAGTGTTCATAGCAGCAATATCCATAATAGACAAACTGTGGAAAGAGTGCAGATGACCATCGACAGATGAATGGATAAAGAAGATGTGGATCATATATATAATGGAATATTACTCAGCCATCAGAGAGGATGAGTACTTACCATCACACCGACCTGGGTGGAGCTGGAGGGTATTATGCTGAGTGGAATAAGCCAATGAAAGAAAGGCAATGATCATATGCTTTCACCCCTATGTGGAATATCAGAAAAAGGGAAGAAGACCATAGGGGAAGGGAGGGAAAATAGAATGGGAAGTCATCACAGAGGGAGAAAACCCATGATAGACTCTGAACTATCGCAACAAACTGATGATTGCTGGAGGAGAATTTGGGGGGGGTAACTGGGTGAGTGGCATTAAGGAGGCCACACGATACAATGAGCACTGGGTGTTACACACGACTGAAAATTTATTGAAGTCTACATCTGAAACTAATGGTGTACTGTAAGTTGGCTAAATGAATTTAAATTAAAGAATAAAAGACCTCGAATAAACAATCCTAAACGTTTGTATGGAACCACTAAAGATACTGAACAGCCAGTGCAATGTGGAAAAGAAAAACAAAGCTGGAGGACTCACAATTTCAGATTTCAGGTTATACTACAAAGCTGCAGTCATCCTAACAAGACAGTACGGCACAAAAATAGAAACAGCGACCAAAGGAACAGGATACAAGTTCAGACAGAAACCCACAATTATGTGGTCCATGAATCTTCCACAAAGCAAGCAACGATATCAAAAGGGAAAAGGTCAGTCTCTACAACAAATGGTGTTGAGAAAACTAGACAGCTACGCACAAAAGAATGAAATTAGACTGCTTTCTTACACAATACAGACAAACACAAAACAGTTTCAAGACCTCAATATGAGACCTGAATCCATAAAAATCCTACAGGAGGGAAGACAGTGACTTCTTGACATGGACCATACCAACGTTTTTCTGGACTGTCTCCTAAGGCAAAGGAAATGAAAGCAAAAATAAACTATTGGGAATACAGCAAAATAAAAAGTTTCCACACGGCAGAAGAACAATGAAAACATAAAAATAATAAGACAACCTACTGAAAGGGAAAAGATATTTGCAATGATCATATGCAATAAAGGGATAGTGTCCAAAACATATACAACTGATACTCCCTGAACCCAAAAAAAATATAATCCATTTAAAAAATAGGCAGAAGACACGGACAGACATTTCTCCAAAGAAGAGATACAAATGGCCAACAGTCCCATGAAAAGATAATCACCATCACGCATCATCAGGAAAATGTAAATCCAAAGGACAATGAGGTATTACATCAAACCTGTCAGAATGGCTAACATCAAAAGCACAACAAAGAGCAGGTGTTGGGAGGATGTGGATAAAGGGGAATCCTCGCGAACTGTGGGTGGGAATGCAAACTGTGGTGGCCACCATGGAAAACAGTATGAAGGTTCCTCAAAAAATTAAATATAGAACTACCCTACGATCCAACAATCACTCTACTGGTATTTCCCCAAAGGCTAGGAAAACAGTAACTTAAAAGGATACGTGCACCCCTATTTTTCTTGCACCATTATTTAAAATATAACAATATGGAAGCAACCCAAGTGTCTGAAGAAAAATTGACAAATGAGATGACAGATGTGTGTATTCACACACACACACACACACACACACACACACACACACACACACACACAATGGAGTATTACTCGGCTTGAAAAAGAATGAAACCTTGCCATTTGCAGCCACTTGGATGGAACTAGAGAGTATTATCCTAACTGAAATCAGTCAGTCAGAGAAAGTCAAATCTCATACGATGTCACTCTAATGGGGAATTTAAGAAAGAAACAAAAATAAATAACTAAAAGAGAAAAAGGAGACACACCAAAATACAAACTCTTAACAAGAGAGAACAAACGGATGGTTACCAGAGAGGAGGTGAATAGAGGGATGAGTGAAATAGATGAAGCAGATTAAGAGGGCACTTTTCTTGATGACCACTGTGTAATATATAGAATTACTGAATCACTCTCTTGTACACCTGAAATGAATGTAACACTGTCTGTTAGCTCTACTGGAATTAAAATAAATTTTTAAAAAAGAATTTTCTTTCAGGAACCTCTTTGAAAAAGCTTTTCCTGTGCAATGTGCATAAGCCCTACTTGGGAGGATTCACTCTACAATAATTATTCACTCTATGCCTCGAATTCAGATTTCACTGAGTTCTTACTGTGGATCCCATCCCACGGGAGCCATGGTCCTTTTCTGTCCAGGCTCAGCACCAATGCATTCAAGATTGGAAGTAGAGACACATGTCACTTCACAGTCCAGAAAGTTATTATTGTTTCTGTTTCATTGTGAAAGAGTCACAGACTTTGGGACAGGTTTCAGAGCAAGTATATTATGGATCCTAGATCTCTACTTCAATGTTCATTGCCTGGATCCATTTGGCTAATAGGTTCCCTGTGGATGGGCTTGCTTCCAAGCACATATATGAAGATGCAACGGTGGGTGGGCTTGGTGGGGGACAGGAAGAAGACCAAAAGCAGACAAGAGTCCGACACCTCCCCTGATCCAGGAATTGCTACGGGAGAGGGTACAGGAGGTAGAATCCGTGCGAAACTCCAAGGTCAACAGCTGAACACAGGAGGCATAGGTCAAGGGATCTGGAGATGCAGGGGTTGAAGGCTGCTCTGAGCTACCTCTGGGAGGAAGGGAGGGAAGGAATGAGGAGACACTGCCTGCTCCTGGCCCATGCCAGCTGCCCACCACTCCGACATGCATCCGTCTACACAGCTGACACAGCCTGGGCTCAGGATGGGCTGGCTCGGATCCTTCAATCCTCTGTGGGACAGCTGGCCCCAGGGCTCAGAGACATGCTGAGGGAGATGAGAGGGAAAGCTGCCCCACCCAGGTCATCCCTTCCCTGAGCAGACAGCCCTTCAGAACTGCTAAAAAAAAAAACCCACTAACGGGGTTGAAAGACATGCCATGGATGAACTAAGGCATAGAGATATGTAAAATAACATTCATTTTTAAGTTCAGAGCTGTCATCTCAGGAAGTGGGGAGAGCTTCCCTGAAGAAGACTGAGGGGAGGGCAGGCCATGCTGAAAAGGGAGACATGGCTCTCCTGATTGGGGACCTGCAGCCCGCTTTCAGTGCAGGGCATCATCCTCAATCACATGAGATCCATGAAAGTGTTCCTTCAGGACCAGATGTTTGTCTCGAGAAGGCTACCCTGGCATCGGACTGCACAGGGCACCAGGGACGATGGCCAGATGGAGGACGGACAATACCCCGGAGGCCATGGGGCAAGAGCAGAGGCACATGACCTTGAAGACGATGATGAAAAGCAGGAGGTGGCAGCATGGAGCCAGCCCGAAAGTGCCATGGGAGCAGTGCCCACAGCTACACTGACTGGGTGCCTTCTGTGCCAGGTGTGGCTGATTTCAGTGGTCTCCAGACTAGTCCTGACCACAACTCTAGGAAGTGTGTACCACCCCCGGCCTCCTCTCCCCTTGCAGTTGCTAGGAATCAGGGTCACAGACCCTGGTCAGCTTTCGTGGAAACCAAGCAGTGGCTCCCCCGCACACTGCACCTCTGGTGGTGGTCCAGTGCAACCCTCGTGCCTGGCCAGACACTGATGTCTACCTGTCTGCACACAAATCCACAGAGAGGAGGGTGTCCCTGAATTCCACAGCACCTGATGAGACAGATCCACAGAACCCAACACCCAGTGGGTCACTCGGGACCTCAAGTATGGTCATGGAGCTCACCATAAACTATTTCTGTCACTTCACACAGAAAGCCTGGTTCTGATCCCCCACAATGCCATACATCCTGGTTGCTGACCTGGGGTCATTGCATGAACTCACATGGCACCTTTCTTTTAGAGAAGGCTATGCCTACACCTCCTAGAAAATATTTCTAATGAAGTACAAGTCCATCAGGACTACGGTGTGAATGGTAGCACACAGCCTGCATGGTAGTAGTCAGTAATTCTAACAAGGGTTAACCCCACCCCCCGTCTCACAAAACCTTCCTCCGTCCCCACGGAACTCATGGTCTGCCCTCAGAAAACCCTCCAGGAAACAAACCTTTCATCTGAATGCTCTCTTCACCTACTGCTTCAAATCTTGTCCAACCACAATGATATGAAACTAGAAATCAGTCTCAAGAAAAAATGGGACAGTCAAAAATAGGTGGAGATTGGGGGGCCTGGGTGGCTCAATCTTAAGGATCTGCCTTCAGCTCAGGTTGTGATCCCAGAATCCTGGGATCTAGCCCAGAATCAGGCTCCTTGCTCAATGGGAAGCCTGCTTCTCCCTCTCCCAACCCCCTGCTTGCATTCCCTCTCTCGCTGTCTCACTCTCTGTGAGATACTAAAATAATCTTAAAAAAATATATGGAGATTTAACAACATGCTACTGAACAATCAACAGTCAAAGAAGAAAAAAAAATTAGATGTACCTGGTCACTGATGAAAAAGACAACCTACAAAAACTTACGGGACGCAGCAAAAGTAGCTCTACTGGGGACCTTCATAGAAATTCAAGTCTTCATCAATCCCTGAGAACGCTCTCCAATAAACACCCTGATTTATGTGGCAAAGAAGTAGAAAATAAAACAACAAACAAAGCCCCAAATTAGTAGAAATAAGGAAATAACAAAAAGGAATGCACAAATAAATCCAACAGAGACTAAAAAGACAAAAAAATAAAAACAATGAAAATGAAAGCTGCTTTTTTTGGAAAGATAAACAAAACTGACAAACTTAGCTAGAATAAACAAGAAAGACAGAGGAATCGAATACAATCAGGAAAGAAAGATAATGGTTTCCTGTATCATATCAAAATCAAAAGAACTCTTCAAACTTAGACACAACAACTTCTTGCAAGATAGGTCTCTAAAGGCAAAGGAAGGGGGCACCTGGGTAGCGCAGTTGTTAAAGCATCTGCCTTTGGCTCAGGGTGTGATCCCAGCGTACCGGGATCGAGTCCCACATCGGGCTCCTCCGCTATGAGCCTGCTTCTTCCTCTCCCACTCCCCCTGCTGTGTTCCGTCTCTCGCTGGCTGTCTCTCTGTCACATAAATAAATAAAATCTTTAAAAAAAAAAAAAAATAAAGGCAAAGGAAATAAAAGCAAAAATGAACTATTGGCACTTCATCAAGATAAAAAGCTTCTGCACGGCAAAGCAAACGATCAACAAAACAAAAAGGCAACCTAAGGAATCGAAGAAGATATCTGCAAATGATATTACAGATAAAGGGCTGGTATCCAAGATCTATAAAGAACTCCTCAAACTCGACACCCAAAAATGAGCAGAAGACACAAAGAGATACTTCTCCAGAAAAGACATACAAATGGCCAACAGACACATGAAAAAAGGCTCCACATCACTTGCCATCAGGCAAATACAAATCAAAACGACAATGAGATACCACCTTACACCAGTTAGAATGGTTAAAATTAACAAGGCAGGGGGCACCTGGGTGGCACAGTGGTTAAGCGTCTGCCTTCGTCTAAGGGGGTGATGCTGGTATTATGGGATCGAGCCCCACATCAGGCTCCTCCGCTATGAGCCTGCTTCTTCTTCTCCCACTCCCCCTGCCTGTGTTCCCTCTCTCGCTTGCTGTCTCTATCTCTGTGGAATAAATAAATAAAATCTTGAAAAAAAATTTACAAGACAGGAAATAAAAAAAAGTCAGAGAGGATGTGGAGAAAGGGGACTAGCATCAAAGTAAAGTGATGGAATTCCTGACGCTCAGATGATGGACAATTGACCTCAAACTACAGTACAATTTCTAGGCATCATTCGGTCCTCTGAAGGCAGACAACTACCACACCCCTTCCTACACCACAAAGGTTGCTTCCCAACCCCTACCATAAAAGAAGAAGATGAGAAACAGATAGGACTAGTAGGAAATAGCAAAAATCTCATGTGGGGATTATCCTGAAACACACTGATCACATACCTAGTGTAAGGAAGTGTAGGGAACTGACAAGGACAGATACTCAAGAGGTACTTCTTTGGGAAATGCTGTCTGAAATCATCACACGTTGGTATCAGCTAATGAGGGCTCTGAGCATTCCCTACGGTTTGCTCACAAGGGTCTGCAACACCATCGCTGAGGACTGAAACTCTTCAAGACCTCAAAGCTTGCCTGATTGACTATTGGACTAAAAGATTCCCATGTTCTGAAAACAGATACCAACTAATTGAAAGGTTCACCTGGGCTCTCTCGGAGGTCCTACAAGAAGCTGAACCATTCACTGAAAATCAATTACACACACACACACACACACACCTGTCATTTCACCAATTGCTTAAACATTCAAGGTTCTTCCTACCTTTTCTTTTTCACATTGATATTTATACTCACATGAAATGTCATCATTTCTAATGAACACTGATGTCAAAATAGAGATCCATTGACACAATATTCACAAAATGGAACTTCCCTGCTGTAATTTTCAATATAGCGTTTTTTAAAGTTCATACATATTTTAGGTTTTTGGTAACTTATACAGGAGAAGATCAGCATTGAAAAACTCTAAATACTGACAATGAGTTTCAAGCCTAGAGAACAAAAATTGTCCAATTTCATAGATAATAAGGATCCAAAGAGAAAGCATGGAAGCTGTAGTCGAATAATTTTACACATATGCATCCTCTATTATTCTACTACAGAGGGGCTTGTTTTATTACCACTCTACATGCATCAACTGTCTTCCACGTGCACCTGCACAGGTATAATGTATTACTACAGTAGAATGAAATGTCTGGGAACTACTTGGTGGCATCTATAATGAACAATGAAATTTCGATCTTATATTTGGTGAACTTCCACTGTCTGTCCCTTTAGACAATGGACCCTAAACAGAAGGGAGAATGAACCACGAGAGACTATGGATGCTGGGAAACAATCTGAGGGCTTCAGAGGGGAGAAGGGTGGGGGATTGGGATGGGCCAGTGATGGGTATTAAGGAAGGTACATATTGCATGGAGCACTGGGTGTTATATGCAAATAATGAATCAGGGAACATTACATCAAAAACTAAGGAAATACTGTATAGTGACTAACATATCATAATAAAAACTTATTAGTAGTAAAAAATTAAAGGTAAAAAAAAAACCAATACAGCTTTTCTGTTTCAAGAACAATCAAAATTGAGAAAAAACTAACTTCCAATCCCTAAAGCAAAACACAGACCAAGTTCCATTTCACTCCCCTTTATTCACATTCTCTGTGGGTTCTAAGCTATTTCCCTACCTCCTTTCCCGCTGAGCAGGGAGCCCGGGCTCGATCCCAGAACCCTGGGATCACAACCTGAGCGAAAGGCACATGCTTAACTGGCTGAGCCAGCCAGAAGCCCCAGCCATGTTTTTCTTAAGCAAAAGGACACTTTCTCACAATGCCTTCACATGACTTCACATGGTACGAGATCTGCATTTGCCTCTAGGAGGTTGCATATGAAGGCAATTGCAAACTCTCACTGAACTGTCCAGAGATGGCCATTCTCATGGAGGATGAGGATAAAGGACAATGCCTGAGGAGACCTCATCTGTCTCTTTTATCTTTTCATGTTTTTGACAGTGGACAAATCACTGCCTAGGAGTCCCCAACTACCTTAGTCTCATCTGTGAATGGCCAAGAGGTTTTACAAAACACTTAAGATTTTGACCTCACAAATGCCTACAACCACTTACCATAGGGATTCAACATTAAGCAAAGATACTGTTCGTTGGAAGAGAGGTCCTGCCCACTGTTGTTTCTCACTTATATGCTCATTTTCCTTACCTCATGGTAACATAACCACCTTGATTCCTGCTGCCGTCTTCAGGAAGGCTGATGTGACTTGAAGGGCATTACCCTGACATCGTTCTTTCTTAGCAATAAGATGTGGACATTTCCCTAGTCCTACACACCCAAAGTTGAATCGGAATCAGGATTGAGGAGGCTGATGAGAGTTGAAGGTGTTTTCCTGTACACGGTGGTTTATTACCAATAAGGACGGGTCAGAGTCCTCGAAATTCCAGAACCTTTTCATTAATGCTTCCTACTCGTGAAAGATGATGTACATTGGTCTTTCCCTGTATAGTGTGGTGACTCAGAGAAAAGTGCTTAGCCCTTTCGTCAGACTTCCACGACCACTTTGGGGCTGGCTTCCGTATTCACAAAGGATGATGTTAGGGCTAAGAGGGTTCCTGTACACTGTTATTTCTTACAGATAAGTGTATGGCATTTTTGTTACATTGCCAGAGCCACTTAGCTCCGGGCTTGCCAGCCTCCTGGGGACGAACCCTAACCCTAGGTCGGCCCCCGAGGGGCCCCTCCCAACGGGCCTGGTGCCACAACGCCGGGGATTGGGGACCCCCAAGCCCAGCGCCGGAGTCACCCTTCCACCCCGCAGCAACGCGGGCTGCTAGGGAGGCCGCCAGTCTTTCAGGGCGAGAGAACGGGCACAGCCTCCCAAGCCCCCGGCGACCTTCAAAGGCCGCTTGCGCCAAAACTCATGGGTCCACCCTACTGTGTGCCAGCGCGCTCACCTCAGCCCGCCCCTCCACTGGCCGCAGAGCGGGTGGATCAGGCCTGCTGGCCTCCCGGGGGCTAACACTAACCCTAGGTGGGCTCATGATGGGCCCCTCTCAAGGGGCCTAGCGCCACCACGCCGGGGATTGGGCACCTGCGAGCAACAGTGCCTGACTCACCCTGCCACCCCGCCGGGATCCGGCGGGCTAGGGGCGTCGCCTGTCATTCAGGGCGGGAGATCGGGCAGGGCCCTCAGAGCCCCAGGCGAACTTCGAAGGCCCCCTCGCCAAAAAGCTTGGGACCATGCTCCCGCTCGCCAGCGCCTTCACCTCAGCCAGCCCCTCCACACGCCACACAGCCGGTGGATCAGGCCTGTAGGCCTCCTGGGAGCTAACTCCAAACCCTATGTCGGCCCCCGAGGTGCCCCTCCCAAGGGGCCTGGCGTCGCCATGCCAGGGATAAGGGATGCCAGATCCCTAGCGCCGGACTCACCCTTCAGCCTCGCCGCCACCCTGGCCTCTATGGGCGCCACTGGTCATTCAGGGAAGGAGAACAGGCAGTGCCCTCTGAGCCCCCAGCGAACTTTGAAAACCCCGCGCGAAAACTCTTGGGCTCACGCTCCCGCTCGCCAGCGCCCTCATCTCCGCTAGCCCCTCCGCATGCGGCAGAGCCCGCGGATCAGGCCTGCCGGCCTCCTGGGGGCTAACCCTAACCCTAGGTCAGCCCCGAGTGGACTCTCCCAGGTGGTCTGGTGCCACAACGCCAGGGATTTAGAACCCCCGAGCCCCAGTGCCGCACTCGCCCTGCCGCCCCGCCACACCCAGGACGCAAGTGGCGCCGCCGGTCATTCAGGGTGGAAGAACGGGCAGGGCCCTCTGAGTCCCCGGCAATTTCATAGGCCCCCACGCCGAAACGCTTTGGCCCACACTCCCGCTCGATAACGCCCTTACCTTGGACCGCTGCTCCGCACACCGCACAGCCAGCCAATCCTGGCTGCCAGCCTCCTGGGGTCTAACCCTAACCCTAGGTCGGTCCCCGAGGGGCACCTCCCAAGGGGCCTGGTGCAGCAACGCCGGGGATTGGGGACCCCTGAGCACCAGCGCCGGACTCACCCTGCCGCCCTGCCGCCTCCTGGGCCGCCAGGAGCGCCGCCGGTCATTCAGGATGGGAGAATGGTCAGGGCCCTCCAAGCCCCGGCGACCTTTGAAGGCCCCCCGCGCCAAAAAGCTTGGGCCCACGCTCCCACTCGCCAGCGCCCTCACCTCGGACCTCTGCTCTGCAGACCGCACAGCCAGCCAATTGGGCCTGCCGGCCTCCTGGGGAATAAGCCTAAGCATAGGACTGCCCCCTAGGGGCCCATACCAAGGGGCCTGGCGCCACAACCCCGGGGATTGGGGATCCCCGAGCCGCAGTGCGGGACTACCCCCGTCACCCCACCAGCAACGGAGCCGCTAGGGGCGCTGCTGGTTATTCAGCCAGGAGAAGGGGCATGCCCCTCTGAGCCAGGGCAACATTCAAAGGCCCAGGGCACCAAAATGCTGGTGCCCACACTCCCACTCCCCAGCGCCCTCACCTTGGCCCGCCCCTCCGCTCACTGCACAGTGGGCGGATCGGGCCTGCCGGCCTCCTGAGGGCTAACCCTAACCCTAGGTCGGCCCCCCAGGGGCGCTCCCAAGTGGCCTGGGGCTGCAACGCTGGGGATGGGGACCCCAAGCCCAAGTGCCGGACTCACCCTGCTGCCCTTCAGCCACCCGAGCCGTAGGTGCCCCGCCGGTCATTCAGAGCGGGAAAACGGGCAGGTCCCTCCGAGACCCCACCGACTTTCTAAGGCCCCCCACGCTAAAACACTTGGGCTCCTGCTCAGTCTCGCCAGCGCCCTCACCTCGGCCAAACCCTCCACGTGCCGAACAGGAGCTGATCGGGTCTACCGGCCTCCTGGGGGCTAACCTTAACACTAGATCAACCCCGAGTGGCCTCTCCCAAGGGGCCTGGTGCCGCAACGCCGGGGAATGGGGATCCCGAGCCTCAGCACCTGACTCACCCTGCTGCCCAGCCGCCATGCGGGGGCTTGGGGTTCTGCCCTTCATTCAGGGCGGGAGAACGGGCAGGGCCCTCCGAGACATGGCGACCTTCGAAGGCCCCTTGCGCCAAAACGCCCAGGCCCACCCTTCCACTCACCAGCGCCCTCACCTTGGTCCGCCACTCCGCTCTCCACACAGCTGGCGAATAGGGCCCGCCGGCCTCCTACAGGCTAAACCTAACACTAGGTTGGCCCCCGAGGGGCCCCTTCCAAGAGGCCTGGCCCCACAAGTCCAGGATTGGGGACCCCCAAGCCCCAGCACTGGATGCAACTTGCCGCCCCGCCCCACCCGGGCCGCTAGGGGCGCCGCCATTCATTCAGGGTGGGAGAAAGCGCAGGGCCCTCTGAACCCTAGCAGACCTACGAAGCCGCCCCAAACCAAAACGCTTGGGCCCAGGCTCATGTTCACCAGCACCCTCACCTCGGCCCAACTCTCCGCTCGAAGCACAGGTGGTGTTTGTGGCCTGCCAGAATCCTGGGGGCTAACCCTAACTGTAGGTCGGCCCCCCGAGGGGCCCTTCCCAAGTGCCTTGCGCCGCAACGCCGGGGATGGGGACTCCAAGCCCAAGTGACGGACTCACCCTGCTGCCCTTCAGCCACCCGAGCCACGAGGGACCCCGCCGGTCATTCAGAGCAGGAGAACTGGCAGGTCCCTCCGAGCCGCCGCTGACCTTCGAAGGCCCCCCGCGCTAAAAAGCTTGGGCTCATGCTCAGTCTCGCCAGTGCCCTCACCTCAGCTGAACCCTCCGCATGCCCCACATCTGCTGATCGGGTCCCCCGGCTTCCTGGGGGCTAACCGTAACCCTAGATCGACCCCCGAGGGCCCCTCCCAAGGGGCCTGGTGCCGCAACGCTGGGGATTGGGCACCCCGAGCCTCAGCACCTGACCCACCCTGCTGCCCAGCTGCCACCCCGGGGGCTTGGGGTGCTGCCGTTCATTCAGAGCGGTAGAATGGGCAGGGCCGTCCAACACATGGTGAACTTCGAAGGCCCCACACACCAAAACACCCAGGCCCACGCTCCCAATCACCAGTGCCCTCACCTCGGTCCGCCACTTCACTCTCCACACAGGTTGCGAATAGGGTCTGCCGGCCTCCTGGGGCTAAACCTAACCCTAGGTTGGCTCCTGAGGGGCCCCTCCCAAGGGGCCTGGCATCGCAACACTGGGGATGGGGACCCCAAGCCACAGCGCCAGACTCACCCTGCCGCCCAACCGCCAACAAAGCCGCTAGGGGCGCTGCTCTTTATTCAGGGCAGGAAAATTGGCAGGGCCCTCCGAGCCATGGCAACATTCCAAGGCCCAGCTCTCCAAAACACTGGGGCCCACGCTCCCACTCGCCATCGCCCTCAACTCGGCCCACAACTCCGCTCCTCGCACAGCTGGTGGATCGGGCCTGCCGGCCTCCTGGGCGCTAACCCTAATCCTAGGACGGCCCCTGAGGGTCCCTTCCTAAGGGGCCTGGCGCTACAACGCTGGGGATTGGGACCCCCAAGCCCCAGCGCCGGATGCACCCTGCCGCCCCGCCCCCACGGGCCTCTAGGGGCACTGCCATTCATTCAGGGTGGGAGAACCAGCAGGGCCCTCCGAGTCCCTGCCGACCTTCGAAGGCCCCCCACGCTAAAACGCTTGGTTTCATGCTCAGGCTCGCCAGCGCTCTCACCTCGGGGCAACCCTCCACGGGTTGCACAGCCGCTGATTGGGTTCACCGGCCTTCTGGGGGCTAACCGTAACCCTAGATTGACCCCCGAGCGGCCCCTCCCAATAGGCCTGGCGCCGCAACACCAGGGATTGGGGACTCCAGAGCCCCAGCGCCGGACTCACCCTGCCGCCCAGCTGCCTCCCGGGGTCTTGGGGTGCTGCCATTATTCAGGGAGGGAGAAAGGGCAGGGCCCTCCGAGACACGGTGACCTTCGAAGGCCCCCGCACCAAAACGCCCAGGTCCACGCTTCTGCTCCACAGAGACCTCACCTCGACCCACCACTCCTTTCGCCGCAAAGCTGGCAGATTGAGCCTGCTGGTGTCCTGGGGTCTGACCCTAACCCTGGGTCAGCCTCCGAGGGGCCCCTCCCAAGGGGCCTGGTGCCGCAACGCGGTGGATTGGGAACCCCTGAGCCCCAGCGCCGGACTCACCTGCCGCCCTGCTGCCACCCAGGCCGCTAGGGGCGTCACGGGTCATTCAGGTCGGAGAACTGGCAGTGCCTTCCGTTTCCCCTGCGACCTTTGAAGGCCCCCCGCTCAAAAAAGTTGGCTCCCACGCTCCTGCTCGCCAGCGCCCTCACTTCGGCCCAACCCTCTGCGTGCCGCACAGTGCTGATTGGGTTCACCGGCCTCCTGTTGGCTAACCGTAACCCTAGATCGACGCCCGAGGGGCCCCTCCCAAGGGGCCGGGCGCCGCAAAGCTGGGGATTGGGGATCCTGAGCCTCAGCACTGGACTCACCCTGCCACCCAGCCGCCACCCGGGGGTTTGGGGTGCTGCCGTTCATTCAGGGCGGGAGAACGGGCAGGGCCCTCTGAGTCACGGCGACCTTCAAAGTCCCCCCATGCCAAAACACCCAAGCCCATGCTCCCGCTCACCAGCGCCCTCACCTCGGTCCGCCACTCCAGTCTCCACACAGCTGGCGAATAGGGCCTGCCGGCCTCCTAGGGGCTAAACCTAACCCTAGGTTGGCCCCCGAGGGGCCCCTCCCAAGGGGCCTGGCGCCGCAACACCAGGGATTGGGGACTCCCGAGCCCCAGCGCCGGACTCACACTGCTGCCCCGCCGCCACCTGGGCCGCTAGGGTCGCTGCCGTTCATTCAGGGCAGGAGAACGGGCAGGGCCTTCTGAGCCACCTGTGACCATCGAAGACCCCCCGCGCCAATGTGCCTGGTCCCACGGCCCTGAACTCCAGCGCGCTCATCTCGAACTACCCCTCCGCTCGTCACAGAGCCAGCGGATCGGTCCTGCCAGCCTCCTGGGTGCTACCTCAAACCCTAGGTCGGACACCAAGGGACCCATCCCAAGGGGCATGGCGCCGCAATGCCAGGGATTGGGGACCCCTGAGAACAAGCGCTGACTCACCCTTCCGCCCCGCCGCCACATGGTCCGCTACGGGCACCTCAGTACATTCAGTGCGGAGAACAGGCAGGGCCCTCCTAGCCCCCGTCGTCCTTCAAAGGCCCCCCACGCCAAAACACTTGGGCCCACACTCCCGCTCGCCTGCGCCCTCACCTCGGCCTTCCCCTCCACTCGCTGCACAGCGGGTGGATCGGGCCTGCCGGCCTCCTGAGGGCTAAGCCTAACCCTAGGTCGGCCCCCGAGGAGCCCCTCCCAAGGGGCCTGGCGCCGCAACGCGGGGATCGGGGACCCCCGAGCCCCATCTCCGAACACACCCTGCTGCCCCACCGCCACACGGGCTGCTAAGGTCGCTGCCAGTCATTCAGGGCTGGAGAACGGGTAGGGCCCTCCGAGCCACCAGAGACCTTTGAAGGCCCCCCACACCAAAAAGCTTGGGCCCACGCTCCCAATCGCCAGTGCCCTTACCTCGGCCCGCCCCTCCTCTCCACGCACAGCTGGAGGATCGGGCCTCCCGGCGTCATGGTGTCCGACCCTAACACTAGGTCGGGCCCCGAGGCGCCCCTCCCAAGGGGCCTAGAGCCGCAACGCCTGGGATTGGAAACCCCCGAGCCCCAGCGCCAGACTCTACCCTGCTGCCCTGCCGCAACCTGGGCCGCTAGGCGCGCTGGCCGGTCATTCAGGGCGGGAGAATGGGCAGGACCTTCTGAGCCCCCAGCGACAATCGAAGGCCCCCCGAGCCAAAACACTTGGGCCCACGCTCCCGCTCGCCAGCGCCCACAACTCGGCCTGCCCCTCCGCTCGCTGCACAGCCAGCGGATCGGGCCTGCCGGCCTCCTGGGGAAACCCTCACCTTGGGAGGCCCCCGAGGATACCCTCCCAAGGGGCCTGGCGCCAAAATGTGGGGATTGGGGACCCCCGAGCCCCAGCACCGGACTCACCTGCTGCCCCGCCGGCGCCCAGGCCACTATGGGCGCGGCCGGTCATTAAGGGCGGAAGAACGTGTAGGGCCCTCCGTGCCCCCAGAGACCTTCAAAGTCCCACTGCACCAAAACGTTTGGGCCTACGCTACCGTTCGCCAGAGCCCTTACCTCAGCCCGCCCCTCCGCTCACTCACAGCTGGCGGATCAGGCCTGCCAGCCTCCAGGGGGTAACCCTAACCCTAGGTCTGCTCCCGAGGGGCCCCTCCCAAGGGGCCTGGCCACGCAATGCAGTGGATTGGGAACCCCCGACCCCCAGCGCCGGACTCACCCTGCAGCCCCGCCACCACATGGGCCGCTAGGGGTGCCATAAGACATTCAGTGCGGGAGAATGGGCAGGGCCCTCCGAGTCCCGTCGTCTTTCGAAGGCCCACCGTGCCAAAAGTCTTGGGCCCATGCTCCCGCTCGCCAGAGCTCTCACTTTAGCTCGCCCTCCGCTCAGCGCACAGCCGGCGGATCAGGCCTGCCGGCCTCCTGGGAGCTAACCCTAACCGTAGGTCGGCTCCCAAGAGGCCTGGCACCACAACGCCGGGGATTGGGTACCCCTGAGCCACAGCACCAGACTCAACTTGCTGCCCCCAGGCCACCCGGGCCGCTAGGGGTGCCGTGCGTCATTCAGGGTGGGAGATCGGGTAGGGCCCTCTGAGCCTCTGGTGACTTTTGAAGGCCCCCCGCGCCAAAACGCTTGAGCCCACGCTCCCGCTCGCCAGCGCCCTCACCTCGGCCGGCCCCTCTGCACGCCGCACAGCCAGCGGATTGGGCTTGCCGGTCTCCTGGGGGCTAAACCTAACCATAGGTCAGCCCACGAGGGCCCCTCCCAAGGGGCTTGGCGCCTCAACGTGGGGATTGGGGACACCCGAGCCCCTGAGCCGGACTCAACGTGCCGCCCTGCCTCCACCCTGGCCGATAGGGGCGTCACCGGTCATCAGGGCGGGAGAACGGACAGGGCCCTCAGAGCACCCAGAGACCTTCGAAGGCTCCCCGCGCCAAAACACTTGGGCCCATGCTCCAGCTCACCAGCAGCCTCACCTCGGCCCGCCCCTCCGCTCACCGCACAGCTGGCTGATCGGGCCTGAAGGACTCCTGGGAGCTAACCCAAATCATACGTCGGCCCCCGAGGGGCCCCTCCCAAGGGGCCTGGCACCGCCACGCCGGGGCTTGGGGACCCCCGAGCACCAGTGCAAGACTCACCCTGCTGCCTCACCACAACCTGGCCCGCTAGGGGCACCGCCGGTCATTCAGGGCTGGAGAATGGACATGGCCCTGGAGAAACCGGCGACATTTGAAGCCTACCGTGCCAAAATCCAGGGGCCCACGCTCCCACTCGCCAGCGCCTTTACCTCGGCCCGCCCACCTCTCGCTGCCCAGACAGAGGATTGGGCCTGCTGGGTTCCTGGGGGCTAACCGAAACCCTAGGTCGGCCCCGTGGGGCACATCCCAAGGAGCCTGGCTCTGCAATGCGTGGGATTGGTGACTTAGAGCCCCAGAGCAGGACTCACCCTGGTGCACTGTCACCACCCGGGGCGCTAGGGGCGCTGACATTCATTCAGGGTGGGAGAACTGGCAGGGCCCTCCGAACCCACGCCGACCTTTGAAGGCGCCCCGAACCAAAACACTTTGGCCCAGGCTCATGTTCACCAGCACCCTCACCTCGGCCAAACTCTCTGCTCGACACACAGGTGGTGTATCGGGCCTGCCGGCCTCCTGGGTGCTAACTCCAAGCATAGGTTGCACCCGAGGGGCGTTCCCAAGGGGCCTGGCATCGGAACACTGGGCATGGGGATCCCGAGTCCAAGTGCCAGACTCACCCTGCTGCCCTTCAGCCACCCGAGCCGTTAGGGGCCCACCGGTCAATCGGGGCAGGAGAACGGGCAGGGCCCTCCGAGCCGCCACTGACCTTTGAAGGCCCCCTGTGCTAAAACGCTTCGGCTCATGCTCAGGTTTGCCAGTGCCATCACCTGGGCCCAACCCTCTGCATGCTGCACAGCCGCTGATTGGTCCACCAGCCTCCTGGGGGCCAACCGTAACCCTAGATCGACCCCGAGCGGCCTCTCCCAAGGGGCCTGGTGCTGCAAGGCCGGGGATTGGGGACCCCGAGCCTCAGCACTGGACTCACCCTGATGCCCAACCACCGCCCGGGGGCTTGGGGTGCTGCCGTTCATTCAGGGCGGGAGAACGGGCAGGGCGCTCCGAGACACGGCGACCTTCAAAGGCCCACCAGGCCAAAACGCCCAGGCCCACGCTTCCACTAGCCAGCGCCCTCACCTCGGACGGCTGCTCTGCACACCCCACAGCCAGTGGATCTGGCCTGCCGGCCTCCTAGGGATAACCCTAACCCGTGGTCAGGCCCCAAGGGGCCCCTCCAAAGGGGCCTGGTGCTGCAACCCTGGGCATTGGGGACCCCCGAACCCCAGCGCCGGACTCACCCTGCTGCCCCTATGCCACCCGGGCCTTGAGTGGCGCCACCGGTCATTCAGGGAAGAACAGGCAGGGCCCTCCGAACCCCCAGCGACTTTCGAAGGCCCCCCACGTCAAAACGCTTGGGCCCACGCTCCCGCTCGCCAGCACCCTCACCTCGGCCCTCCGCTCGCATACCACACAGCCAGTGGATCTGGCCTGCCAGCCTCCTGGGGGCTGACGCTAACCCTAGGTCAGCCCCGAGTGGACCCTTCCAGGTGGCCTGGCGCCGCAACGCCAGGGATTTCGAACCCCCAAGCCCCAGTGCCGCACTCACCCTGCCGCCCCGCCACACCCGGGCCGCGAGTGGCGCTGCAGGTCATTCAGGGCGAAAGAACAGGCAGGGCCCTCCGAGCCACCGGTGACTTTCGTAGGCACCCACGCCGAAATGCTTTGGCCCACGCTCCCGCTCGCGAACGCCTTTACCTCGGACCGCTGCTCCGCAGACCTCATAGCCAGCCCATCGGGCCTGCCGGCCTCCTGGGGGCTGACCCTAAGCCTAGGTCTTCCCCCAAGGAGCCCATCCCGAGGGGCCTGGCGCCGCAACGCCAGGGATTGGAGATCCCCGAGCTGCAGTGCAGGACTCCCCCTGTCGCCCCACCAGCAATGGAGCCGCTAGGGGCGCCGCTGGTTATTCAGGGCAGGAGAACTGGCAGGGCCCTCCTAGCCATGGCAACATTCGAAGGACCAGGGTGCCAAAACGCTGGTGCCCACACTCCCGCTCCCCAGTGCCTTCACGTCGGCCCGCCCCTCTGCTCGCTGCACAGTGGGTGGATTGGGCCTGCCAGCCTCCTGAGGGCTAACCCTAACCCTAGGTCGGCCCCCCAAGGGCCCCTCCCAAGGGGCCTGGTGCCGCAACGTGGTGGATTGAGGAACCCCGAGCCCCAGCGCCGGACTCACGTGCCACCCTGCCGCCACCCGGGCCGCTAGGGGAGCCATGGGTCATTCAGGTGGGAGAACTGGCAGGCCCTTCCGTTTCCCCTGCGACCTTCGAAGGCCCCCCGCTCAAAAAGTTGGCTCCCACACTCCTGCTCGCCAGCGCCCTCACCTCAGCCTGCCCCTCTGCTTGCTGCAGAGCCAGTGGATAGTGCCTGCCGGGCTCCTGGGGGCTAACCGAAAACCTAGGTCGGCACCGTGGGGCACATCCCAAGGGGCCTGGCTCTGCAATGCTGGGGATTGGTGACTCAGAGCCCCAGAGCCAGATTTACCCTGCTGCACTGTCGCCACCCGGGCCACTAGGGACGCCGCTGGTCATTCAGGGTGGGAGAACGGGCAGGGCGCTCCAAACCAGCACCGACCTTCAAAGGCACCCCGAACCAAAATGCTTGGGCCCAGGCTCATGTTCACCAGCACCCTCACCTCGGCCCAACTCTCCGCTCGACACACAGGTGGTGTATCGGGTCTGCCGGCCTCCTGGGGGCTAATCTAACCATAGGTCGGCCCCCGAGGGGCCCTTCCCAAGGGCCCTAAAGCAGCAACGTGGTAGATTGGGGACCCCGGAGCCCAGCGCCGGACTCACAAGCCGCCTCGCCGCCACCCGGGCCGCTAGGGGTGCCGTGGGTCATTCAGGGTGGGAGAACTGGCAGGGCCCTCCGAGACATGGTGACCTTCGAAGGCCCCCTGCAATAAAACCCTTGGGCTCATGCTCAGTCTCGCCAGCTCCCTCACCTCAGCCGAACCCTCCGCATGCCGCACAGCCGCTGATCGGGTCCACCGGTTTTCTGGGGGCTAACTGTAACCCTAGATCAACCCCTGAGAGCCCCTCCCAAGGGGCCTGGCGCCACAAAGCCAGGGATTTGGGACTCCGAGCCTCAGCACCTGACTCACCCTGTCGCCCAGCCGCCACCTGGGGGCTTGGGGTGCTGCCCTTCATTCAGGGAGGGAGAACGGGTAGGGCCCTCTGAGACACGGTGACCTTCGAAGGCCCCCCGCGCCAAAACGCCCAGGCCCACGCTCCCAATCACCAGCGCCCTCACCTCAGTCCACCACTTCACTCTCCACACAGGTTGCGAATAGGGCCTGCCAGCCTCCTGGGGGCTAAACCTAACCCTAGGTTGGCCCCGGAGGAGCCCCTCCCAAGGGGCCTGTCGTCTCAACGCTGGGGATGGGGACCCCGAGCCCAAGTGCCAGACTCACCCTGCTGCCATTCAGCCACCCGAGCTGCTAGGGGCCCACCGGTCAATCAGGGAAGGAGGATGGTCAAGGCCCTCCCAGCCCCCACCGACCTTCAAAGGCCCACTGCGCTAAACACTTGGGCTCATGCTCAGGCTCACCATAGGCCCTGGAGAAACCGGTGACATTTGAAGCCTCCCGCGCCAAAATGCAGGGACCCACACTCCCGCTTGCCAGGGTCTTTACCTTGGCCTGCTCACCTCTCGCCGCCCAGCCAGAGGATTGGGCCTGCCGGTCTCCTGGGGGCTAACTCTAACCCCAGGTCGGCCCAGGAGGAGCCCCTTCCAAGGGGTCTGGCGCCGCAACGCTGGGGATTGGGGATCCCCGAGTCCTAGTGCGGGACTAACTCTGCCGCCCTACCACTAACGGATCCGCTAGGGGCGCCGCTGCTTATTCAGGGCAGGAGAATGGGCAGGGCGCTATGAGCCTTGGCAACATTCGAAGGCCCAGGGAGCCAAAACGCTGGGGCCCACGCTCCCACTCACCATCGCCCTCAACTCGGCCCGCAACTCCACTCCTCACACAGCCAGCAGATCGGGCCTGTCGGCCTCCTGGGAGCTAACCCTAACCCTAGGATGGCCCCTGAGGGTCCCTTTCTAACGGGCCTGGCGCTGCAACACCGCGGATTGGGGACCCCCAAGCCCCAGCGCCGGATGCACCCTGCCGCCCCGCCCTACACAGGCCACTGGTGCGCCAACGTTCCTTTAGGGTGGGAGAATGGGCAGGTACCTCCAATCCCCCGGCGACCTTCCAAGGCCCCCCGCGCCAAAATTATTGGCCCACGCTCCAGCTCTCTGGCGCCCTCACCTCGGCCTGGCCCTCCGCTACCGCACAGCTGGCGGATCATGTCTGCCGGACTCCTAGGTGCTAACACGAACCCTAGGACGGCCCCAGAGGGGCCCCTCCCAAGGCGCCTTGCGCTGCAACGCATGGCATTGGGGAACCCCAAACCTCACTACCAGACTCACACTTCCACCCCGCCACCACCCGGGCCGCTAGGGGCACCAGTGGTCATTCAGGGCGAGAGAACGGGCAGGACCCTCCGAGCCTCTAGTGACGTTCAAAGGCCCCCTGCGCCAAAACGCTGGATACCATACTCCCGCTCGCCAGCGCCCCCACCTCGGCCCACTCCTCCATTCGCTGCAGAGCCGGCGCATCAGTCCTGCTGGCCTACTGGGGTTTAACCCTAACCCTAAACCCTAACCCCTAACTTTAAACCCTAAACCTTAACCCCTAATCCTAATCCTAACCCTAACCCCTAACCCTTACCCTAACCCTAACCCTACCCTAAGCCTAACAATAAACCCTAATCCTTAACCCTAAACCCTAACATTAACACTAAACCCTAAATCCTAACCCCTAACCCTAATCCCGAAACCCTAGACACTAAACCCTATCCTTAACCACTAACCCCAAACCCCAAACCCTAACCCTAAACCCCAACCCTACCCCGACCCCTACCATACCCCTAACACTACCCCCTAAACCTACCCCTTCAGCTAACCCTACCCCTAACCAGTAACCTAACCTTAAACCTAACCCTAACCCATACCCTAACCAGTTCTCTAACCCTAAATCTAACCCGTACCCTAACCTTACCCCTAACCTGTACCCTAACCCTAACCGTAACCCTAACACGTACTCCAACCCATACCCTAACCAGTACCCAAATTCTAACCCTAAACTGTACCCTAACCCGTAACTTAAACCGTACCCTAAACCTAACCGTAACCCTAACAAGTGCCCTAACCCATATCCTAACCTTAACCCTAAACCCTAAACACTGACCCTAACCCATACCCTAACTCGTACCATAACCCGGACCCTAACGCTACCTGTACCCTAACCCTAACCCGTACCCTAACCATAACCCTAAACCCTAAACCGTAACCCATACCCTAACCCTAACCAGTACCCTTACCTTAACCTTAACCCATACCCTAACCCGTACCCTAACCCATACCCTAACACGTACCCTATCCCTAACCCGGACCCTAATCCATACCCTACCCATACATAACCCTAACCTGTACCCTAACCCATACCCTAAACCTTAACCGTACCCAATCACTATCCCTAACCCGTTCCCTAACCCGTACCCTAACCCTAACCCTAAACCGTAACCTAAACTGTACCATAACCCTAAATTGTACCCTAACCCTAACCCGTACCCTAACCCTAACCCGAAGCCTAAACCGTACCCAAATCCGTACGCCAAAACTAAACCTAAACCATACCCTAACCCGTACCCTAAACCATACCCTAATGAGTACTATAACCCATACCCTAAACCTAACCCGTACCCTAAACCTAACCCATACTAAAACCCTAACCCTAACCCTAAACCCAAACCCTAAACCCTAACCCGTACCCTAAACCCTAATCTGTACCCTAACCCATAACCTCTAACCTTTAACCCCTAAACCCAACCCTAACCCGTACCCTCTCCTTCCCCTAAACCTAACACATACCCTCACCCATAACCTAAGAGTAACCCATACCTTAACCTTAACCCGTACCCTAATCCATACCCTAACCCCGGGGATTGGGTACACCTGAGCCCCACCAAGGGACTCAGCCTGCCACCCCTCAGGAAACCATGCCCCTTGGGGCGCCGCAGAGCATCCCGTGCAGGAGAACTGGTAGGGCACCCCTGAGCCCCCAGCGATCCTCGGCGGCCCCATACACCCCAACCCTGAGGCCCATGCTCATCCCGCCCCACGCCTTCCCTTCAGTTTACCACCGAGCTCGTCGCAGAGCCAGCAGATCAGGCCTGCCGGGTTCCTGGGGCCTAGACATGACCCTAAGTCGGCTGGGTAGGGCCCCTCCCCTGGGGTCCGGTGCCGCAGCCCCAGGGACTGGGGACACCTGAGCCCCACTGCAGGACAAAGCCTGCTAGCCCGCAGGAAACCGTGCCCCTTGGGAGGCTGTAGAGCATTCAGGGTGGGAGAACCAGGAGGGCCCCCAGAGCCCCCAGAGAACTTCGGCGATCCCTAAACGCAACCTTGAAGCCCATGCTCACCCCACCCCGCACCCTCACCTCACCCTGGGGCGGAGCTCGCCACATAGTGGGCAGATCTGGCCTGCGGGGTTCCTGGGCCCCAACCCTAACCCTAGTTCATCTCTGGAGGGGCCCCTCCCCAGGAGCCTGGAGCCGCAGCCACGGGAATTCGGGACACCTGAGCCCCACAGCAGGACTCAGTCTGCCACCCCGCAGGAAACCGTGCGCCTTGGGAGGCCATAGAGCATTCAGGGCTGGAGAACCAGGAGGGCCCTCCTGAGCCACCAGTGAACTTCAGCGGCCTCCCGCACCCCTACCCTGAGGCCCACGCTCACCCTCCCCACACCCTCACCTCAGCCCCTGTAGCTAGCCATACAGCCAGCAGATCGGGCCTGCGGGGCTCCTGGGGCCTAACCCTAGCCCTAGGTCGGGCACAGGTGTGGGGGCCTCCCCAGGAGCCTTACACCGCAGCCCCGGGGAATTGGGATACCTGTGCCCCACCGCAGGACTCAGCTTGCCACCCGACAGGAAACCGTGCCCCTTGGGGCTCTACGGAGACTACAGGGCACGAGAATTTGGGGAGGTCACCGGAGCCCATCCCCATCCTTTGGCAGCCCACCGTGCCCCAACCCTGAGGCCCATGCTCACCCTCCCCCATGGCCTCCTCTCAGCCCTCCACAGAGCTCGCCGCACAGCCTGCTGATTGTCCCTGCCGGGCTCCTGGACCCTAACCCTTACTCTAGGTTGGCCACAGAGGGGCCCCTCCCCAGGGTCCTGGCACCACACTCCGGGGAATTGGGGACACCCAACACACCTTAGGACTCAGCTTGCAGCCCACAGTAAACTATACCATTTTGTGGCACAACACAGCATTCAGGGCAAGAGAATTTGGGCACCCCCTGAGAGCCCCTTCTGGTGAACCCCGACCTTTGTGGGCCCTTCCGGATGAAACCCCAAGGCTCACACTCACCCGCCATTGTGCCCTCATCTCACTCGGCCTGGGAGTTCTCTGAGCACCGGGCAGTTCAGACCTGCTTTCTCTTCATGCCTAACCTAACCCTGGGTCTTCTGCTGAGGGTCCCTCCCTGTTTGCCTGCCTCCAAGGCACCAGGCATTGGGCTCACCTCTGCACGACTAGAGGACTCAGCATGCCCCACAGCAGGAAACTGTCCATTTGGGGCTGCAGCAAGGATTCATAGGAAAATCGGAGGGCCCCCCTCAGCCCATCCCAGGCAACGCCCACGATGAGAGATCTCCCCAGATCCAATTAGTAGCTTCACACTGACCTTTAAACTTGCTCTCCACGGAGATCTTTTGAAATTCTTCACACTTCCAACCAATGGCATCATCCAGCTTCAGTGCCTTACCCAGCTTTAGGTCTTGAGATGGATTAAAATGGGAAGTCATTTCACTGATGATGACGTACTGGTGACCAAAAGATACATGCATAAATGCTTCATATCACTTGGCTTCAGGGAAATGCAAATCTAAACCCCTATAGATGCAATATCACACGAGGCCGAATATCTAAAAATAAAAAGACATGAAACTATACATGTTGGAGAGGATGTGGAGAAACGGGAACCCTCTTACAGCCCTGTACGAATGCAGTCCGGTACAGCCACTCTTGAAAATGGTATGGAGTTTCCTCAAGAAGTTATAAATAAAGCTACCCTATGTCCCAGCAATTGCACTACTGGGTATTGACCCCAAAGAGACAGAGGTAGTGAAGACGGGACACATGCACCCCAGTGTTCAGGACAGCAATATCCATAATAGACAAAGTGTGGAAGGAGTGCAGATGACCATGGATAGATGAATGGATAAAGAAGATGTGGATCATATATATAATGGAATATTACTCAGCCATCAGAAAGGATGAATACTTACCATCACACCGACCTGGGTGGAGCTGGAGGGTATTATGCTGAGTGGAATAAGTCAATGAAAGAAAGACAATGATCATATGCTTTCACTCCTATGTGGAATATCAGAAACAAGGAAGAAGACCATAGGGGAAGGAAGGGAAAATAGAATGGGAAGTTATCAGAGAGGAGAAAACCCATGATGGACTCTTAACTATCGCAAGAAAGTGATGATAGTTGGAGGAGAAGGTAGGGGGGGGTCATATCTGGGTGAGTAGCATTAAGGAGGTCACACAATACAATGAGCACTGGGTGTTACACACGACTGAAAATTTATTGAAGACTACATCTGAAACTAATGATGTACTGTAAGTTGGCTAATTGAATTTAAATTAAAGAACAAAAGACCTCGAATAAACAATCCTAAACATTTGTATGGAACCACTAAAGATTCCGAACAGCCAGTGCAATGTGGAAAAGAAAAACAAAGCTGGAGGACTCACAATTTCAGATTTCAGGTTATATTACAAAGCTGAAGTCATCCTAACAAGAGAGTACGGCACAAAAATAGACACAGCGACCAAAGGAACAGGATACAAATTCAGACAGAAACCCGCAATTATGTGGTCCATGAATCTTCCACAAAGCAAGCAACGATATCAAAAGGGAAAAGGACAGTCTCTACAACAAATGGTGTTGGGAAAGCTAGACAGCTACGCACAAAAGAATGAAATTAGACTGCTTTCTTACACAATACAGACAAACACAAAACATTTTCAAGACCTCAATATGAGACCTGAATCCATAAAAATCCTACAGGAGGGAAGACAGTAACTTCTTGACATGGACCATACCAACGTTTTTCTAGACTGTGTCCTGAGGCAAAGGAAATGAAAGCAAAAATAAACTATTGGGAATACAGCACAATAAAAAGTTTCCCACGGCAGAAGAACAATGAAAATGTAAAAATAATAAGACAACCTACTCAAAGGGAGAAGATATTGCAAAGATCATATGCAATAAAGGGATAGTGTCCAAAACATATACAACTGATACTACTCGATCCCCACAAAACAACGAATCCAGTTAAAAAATAGGCAGAGGACATGGACAGACAATTCTCCAAAGAAGAAATACAAATGGCCAAGAGTCCCGTGAAAAGATGTTCACCATCACCCATCATCAGGAAAATGTAAATCCAAAGGACAATGAGGTAATACCTCAAACCAGTCAGAATGGCTAACATCAAAAGCACAACAAAGAGCAGCTGTTGGGAGGATGTGGATAAAGGGGAATCCTCGTGAACTGTGGGTGGGAATGCAAACTGTGGTGGCCACCGTGGAAAACAGTATGAAGGTTCCTCAAAAATTAAATATAGAACTACCCTACGATCCAACAATCACACTACTCGTATTTACCTAAAGAGTAGGAAAACAGTAACTTAAAAGGATACGTGCACCCCTATGTGTCTTGCACCATTATTTACAATATCACAATATGGAAGTAACACAAGTATCTGTAGAAAAATTGACAAATGAGATGATAGATGTGTGTATTCACACACACACACACACACACACACACACACACACACACACACAATGGAGTATTAATCGGCTTGCAAAAGAATGAAACCTTGCCATTTGCAGCCACATGGATGGAGCTAGAGAGTATTATCCAAACTAAAATCAGTCAGTCAGAGAAAGACAAATCCCATACGATGTCACTCTAATAGGGAATTTAAGAAAAAAACAAAAATAAATAACTAAAAGAGAAAAAGGAGACACACCAAAATACAAACTCTTAACAATAGAGAACAAAGGGATGGTTACCAGAGAGGAGGTGGATAGAGGGATGAGTGAAATAGATGAAGGGGATTAAGAGGACGCTTTTCTTGATGACCACTGAGTAATATATAGAATTACTGAATCACTCTATTGTACACCTGAAACGAATGTAACACTGTATGTTAGCTCTAGTGGAATTAAAATAAATTTTTAAAAAAGAATTTTCTTTCAGGAACCTCTTTGAAAAAGCTTTTCCTGTGCAATGTGCATAAGCCCTACTTGGGAGGATTCACTCTACAATAATTATTCACTCCATGCCTCAAATTCAGATTTCACTGAGTTCTTACCGTGGATCCCAGCCCACGGGAGCCATGGTCCTTTTCTGTCCAGGCTCAGCACCTATGCATTCAAGATTGGAAGTAGAGACACATGTCACTTCACAGTCCAGAAAGTTATTATTGTTTCTGTTTCAGTGTGAGAGAGTCACAGACTTTGGGACAGGTTTCAGAGCAGGTTTATTATGGATCCTGGATCTCTACTTCAATGTTCATTGCCTGGATCCATTTGGCTAATAGGTTCCCTGTGGATGGGCTTGCTTCCAAGCACATGCATGGAAGATGCAACGGTGGGTGGGCTTGGTGCGGGACAGGAAGAAGACCAAAAACAGACAAGGGTCCGACCCTCCCCTGATCCAGGAACTACTACGGGAGAGGGTATGGGAGGTAGAATCCATGCTAAACTCCAAGGTCACCAGCTGAACACAGGAGGTACAGGTCAAGGGATCTCGAGATGCAGGGGTTGAAGGCTGCTCTGAGCTACCTCTGGGAGGAAGGGAGGGAGGGAATGAGAGGGAGACACTGCCTGCCCCTGGCCCATGCAAGCTGCCCACCACTCCGACACGCATCCGTCTACACAGCTGACACAGCCTGGGCTCAGGATGGGCTGGCTCGGGTCCCTCAATCCTTAGTGGGACAGCTGGCCCCAGGGCTCAGAGACATGCTGAGGGAGATGAGAGGGAAAGCTGCCCCACCCAGGTCATCCCTTCCTTGAGCAGACAGCCCTTCAGAACTGCTAAAAAATACCCACTAACGGGGTTGAAAGACATGCCATGGATGAACTAAGGCATACAGATATGTAAAATAACATTCATTTTTCAGTCCAGAGCTGTCATCTCAGGAAGTTGGGAGAGCTTCCCTGAAGAAGACTGAGGGGAGGGCAGGCCATGCTGAAAAGGGAGACATGGCTCTCCTGATTGGGGACCTGCAGCCCCCTTCCAGCGCAGGGCATCATCCTCGCATCACTCGAGATCCATGGAAGTGTTCCATCAGGGCCAGATATTTGTCTCGAGAAGGCTACCCTGGCATCGGACTGCACAGGGCAACAGGGACGAGGACCAGATGGAGGACGGACAATACCCCGGAGGCCATGGGGCAAGAGCAGAGGCACATGACCTTGAAGATGATGATGAAAAGCAGGAGGTGGCAGCATGGATCCGGCCCGAAAGTACCATGGAAGCAGTGCCCACAGCTACACTGACTGGGTGCCTTCTGTGTCAGGTGTGGCTGACTTCAGTGGGCTCCAGACTAGTCCTGACCACAAGTCTAGGAAGTGTGCACCACCCCGGCCTCCTCTCCCCTTGCAGCTGCTAGGAATCGTGGTCACAGTCCCTGGTCAGGAAGTGTGCACCACCCTGGCCTCCTCTCCCCTTGCAGCTGCTAGGAATCACGGTCACAGACCCAGGTCAGGAAAATAAGATAATGGATTCCTGTCTCATAACAAAATCAAAAGAACTCTTCAACTTTGGACACAACAACTTCTTGCAAGCCAGGTCTCTAAAGGCAAAGGAAATAAAAGCAAAAACTGAACTATTGGCACTTCATCAGGATAAAAAGCTTCCGCTCGGCAAAGCAAACGATCAACAAAACAAAAAGGCAACCTATGGAATCGAAGAAGATATCTGCAAATGATATTACAGATAAAGGGCTGGTATCCAAGATCTATAAAGAACTCCTCAAACTCGACACCCAAAAAATGGGCAGAAGACACAAAGAGATACTTCTCCAGAGAAGACATACAAATGGCCAACAGACACATGAAAAAATGCTCCACATCACTTGCCATCAGGCAAATACAAATCAAAACGACAATGAGATACCACCTTACACCAGTTAGAATGGTTAAAATTAACAAGGCAGGGGGCGCCTGGGTGGCACAGTGGTTAAGCGCCTGCCTTCGGCTCAGTGCATGATCCTGTCATTATGGGATTGAGCCCCTCATCAAGCTCCTCCGCTATGAGCCTGCTTCTTCCTCTCCCACGCCCCCTGCTTGTGTTCCCTCTCTCGCTGGCTGTCTCTATATCTGTCGAATAAATAAATAAATTCTTTTTTTAAAAAAAGGAGGGCACGTGTCATAATGAGCACTAGGTATTATATGAAAACAATGAATCATGGAACACTACATCAAAAACAAATGAAGTACTGAAGGGTGACTAACATCATTTTAAAAAAAGAGAAAGATATGAAATCCATACAGGAAAACTGTCACTATTTGAAAATGACATGAAATCCCGAAAGATTCCACAAAAAAAAAAAAAAATACTGTTAGAATAAACAAATTCAAGAAAGCTGCAGCATATAAAGTCAATATAAAGACCTGTTGTCTTTATTTTTTTTTCAGATTTTATTTATTTATTTGACAGGAAGAGAAAAAGCATGAGCAGGGGGAGTGTCAGAAAGAGGGAAAAGCAGACCCTTGCTAAGCGGGGAGCCCAACACAGGGCTCGATCCCAGAACTCTGGGATCATGACCTGAGCTGAAGGTAGACGCTTCACTCATGGAGCCACCCAGATGACCCAACTTCTTGCATTTCTGTATAATGATGACCCACTTTCGCACAGAGAAATTAAAAATGCAACGCCATTTACAATTGTATAAAAAAATCTAGAAATAAAAGTAACTAAGAATGAGAAAGACATAGTACACTCAACACATGGCAGAAAAGAAATGAAAAATATGTGTTTCGAGTGGGGCAGAATGTATGGGTCAAAGATTTGGAAGGCAACACAAACAAATGGGAACATACACCATGCTCCTTAACTGGAAGAGTTAATTATGTGAACATGTCCATCGTACCCAAAGCAATCGACAGATGTGATGAAATCCCTATCTGAATTCCAGTGGCATTATTCGAGGAAATAGAAAACAGTCCTCAAACTTGTATGGAATCACAAAAGACCCCAAATACCCAAATCAACCTGGAGAAAGAAAGGTGCAGTCAACACACTCCTGGATTTCAAGCTAGATTACAAAGCTGTTGTCTTCAAAACAGGATGGTACTGGCATAAACACAGACACCAGGTCAGTGGAACAGAACAGAGAGCTCAGAAACTTACCCACATGGAGATGATCCTAACTTACAACACAGCAGCAGAAGATATGCCATGAGGGAAGGACTGACTCTTCAGTGAGCGGTAACAGGCAAACTAGACACTAAATGCAGAAGAATATAACTGGGCCACTTTCTTACACCACAGACAAAATTTTTAATGGATGAATGATTTGAACATAAGATCTGAATCCATAAACCTCCAAGAAGACACAGGTACTAAGTCTCTCGACATTGGTTTTGGCAAAGAGTCTTCAAATCGGACACCAAATGCAAAGGCAACAAAAGCACAAATAAAAAAGTGGAACAACATCAAACTGAAATCTTCCACACAGCAAAAGAAACCAGCAAAAACTTAAAAGGCCACTGACCCAATAAGAAAAAAATATCTGCGAATCATATGTGTGAGAAGAGGCTAATATCCAAAATACACACAACACTCATAGAAATCAAAACAACAACAACAAAAAAACTATATAAAAAAATGGGAGGAATATGTGAATAGATACTTTCCAAAGATGGCACAAAGGTGCCAACAGACAGAAAAAGTTGTTCAACTTCACTAATCATTGTCACAGAAACATCAGTCAAACCCACAATCGGCTATCCTCTCACAACTGTTGGAACAGCAATTGTCCCAGAGACAGACACAAGGTGGGGTCAAGGGTGTGCAGACGAGGAGACACTGTGCACTGTTGGTGGGAATGGAAATTGGTGCAGCCACTGTGACAAACGGTATGGAGATTCCTGAAAAAATAAATACAACTACCCCATGACCCAGTAATGGCTCTACTGAGTATTGATTTGGAGAACACAAAAATGCTGCCTCAAAAACACAGATGAACTCCCACGTTCACTGCAACATTACTCTCAAGACCCAGACATGGAAACATAGACCTTGGGGGCCTTATGCCAAGTAACTCAGACACAGAAAGACCAATACCAGCTGCTCTCATGTACATTCCACGTGGAATAAACAAATACTGAACGCATAGATACTGAGAGCAGATTGGTAGGTGCCAGATTTGGGGATGGGGTGGTAAAAACGAGTGAAGGTGGCCAAAGTCTCAATGTTTGAGTGAGAAAATCTGACAGTCATGAAATGTTCTGTTCAGCATGGAGACTAAAACTAACCCTGAAGCATGGGGTATAGGTTTCCCTGCTCTTTGAAAGTACAGGGCTTCTGAGAAACCTTGCACAGCAGAAATGGTGTCAAGAAGGAATGACCATTGGGGCGCCTGGGTGGCACAGCGGTTAAGCGTCTGCCTTCGGCTCAGGGCGTGATCCCGGCGTTATGGGATCAAGCCCCACATCAGGCTCCTCCACTATGAGCCTGCTTCTTCCTCTCCCACTCCCCCTGCTTGTGTTCCCTCTCTCACTGGCTGTCTCTATCTCTGTCAAGTAAATAAATAAAAAAAATCTTTAAAAAAAAAAAAGAAGGAATGACCATTAATTTACACGAACAATTAGTGTGCTCAGACACCAAAATTCCTTCTCTTTGGCTTTTCTTAGGCCTCAGGACACAAGTTTCTAACTGAGGCCCAGCATAAATGAAGATAAAGCACAGCAGAGGCTCACAGACACCATTCAATGTGCTGGTGGCTGGATGCGGAGAGCGGTTCCCAGCGAAGGAGCTGGTTGGGGTGCACACTGCCTCTGTCGTGCTTCTCCCCAAAACAGATGCTGAACGCGATTCTCACTGTTCACATTTTTTCATAAGAGGTAAATCTTCTTCAGGTCTCTTCCTCTTACTGAAGCTGGGTAATAACGTAGTTCTTTCAAGAAAGCCCAGTGTCTTACTGTGAACGTTTAAAAAGTGGGGGATACTTGTACCTGAGCATTGAAGAGGGAGGAGATGTGAAAGGTCCTCCCAGACACAAACCTCAGCAGATCCACCGGGAAAGGCACCTTCCTCAGCATGCGGAACATGGACTACCTCCACCCCCTGAGAAACCCTCTCCTTCCCCTTGATCAGGACAACCCACAACAGCTGGGAGTTACCCCAATTCCTCCGTTCTCCTGCTCCTAATAGCTAACCCATCAGCAAATCCTGTGAGCTCCATCTTCAAAATGGACCCAGAATAGTTCTAACCACTCCACCTAAGGCCACCTGTCTGGTCCACAGTGCCTGAGTTCCTGGAAAAGCTTCGTCATTGACCTGCCTTGCCATCTTCAACCCTCTGTCATCTGTTCCAACACTGTAGCCAGGATGGCCCAGGGAAACAGGGTCTCATGAGGTTATAGCCCTGGAATGACTTTCTGTCACCCTCTGTCACCTCTCTGAGCTCATGTCCTAAGCTGTTTCCTGTGGCCACAGGGCCTTCTTGCTGCTCCTGGACATACCTGGAATTCTCCTGCCCCAGAGCCTTTGCACATGCTTTCCCTTCTGTTCAGAATGCTCTTGATGTGTTCTCACTCACCTTCGGAGAAGTCTGAATTGGAGTGACAGGGACAGAAGATGAGGCTGTGTGTGTTGGGTGAGGCTGGTGCCCCAGAAGAAGGTTCTCTGCCAGCTCTCCACCTGTGCCTCACTTGTCCTCAGCCAGGAACTTGCACACAGCCCTCACCTGTCACAACTCTCACCCAGGAGACCAAAGCCACCCATGGAGCCCACCCTGCCCAAACCCTGCTGCAGAATGCATTCAGCTCTCCTCTGGGACCCCTGTCAGCTTTACCCAGACCTGGAACTCCCCCGTCTCCTGCAAAGCTCCCGGATTCCTCCTCTGCTTTCAAAATCACACTGGTTCAAGGCTTTCATGAGAAAGCTATAATGCTAACTAATGAAAGGTTCACACCTACTTTCCCCTTCTGTTGCCTTTCTCTCCACCTTCTTTCCTACCTGTGCAAACTGTAACATATCAGTGGAACATGAACATGCTCTGAGATCTGAATCTTTCATTGCAGCTTTCTGAGGACTCCTTATGTGATAAGAAACTAGTGTATCCTACAACAGGGTGTTTTACAACTCTCATCTATAGAATAGTACAGCCCAATTCACTACAATTTTACCTCACTCTTCATGAAGCAGAACACTTTTTCCTTTCTTCTTTTACTTAAATTCCAGTTAGTTCACATGCCATGGAATATTCGCTTCAGGGGTAGGATTTAGTGATTCCTCACCTGCATACAGACCCGGTGCTCATCACAAGTGCCCTCCTTAATACCCCTCACCCATTTAACACTTCCCCCCACACCCTTGTCCTGCAGCAACACTCAGTTTGTTCTCCAAGGTTGAGTCTATTTCCTGGTTTGCCTCTCTCATTACCCCCCAACTCTGTTCATCTGTTTTTTTTTTCTGAAATTCCACAAGCGTGAGAGCATAGGATATTTGTCTTTCCTCACTGATTTTGCTTTTCTTAATACACTATAGATCCAGGCACATCCTACAAATGTTAAGATTTCATTCTTTTTGAAGCTGGGTCATATTCCATTATATATGTATGTATCCCACATGCTTTATCCACTCATCAATGCATGGACTTTGGGGTTCTCTCCATAGTTTGGCTACTGTGGACATTACCACCATAAACATCCTGGTGCATGGACCTCCTTTGAATCTGCATTTCTGTATCCTTTGGGTAAATACCTAGGAGAGCAATTGCTGGATCATGTGGTTGTTCAATGTTTAACTTTTTGAGGAACCCCCACACTGTTTCCCAGACTGGCTGCACCACTTTGCATTCCCACCAACAGGATGGGAGGGTTCCCCTTTAAGCAGAACATTATCTGCTGGCAAATTCATAAGAGGAAACAAAACCTCTGGGAGATGCACCCAGGGTCAGGCAAGCAGTTGGAGACTTCACCCGAAGGCTCCTGACACCAAGCCCCTTGAAGCCACCAGCATGCCACTATCCAAAAGACTTCCCAGACTCTCCTTCTGAGTCCACCACCAAAGAAACAACAGAGTGAATATGGCACCTCAAAATATCGAGATAATACATTTAGTAAAACTAGAAAGTCAAGCTCAACTTTTAAACAGGAACAGGCCGCTTTGGATAATTTTCAATTTTCCCTCCATCCTAATTTTAACTCTTCTGATGAATAAACTAATCAATGATGAAACATCACCTTTGTCAAATGACATCATCCAAGTCTGTATCAGATGAAAAAAAGCCACCTAACTCTAGGTGCTGGCCACTCAACCATATCTTAGGCCCAATTGAATAAACACTGTTAGATGAAGGAACAAATGAGATGTTACAAACAGGCACAGAGTGAATCTCACCTTCCCTTTCTAATGAAAGAGGGTTCCTAGGAAACAGATGGTCAAAATACATTTGTAAGCAATAAATGGACAGAGAAATTGTGATCCCCTGCAAAGTTCTACCTGCAGGGAAACTAAGTAATTCTTGCACCAAACCCAGAATGCTGACAGCTACTTCAATTTTACTTTGTGGCTCAACTAGAGAAAAGAGAAAAGCCCAGGAGGTTTTGGGATAATGAGAGGTTTTACCTCCAGCCCTGACATAGATAGGACATTTTGCCAAACATACCTGTGCTTTCTCTGAACATAGGCGTCGTGTGACAAGCTGCCTCGCTGACTCCGATGCTGACATTCAAAACCTCGGGTGTCTTGGAGCCAGAGCAGAGAAGTGCCGTCAGCTGGGGAGAAGTAGGCACCGCTGACCTAAAGCCTGCACACCTGCTTCGGTTTCTGGGCGAAGGGGCAACACATACTTGTTGTTTAGCAGTAATTATCTTCATTCTCAATAGACCAATGACCTTGCATTTTCTGGAAGGCAGACTTACTCTTCTAAAGAAACCCTCAATTCGTCTATTCCCAATGCAACTAGAGTGGGGTCTGGTTTACGTCCGCCTCGAGGCCCCCACCTGGAGGATTTTCCTGCATGATTCTAATAGCCAATTACCACTAACCTGGGGGCACATGGGGCATAATGATGATGTTGGGGGACGGCTCTGGGGCTTGCTACTGCCACACCTGTGCCTGGGGGACCAGAGCACACCCTGCTGAACTCGGGGTACTGCTCAAGAGGCATCACCTGCACTGTGTCAGAGAACTGAGGTGGGGATTGTGTGAGGTCCTTTCCCACACTCTTCCAGGGGAACAGGGGAAAACCTGAAATTCTGCAACCCATCCCACCAAAGCTCAGGTGAGCGGGCGCCCTGGAGTTCATGGGTATGGGGAATAAGGTCAGTTGAGGACATGGGGCAGAAGAGACTTTAAAGGGAAAAAGAAAACTCACCTGAGTCCCCACAATGAACCCTCTCCAGGTTCCCTTCCAGAACCCTGCCTCCCACCTGGGGCGCACTCTACCCCTGGACCCCCACCCCAGTGCATGCTGCTCACTCACCAGCAGGGATCTCCACAGGGCAACTCTCTCTCTCTCAGTGCCCCTTCTTCTGCCCCAGGTCTGCAACCCACTGCAAATCTGGGACCGCCCACAGTGATGTAGCTCCACCCCCAAGTGTTGAATGGTCTAGGAGGGTGGTGCCTGAGCTCCTTGGATGCTGGGCAACCCTCCCTCAAGCCCCTGGAACCCTGAAAGTGCAGGGGGCCCAGGAGGAGCCTCCTCTACCCAAGACCAGGCACAGGCATGGGTGGGCTCCTGGGCTGGGGCCCCCACACACACCTGGCCCCTTCCAGGGACCCCTCTAGCTGCAGACCACCCTCAGAGTCCTGCCCCTTCCCTTTCTGCACCAGCCCTCCCTGCTGGGGTGTGCCTGGTTCTGGGCAAGGTCAGTACTCTCAGACCCTCCAAGACTTGGGCTTTAGGAAATGCAATGATTTCATGCATTTTCAGTATGTACATGTCAGTATGACTTTAATCTTATGGGAGCCAAAGAGGTTCTTTATTTTTTCTTATCTTCATGTTAGCATTTTTGGTTATTGTTTTCTTCTAAAAGCAGATGTACAACATGTGCTTGGGGCAGAAATAGGGCCCATGCTTTCAGGTTTTGCCCAGTCATTTTGAACTGGGTAAAATGTTAAAGGATAGTTTCCATGGGAGCCCAGGACCAGGGCCCACAGATGATATAAGATAAAAATTACTTTTATCATTATAATTACTCCTAAATGGACGATGTGAGACAAAAGCACCTTTCACAAGAGTACCAAGAAATCAAAATGATGTCCACAGAAGGCTGCCTGCTCCATGGTCAGCACAGGTAACAGAAGTGTTCACAGTCTCTGGACTCCTGCCCTTCTCCTGCCCAAATCTCTGAAGCACACAGACCACTTAAAATCAGAATTGTAGAACTGCTAGACACCTTAGAGATGTCTGGCACCATTCCCTTGGACTGCAGAATAAAACACAGTAGCTCGTTGTCACAAACTAATTTCAACATGAAGTGCCCCCTGGATGCACTAAGTTCTTTCTCTGCAAATGTTGACTAATGTAAGTCACAGTCATATCATATAAGCACTAGGATGGCTGGGAAGTCATCGTAGGTAAGGGAATATTTTAGCCATGTTTATAAGCATTGGCTCACATTGTAGAAGAGGCTGAGCTGAGTGTTTTTAAATACTATTTCAGACCTGTTTTACAGCACCCTCTGAACATACCAGAGCCTGAATGGACTAAAAAGGATAGTTGGTTTCATTAACTTTAATACCAGAAAAATATTATACTGTCTGTATTCCTAAGGATCTTTGAGTATCTTACCCAGAGGTCCTCCACTGAGATAATGATCTTAATGATCACCATGGGCAGAGGTGAAAAGGCCCGCTGAATTCATTCCAGTTTTCCACATGAGAAGAAAATCCTGATACTTGATAGGTTTCCAGATCGAGAAGACCAGAGATAAGAGGGAAATAGTACCCTGTATGGAACAACAAGGGATTTGGAGTCAATTTGGGGATCCCACTTAGGTTTCTGACACTAAAATCCTCTGTGACTCATATCATCTGAGTCCCTGTCTAACCACCTGAAAATGTGCCTAAAAATATCTACACCGTAGTTGAGAATTTTAAGAGGCAGAATGCTACAAAGAGCCAGTACGATGTCTCTCAGGAACAGGTGCTCAGGAAGCCATAATTGCTATTGGGTCTATTTCTTTTCCAGAAGAAAGAACACATGTTGAATCCATATTCCTAATAGATGACTCACCAGATGATTTTCAAACCTGAAGGAAGGCCAAGAAGTCACTCTTGTGTCATATTTCACTCAGAAATCATGTTGTTGGACTGGTGAGGATGATACGATAGCAACGTCATCACTAAGAGTGGGGAGCTTCTAATTTCCATACGGCCATGTTGACCCCCTTAGCTCAGGGCCACCAGAAAAGACAGCTGAGGGGGACCACAGGCCAAGGCTGCCAGGTGTGGCTGGGGCAGGCAGAACTCTGACTTAAGGCTCAACTCCTGTCTAGGTTATTATAATGCTCTTCACAAAGAAAGTGCCATTGTGTGTGAGCCCTCATGTAGAAAAGGTTCAGAATTTCCATTGAGATTCCTTCTCTGACCTTCAGGATATGTAGCAAAGTTCCATTTAATTTTTAAACATTGAAGGACTTCCTGGTTTTCTTTTCGCTATGACTGTGGCTCAATTCCCCTGTGGTCTAAGAATAGAATCTAGTTAATTTCAGGGTTTAACATTTGTAGACTTGATTCGTGGCCCCACCTATCATCTATTTGGGTAAAGAGTCTATGACCACTTGAAAATAATGTATTCTGCACTTATTATGGAATGTTCCCTATATGTCAATTAGGTCACATTTGTTACCAATGTTTTGTCTGCTTTTTCTGTCAGATATTGAGAAAGGTATATTAAAATCATCAAACAATGCTGCTCTATTCAACGTGGCATTGGAGAATCTACCAGTGTTAGAAGGCAAGAGAAACAAAAAGTATAAGAATTGAGGGGATAATTGTGACTATTCACAGATAATACGATTGTGTACATAGAGAATTCAAAACAGTCTATAAATACCCTATTAGAATAAAAATGCAATTTATAAATTTGAGATGGATTGTAGCTTCCCATTGGACAGTTTCTGAATGAAAACATAGAACCTGTCAATCTTGGGGTAGGACATAGGGTGCACTAACCATTTAGAAGAATTCAGTGGGACTTCATAAAAATGTGACATTTCTCATTATCTTATGACCATAAGAAAATGAAAAAGTGAACTGGAGGCTGGGAAGTAAAGATTTGCAATACACACACTGACAAAGACTTGTCAATAAAGAATTCCTGCTCATCAACCATAAAAAGTCTATTTATAAATGAATACTTCACAAAAGATTGACTGATGGCCAATAAGAACAGGAAAGGGTGCTCTACAGTATTATTTTCAGGAACAGCAAGGCCTTTCCTAAAATGAAAACATACACACAAACCAGTATTCCCTAGATGGATGACGTCCTTATTTCTGAGGACAGCTTGAAGAACAGACTAGCATCAAAGTAAAGTGATGCAATTCCTGACACTCAGAGGATGGACAATTGACCTCAAACTACAGTACAATTTCTAGGCATCATTCGGTCCTCTGAAGGCAGACAACTACCACACCCCTTCCTACTCCACACAGGTTGCTTCCCAACCCCTACCATAAAAGAAGAAGATGAGAAACAGATGGGACTAGTAGGAAATAGCAAAAATCACATGTGGAGATTATCCTGAAACACACTGATCACATAACTAGTGTAAGGAAGTGTAGGGAACTGACAAGGACAGAGACTCAAGAGGTACTTCTTTGGGAAATGCTGTCTGCAATCGTCACACCTTGGTACGAGCTAATGAGGGCTCTGAGCATACCCTAGGGTTTGCTCACAAGGGTCTGTGACACCATCGCTGAGGACTGAAACTCTTCAAGACCTCAAAGCTTGCCTGATTGACTATTGGACTAAGAGATTCCCATGTTCTGAAAACAGATACCAACTCATTGAAAGGTTCTCCTGGGCTCTCTCGGAGGCCCTACAAGAAGCTGAACCATTCACTGAAAATCAATTACACACACAGACACACACACACACACACACACACACACACACACCTGTCATTTCAGCAATTACTTAAACATTCAAGATTCTTCCTACCTTTTCTTTTTCACATTGATATTTATACTCACATGAAATGTCATCATTTCTAATGAACACTGATGTCAAAATAGAGATCCATTGACACAATATTCACAAAATGGAACTTCCCTGCTGTAATTTTCAATATAGCATTTTTTAAAGTTCATACATATTTTAGGTTTTTGGTAACTTATACAGGAGAAGATCAGCATTGAAAAACTCTTAATACTGACAATGAGTTTTAAGCCTAGAGAACAAAAATTGTCCAATTTCATGGATAATAAGGAACCAAAGGGAAAGCATGGAAGCTGTAGTCGAATAATTTTACACATATGCATCCCCTATTATTCTACTACTGAGGGGCGTGTTTTATTATCACTATGCATGCATCAGTTGTCTTCCACGTGCACCTGCACAGGTATGATGAAATACTACAGTAGAATGAAATGTCTGGGAACTACTTGGCGGCATCTATAACGAACAATTAAATTTCGATCTTATATTTGGTGAACTTCCACTGTCTGTCCCTTTAAACAATGGACCCTAAACAGAAGGGGGAATGAACCACGAGAGACTATGGACTCTGGGAAACAAACTGAGGGCTTCAGAGGGGAGAGGGGTGGGGGATTGGGATGGGCCAGTGATGGGTATTAAGGAAGGTACATATTGCATGGAGCACTGGGTGTTATATGCAAATAATGAATCACGGAACACTACATCAAAAACTAAGGAAATACTGTATAGTGACTAACATATCATAATAAAAAATTATTAGAAGAAAAATTAAGTTAAAAAAAAAACAATACAGCTTTTCTGTTTCAAGAACAATCACAATTGAGAAAAAACTAACTTCCAATCCCTAAAGCAAAACACAGACCAAGTTCCATTTCACTCCCCTTTATTCACATTCTCTGTGGGTTCTAAGCTATTTCCCTACTTCCTTTCCTGCTGAGCAGGGAGCCCGGGCTCGATCCCAGAACCCTGAGATCATAACCTGAGCCAAAGGCACATGCTTAACTGGCTGAGCCAGCCAGGAGCCCCAGCCGTGTTTTTCTTAAGCAAAATGACACTTTCTCACGATGCCTTCACATGACTTCACATGGTACCAGATCCCTGCATTTGCCTCTAGGAGGTTGCAGATGAAGGCAATTGCAAACTCTCACAGTGGTTTATCAAATACAATGACCTACCTGGTGACAGTGAAACTCTTATGAGCCCACGAGTGGGTGCTGTGACACTCAGCTGTGGCTGGGCTGGCACAGAGAACCAAATCCATTTCCCTGCCTGATGTCTGTGAGGAAGAGATGCCCCCACTGTGAATGAGACCCTGCCACTGAGCTGTCCAGAGATGGCCATCCTCACGGAGGATGAGGGTAAAGGACAATGCCTGAGGAGACCCCATCTGTCTCTTTTATCTTTTCATATTTTTGACAGTGGACAAATCACTGCCTAGGAGCCCCAAACTACCTTAGTCTCAACTGTGAATGACCAAGAGGTTTTACAAAACACTCAAGATTTTGACCTCACAAATGCCCACAACAACTTACCATAGGGATTCAACATTAAGCAAAGATATTGTTCATTGGAAGAGAGGTCCTGTCCACTGTTGTTTCTCACTTATATGCTCATCTTCCTTACCTCATGGTAACATAACCACCTTGATTCCTGCTTCCGTCTTCAGGAAGGCTGATGTGACTTGAAGGGCATTACCCTGACATCGTTCTTTCTTAGCAATAAGATGTGGACATTTCCCTAGTCCTACACACCCAAAGTTGAATCAGAATCAGGATTGAGGACGCTGATGAGAGTTGAAGGTGTTTTCCTGTACAGGGTGGTTTATTACAAATAAGGATGGGTCAGAGTCCTCGAAATTCCAGAACCTTTTCATTAATGCTTCCTACTCGTGAAAGATGATGTACATTGGTCTTTCCCTATATAGTGTGGTGACTCAGAGAAAGTGCTTAGCTCTTTCGTCAGACTTCCACGACCACTTTGGGGCTGGCTTCCATATTCACAAAGGATGATGTTAGGGCTAAGAGGGTTCCTGTACACTGTTATTTCTTACAGATAAGTGTATGGCATTTTTGTTACATTGCCAGAACCACTTAGCGCCGGGCTTGCCGGCCTCCTGGAGACGAACCCTAACCCTAGTCGGCCCCCGAGGGGCCCCTCCCAAGGGGCCTGGCACCACAACGCCGGGTATTGGAGACCCCCGAGCCCAGCGCCGGAGTCACCCTGCCACCCCGCAGCAACCTGGGCGCTAGGGGCGCCGCCAGTCTTTCAGGGCGAGAGGTCGGGCGGGGCCTCCCAAGCCCCTGGCGACCTTCAAAGGCCCCCACACCAAAACGCTTGGGCCCACGCTCCCGCTCACCAGCTCCCTCACCTAGGCCAGCCCCTCCGCATGCCGCATAGCCAGCGAACCGGGACTGCCAGCCTCCTTTGGGCTAACAATAACCCTAGGTCGGCCCCCGAGGGACTCCTCCCAAGGGGACAGGCAGTGCCACGGCGGGTATTGGGGACCCCCGAGCCCCAGCTCCGGACTCACCCTGCCGCCCCTCCACCACCCTGGCCACTAGGTAGCCGCCGGGTATTCAGGGCGGGAGAACAGGCAGGGGCCTCCGAGCCCCCAGCGACATTCAAAGGCCCCACGCACCAAAACGCTAGGGCCCAGGATCCCGCTCGCCAGCGCCCTCACCTCGGCCCGCCCCTCTGCTCCCCGCACAGCTGGCAGACCAGGCCTGCCAGCCTCCTGGGGTCTAACCCTAACCCTAGGACGGCCCCTGAGGGTCCCTTCCTAAGGGGCCTGGCGCCACAACGCCGGGGATTGGGGACCCCCAAGCCCCAGTGCCGGATGCACGCTGCCGCCCCGCCCCACACGGGCCACTAGGGACGCCGCCATTCATTCAGGGTGGGAGAACTGGCAGGGCCCTCCGAACCCCCGCCGACATTCGAAGGCGCCTGGAACCAAAGCGCTTGGGCCTAGGCTCATGTTCACCAGCACCCTCACCTTGGCCCAACTCTCCCCTCTACGCACAGGTGGTGTCTCGGGCCTGCCGGCCTCCTGGGTGCTAACCCTAACTGTAGGTCGGCCCCCGAGGGGCCCTTCCCAAGTGGCCTGGCGCCACAACACCGGGGATGGGGACCCCTGGCCCAAGTGCTGGACTCACCCTTCTGCCCTTCAGGCACCCGAGCCGCTAGGGGCCCACCGGTCAATTAGGGCAGGAGAACGGGCAGGCCCTCCGAGGCCCCCTGAATTTCGAAGGCCCCCAGGGCAAAAACGTAGGCTCCCATGCTCCTGCTCGCCAGCGCCCTCACCTCGGCCCACCCCTCCGCTTGATGCAGACCCGGTGGATAGGGCCTGCCGTGCTCTTGGGGGCTAACTGAAACCCTAGGTCGGCCTCGTCGGGCACATCCCAAGGGGACTGGCTCTGCAATGCTGGGGATTCGTGACTCAGAGCCCCAGAGCCAGACTCACCCTGCCACACTGTCGACACCCAGGCTGCTAGGGGCATCGCCGGTCATTCAGGGCGAGAGAAGGGGCAGGGCCTTCCGAGTCCCTGGTCACCTTCAAAGGATCCCCGCGCCAAACGCTGGTGCCCACGCTCCCACTCCCCAGCGCCCTCACCTTGGCCTGCCCCTCTGCTCCCCGCACAGCAGGCGGATCGGGCCTGCCGGCCTGCTGGGGCTAACCCTAACCCTAGGTCGGCCCCCCAGGGGCCCCTCCCAAGGGTCCTGGTGCTGCTACTCTGGGGATCAGGGACCCCAAGCCCTAGAGCCAGACTCACCCTGCCGCAACACTGCCACCCAGGCCGCTAGGGGCGCTGCCGGTCATTCACGGCAGGAGAAGGGACAGGGCCCTGGGGAAACCAGCGATATTTGAAGCCTCCTGCACCAAAATGCAGGGGCCCACAATCCCGCTCCCCAGCGCCTTTAGCTCGGCCCGCACACCTCTCACCACCCAGCCAGAGGATTGGGCCTGCCGGCCTGCTAGGTGCTAACTCTATCCCTAGGTCGGCCCAAGAGGAGCCCCTCCCAAGGGGCCTGGCCCCGCAATTCTGGGGAATGGGGATCCCCGAGCCACAGCACAGGACTCACCCTGCCACCCCACAGCTACGGAGCCGCTAGGGGCTTCGCTGGTTATTCAGTTCAGGAGAAAGGGCAGGGCCCTCCGAGCCATGGCAACATTCCAAGGCTCAAGGTGCCAAAACGCTGGTGCCCACGCTCCCACTCCCCAGCCCCCTCACCTCAGACCGCACCTCCGCTCGCCGCACAGCTGGCGGATCGGGCCTGCCGGCCTCCTGGGCGCTAACTCTAACCGTAGAACGGCCCCTGAGGGTCCCTTCCTAAGGGGTCTGGTGCCACAACGCCGGGGATTGGGAACCCCCAAACCCCAGTGCTGGATGCACCCTGCCGCCCCACCCCACACGTGCCATGAGGGGCGCCGCCATTCGTTCAGGGTGGGAGAATGGGCAGGGCCCTTCGAACCCCCACCGACGTTCGAAGGTGCCCCGAACCGAAACGCTTGGGCCCAGGCTCATGTTCACCAGCACCCTCACCTCGGTCCAACTCTCCACTCGACGGGCAGGCGGTGTATCGGGCCTGCTGGCCTCCTGGGGGCTAACCCTAACTGTAGGTCGGCCACGGAGGGGCCCTTCCCAAGTGGCCTGGTGCCACAACGCCGGGAATGGGGACCCCAACCCAAGTGCCGGACTCACCCTGCTGCCCTTCAGGCACCGGAGCCTCTAGGGGCCCCGCCGGTCATTCAGAGCGGGAGAACGGGCAGGTCCCTCCGAGCCCCCGCTGACCTTCGAAGGCCCCTTGCGCTAAAATGCTTGGGGTCATGCTCAGGCTCGCCAGTGCCCTCACTTCGGGGCAACCCTCCGCGTGTTGCACAGCCGCTGATCGGGTCCACCAGCCTTCTGGGGGCTAACCGTAACCCTAGATTGACCCCCGAACGGCCCCTCCCACTGGGCCTGGCGCCTCAACGCTGGAGATTGGGGACCCCTGAGCCCCAGCGCTGGACTCACCCTGCCGCCCAGCTGCCACCCGGGGTCTTGGGGTGCTGCTATTATTCAGGGAGGGAGAAAGGGCAGGGCCCTCTGAGACACGGTGACCTTCAAAGTCCCCCGGCGCCAAAATGCCCGGGCCCACACTCACGCTCACCAGCGCCCTCACCTTGGTCCTCCACTCCGCTATCCACACAGCTGGCGAATAGGGCCTGCCGGCATCCTAGGGGCTAAACCTAACCCTAGGTTGGCCCCTGAGGGGCCGCTCCCAAGGGGCCTGGCGCTGCAACACTGGGGATTGGAGATAACAGAGACGAAGCGCCTGACTCACCCTGCTGCCCCGCTGCCACCAGGGCAGCTAGGTGCGCCGCCAATCATTCAGGGAGGAGAATAGGTAGGGCCCGCTGAGTCCCTGAAGACATTCAAAGGCCCCCCGTGCCAAAATGCTTGGGCCCACGCTCCCGCTCCATAGAGATCTCACCTCGATCCACCACTCCTTTCCCGCAAAGCTGGCAGATTGAGCCTGCTGGCGTCCTGGGGTCTCACGCTAACCCTAGGTCAGCCCCCGAAGGGCCCCTCCCAAGGGGCCTGGCGCCGCAACATGGTGGATTGGGGACCCCCGATCCCCAGTGTCGGACTCATCTGCCGCCCTGCCGCCACCCGGGCGGCTAGGGGAGCCACGGGTCATTCAGGTGGGAGAACTGGCAGGCCCTTCCGTTTCCCCTGCGACCTTTGAAGTCCCCCCGCTCAAAAAAATTGGCTCCCACGCTCCTGCTCGCCAGCGCCCTCACCTCGGCCTGCCCCTCTGCTTGCTGCAGAGCCAGTGGATAGTGCCTGCCGGGCTCCTGGGGGCTAACCGAAAACCTAGGTCGGCACCGTGGGGCACATCCCAAGGGGCCTGGTCTGCAACGCTGGGGATTGGTGACTCAGAGCCCCAGAGCTGGATTCACCCTGCTGCACTGTCGCCACCTGGGCCACTAGGGATGCCGCCGGTCATTCAGGGTGGGAGAACGGGCAGGGCACTCCGAACCAGCACCGACCTTCAAAGGCGCCGCGAACCAAAATGCTTGGGCCCAGGCTCATGTTCACCAGCACCCTCACCTCGGCCCAACTCTCTGCCTGACGCACAGGTGGTGTATCGGGTCTGCCGGCCTCCTGGGGGCTAATCTAACCATAGGTAGGCCCCCGAGGGGCCCTTCCCAAGGGGCCTGAAGCTGCAACGCTGTAGATTGGGGACCCCCGAGCCCCAGCACTGGACTCACAAACCGCCCCGCCGCCACCTGGGCTGCTAGGGGCACCGCGGGTCATTCAGGTTGGGAGAACTGGCAGGGTCCTCTGAGACATGGTGACCTTTGAAGGCCCCCCCGCGCTAAAAGGCTTGGGCTCATGCCCAGTCTCGCCAGCGCCCTCACCTCGGCCGAACCCTCCTCATGCCGCACAGCCGCTGATCGGGTCCACCGGTTTCCTGGGGGCTAACTGTAACCCTAGATGGACCCCCGAGGGCCCCTCCCAAGGGGCCTGGCGCTGCAAAGCCGGGGATTGGGGACTCCAAGCCTCAGCACCTGACTCACCCTGTCGCCCAGCCGCCACCCGGGGGCTTGGGGTGCTGCCCTTCATTCAGGGCGGTAGAACGGGCAGGGCCCTCCGAGACACGGTGACCTTCGAAGGCCCCCTGCGCCAAAATGCCCAGGCCCACGCTCCAAATCACCTGCGCCCTCACCTCGGTCCGCCACTTCACTCTCCACACAGGTTGCGAATAGGACCTGCTGGCCTCCTGGGGGCTAAACGTAACCCAAGGTTGGCCCCCGAAGAACCCCTCCCAAGGGGCCTGTCGTTGCAATGCTGGGGATGGGGACTCCGAGCCCAAGTGCCAGACTCACCCTGCTGCCATTCAGCCACCAGAGCCAATAGGGGCCCACCGATCAATCAGGGAAGGAGAACGGTCAGGGCCCTCCCAGCCCCCGCTGACCTTCGAAGGCCCACTGCGCTAAACACTTGGGCTCATGCTCAGGCTCGCCACCGCCCTCACCTTGACCCAACCCTCCGCGTGTTGCACAGCCGCTGATCGGGTCCACCGGCCTTCTGGGGGTAACCGTAACCCTAGATCGACCCCTGAGGGGCCCCTCCCAAGGGGCCTGGTGCCGCAACGCCGGGGATTGGGGACCCCAACCTCAGCACTGGCCTCACCCTGCCGCCAGCTGCTACCCGGGTCTTGGGGTCCTGCCCTTCATTCAGGGCGGGAGAACGGATGGGGCCCTACGAGACACGGCGACCTTCAAAGGACCCCTGTGCCAAAACACCCCGGGCCCACGCTCCCGCTCACCAGTGCCCTCAACTCGGTCCGCCACTCTGCTATCCACACAGCTGGCGAATAGGGCCTGCTGGCCTCCTAGGGGCTACCCTAACCCTAGGTTGGCCCCCGAAGGGCCCCTCCCAAGGGGCCTGGCGCCAGAATGCGGGGGATTGGGGATACCCGAGACACATTGCCTGACTCACCCTGCCGCCCCACTGCCACTTGGGCTGCTAGGGGTGCCGCCAGTCATTCAGGGAGGAGAATGGGCACGGCCCGCCGAGACCCGGAGACATTCGAAGGACCCTGGTGCCAAAACGCTTGGGCCCACGCTCCCGCTCCACAGAGACCTCACCTCGACCCACCCCTCCTTTCGCTGCACAGCTGGCGGATTGAGCCTGCTTACGTCCCGGGGGCTAAACCTAACCCTAGGTCATCCCCCGAGGGGCCCCTCCCAAGCGGCCTGGTGTCCCAACGCGGTGGATTGGGGACCCCCGAGCCACAGCGCCAGACTCACCTGCCGACCCGCCACCACCCAGGCCACTAGGGTCCCCGCGGGTCATTCAGACTGGGAGAATTGGCAGGGCCCTCCATTTCCTCTGCGAAATTCGAAGGCCCCCTGCACAAAAAAGTTGGCTCCCATGCTCCTGCTCGCCAGCGCCCTCACCTCGGCCCGCCCCTCCGCTTGCTGCAGAGCCAGTGGATAGTTCCTGCCAGGCTCCTGGGGGCTAACCAAAACCCTAGGTCGACCCAGTAGGGCACATCCCAAGGGGCCTGGCTCTGCAATGCTTGGGATTAGTGACTCAGAGCCCCAGAGCCGGATTCACCTTGCCACACTGTCGCCACCTGGGCCTCTAGGGGCGCTGCCGGTCATTCAGGGTGGTAGAACAGTCAGGGCCCTGGAGAAACCAGCGACATTTGAAGGCTCCCATGCCAAAATGCAGGGGCACACGCTTCTGCTTGCCAGGGCCTTTACCTCGGCCTGCCCAACTCTCACCGCCCAGCCAGAGGATTGCGCCTGCTGTCCTCCTGGGGGCTAACTCTAACCCTAGGTAGGCCCAGGAGGAGCCCCTTCCAAGGGGCCTGGCGCCGCAACGCTGGGGATTGGGGATCCCCGAGCCGCAGTGCAGGACTCACCCTGCCACCCCACCACCAATGGATCCGCTAGGGGTGCCGCTGCTTATTCAGGGCAGGAGAATGGGCAGGGCACTATGAGCCATGGCAACATTCAAAGGCCCAAGGCGCCAAAACGCTGGGGCCCACACTCCCACTCGCCATCGCCCTCAACTTGGCCCGCAACTCCTCTCCTCACACAGCCAGCAGATCAGGCCTGTCGGCCTCCTGGGCACTAACCCTAACCCTAGGATGGCCCCTGAGGGTCCCTTCCTAATGGGCCTGGTGCCGCAACACCAGGGATTGGGGACCCCCAAGCCCCAGTGCTGGATGCACCCTGTCACCCCGCCCCACACAGGCCGCTAGGGGCGCCAATGTTCCTTCAGGGTGGGAGAACGGGCAGGGCCCTGCAATCCCCCGGTGACCTTCCAAGGCCCCCTGCGCCAAAATTATTGGGCCCACGCTCCAGCTCTCCAGCGCCCTCACCTCGGTCTGGCCCTCCGCTACCGCACAGCTGGCGGATCATGCCTGCCGGACTCCTAGGTGCTAACACGAACCCTAGGACGGCCCCAGAGGGGCCCCTCCCAAGGGGCCTTGCGCTGCAACGCATGGCATGGCGGACCCCCAAACCTCACTGCCAGACTCACACTGCCACCCCGCCACCACCCGGGCCGCTAGGGGCGCCGCCGGTCATTAAGGGCGAGAGAACGGGCAGGGCCCTCCGAGCCTCTAGTGATGTTCAAAGGCCCCCTGCACCAAAACGCTGGATACCATACTCCTGCTCGCCAGTGCCCTCACCTCGGCCCACTCCTCCGCTCGTCGCACAGCCAGCGTATCCATCCTTCTGGCCTACTGGGGTTTAACCCTAACCCTAAACCCTAAGCACTAACCTTAAACCCTAAACCTTAACCCCTAATCCTAATCCTAACCCCTAACCCTTACCCTAACCCTAACCCTACCCTGACCTCACCCTAAACACTAATCCTTAAACCCTAAACCCTAATATTAACACTAAACCATAAACCCTAATCCCTAACCCTAATCCCGAAACCCTAAACACTAAATCCTAACCTTAACCACTAACCCCAAACCCCAAACCCTAACCCTAAACCCTAACCCTACCCCGACCCCAACCATACCCTTAACCCTACCCCTAACCCTACCACATCAGCTAACCCTACCCCTAACCCGTAACCTAACCCTAAACCTAACCTTAAAATGTACTCTAACCCTAAATCTAACCCGTACCCTAACCCTACCCCTAACCTGTACCCTAACCCTAACTGTAACCCTAACACGTACTCTAACCCGTACCCTAACCCGTACCCTAACCCTAACGCTAAACTGTACCCTAACCCGTAACTTAAACCGTACCCTAAACCTAACCGTAACCCTAACAAGTACCCTAACCCATATCCTAACCTTAACCCTAAACCCTAAACACTGACCCTAACCCATACCCTAACTCATACCATAACCCGTACCCTAACCCTACCCGTACGCTAACCCTAACCCGTACCCTAACGTTAACCCTAAATCCTAAACCTTAACCCGTACCCTAACCCTAAACAGTACCCTTACCTTAACCCTAACCCATACCCTAACCCGTACCCTATCTCTAACCCGGACCCTAAACCATACCCTACCCATACCTAACCCTAACCTGTACCCGAACCCATACCCAAACCCATACCTTAACCCTAAACCGTACCCAATCCCTATCCCTAACCCGTTCCCTAACCCGTACCCTAACCCTAACCCTAACCCATAACCTAACCTGTACCATATCCCTAAACTGTACCCTAACCCTAACCCGTACCCTAACCCAGTGTAGGTCCCCAAGGAGCCCCTCCCAATGGGACTGCTGCTGCCATGGCAGGGATTGGGGACCCCCAAGCCCCAGCGCTGGACTTACCCTGCCACCCTGTCGCCACCCGGGCCACTAGGGCGCCACGGGTCATTCAGGGCGGGAGAACGGGAAGGGCCCTCCGAGCCCCCGGCCCCCTTTGAAGGCCTCCTGCGCCAAAACGCCTGGGCCACACTCCCGCGCGCCAGTGCGTTCACCTCAGCCTGCCACTCCGCTCCCCGCAAGGCCGGCAGATCCGGCCTGCTGGCCTCCTGCGGTCTAACCCTATCCCTAGGTCGGCTCACGAGGGGCCCCTCCGAAGGGGACTGGGGCCGCCAGACCAGGGATTGGGGACCCCCAAGCACCAGCGCTGAACTCACCCTGCCACCCCGCTTCGACCTGGCCCACTAGGAGCGCTGTCCTCATTCCAGGCGGGAGACGGGCAGGGCCCTCTGAGCCCCCGGGGGACTTCGATGGCTGGCCATGCCAAAACTCTTGGGCCCACGCTCCCGCTCACAAGCGCACTCCCATGGCCCGCCCCTCCGCTCGCGCACAGCTGGAGGGTCGGGCCTGCCAGCCTCTTGTGGGCTAACCCTAAACCTAGGTCGGCCCCCTAGGGGCCCCTCCCAAGGTGCGTGGCGCCACCTCGCTGGGGATTGGACACCCCCGAACCCCATCGCCAGACTCACCCTGCCACCCCGCTGTGAGCAGGCCCGCTAGGGGTGCTGTCCTCATTCAGGGCGGGAGAATGGGCAGGGCCCTCCGAACCCACGGCGACCTTTGAAGGCCCGCCACGCCAAAACGCTTGGGCTCATGCTCCCGCTCGCCAGTGCCCTCACCTCGACCCGCCCCTACGCTCGACTCACAGCTGGTGGATCAGACCTGCCGGCCTCCTGGGGGCTAACCCTAACCCTAGGTCGGCTCAAAGGGTCCCCTCCCAAGGGGCCTGGCACCGCCATGCTGGGGATTGGGGACCCCTGAGCCAGAGCTCCGGACTCATCCTGCCGACCCACCGCCACCCTGGCCACTAGGGGCGCCACCGGTCATTCAGGGTGGGAGAACAAGCAGGGCCCTTCCGAGCCCCCGGCGAACTTCGAGGCCCCCTCGCCAAAACGCTTGGGCCAACGCTACCACTCACCAGCGCCCTCAGGTCAGCCCGCCCCTCCACTCTCTGAACAGCTGGCGGATCGGGCCTGCAATCCTCCTGGGGGCTAACCCTAACCCTAGGTCGGCCCCAGAGGGGCCCATCCCAAGAGGCCTGGCACTGCCACGCCAGGGATTGGGGACCCCCGAGCCACAACACCAGACACACCCTGCCGCCCCGCCACCACCAGGGCCGCTAGGAGCACCGCCGGTCATTCCGGGCTGGAGAACGTGCAGAGCCTTCCGAGCCACCCTCGATCTTCGAAGGCCCCCGTGCCAAAACGCCTAGGCCCACGCTCCCGCTCTCCAGCACCTTTACCTCAGCCTGCCCCTCTGCACGCCGCACAGCTGGCAGATCAGGCCTGCTGGCCTCCTGGGGGCTAACACAAACCCTATGTCAGCCCCCGACGGGCCCCTCCCAAGGGGCCTGGAGCTGCCACGCCCCTGCTTGGAGACCCCCAAGCACCAGCGCCGAACTCACCCTGCCGCCCCGCAGCCACCCGGGCTGCTAGGGGCGCTGACTATCATTCAGGGCGGGAGAACGGGCAGGGCCCTCTGAGCCCCTGGCGACCTTGGAAGGCCCCCCGCGCAAAAACACTTGGGCCCACGCTCCCACTCGCCAGAGTCCTCACCTTGGCCCGCCACTCCATAATCCGCACAGCCGGTGGATGGGGCCTGCTGGCCTCCTGGGGGCTAACCCTTCCCTAGGTCAGCTCACGAGAGGCCCCTACCAAAGGGCCTGGTGCCAACATGCCGGGGATTGGGGATCCCTGAGCACCAGCGCCAGACCCACCCTGCCACCCAGCCGCAACCCAGCCCGCTAGGGGCACCGTCCTCATTCAGGGATGGAGAATGGGCAGGGCCCTCTGAGCCCCCAACCCCCTTCGAAGGCCCCCTGTGCCAAAACGCTTGGGCCCACGCTTCCTCTCGCCAGCGCACTCACTTCAGCCCACCCCTCTGCTCGCAGCACAGCCGGTCGATCGGTGCTGTTGGCCTCCTTTGGGCTAAACCTAACCCTAGGTCGGCTCAGGAGGTGCCCCTCCCAAGGTGCCTGGCCCTGCCACGCTGGGGATTGGGGACCCCTGAGCACCAGCGCTGAACTCACCCTGCTGCCCCGCCCCAACCCAGCGCACTAGGGGGCCGTCCTCATTCAGGGCGGTAGAACTGGCAGGGCCCTCCGAGCCCCCGGCGACCTTTGAAGGCCCCCGCACCAATATGCTTGGGTCTACGCTCCTGCTCGCCAGCACCCTCTCCTCATCCCGCCCCTCTGCTTACAGCACAGCTGGCGGACCGGGACTACCGGCCTCCTGGGGGCTAACCCTAACCCTAGGTCAGCTCACGAGGGGCCCCTCCAAAGGGGCCTGGCGCTGCCACTCCGGTGATTGGGGACCCCCGAGCCAAACCGCCGGACACACCCTGCCGCCCCGCCAGCACCCAGGCCGCTAGGGGTGCCGCTGGTCATCTACGTTGGAGAACGGGCAGGGCCCTCCGAGCCACCGGTGACATTTGAAGGCCCCCCGTGCCAAAATGCTTCAGCCCACGCTTCTGCTCACCAGTGCCCTCACCTCGGCCAGCCCCTCCGCAAGCCGCACAACCAGCCGATCGGGCCTGGCGGCCTCCTGGGGTCTAACCCTAACCCTAGGTTGGCTGTCAGGGGCCCCTCCCAAGGGGTCTGGCACCAACACGCCGGGGATTGGGGACCCCCGAGCACCAGCACCGGACTCACCCTGCTGCCCTGCCGAGACCTGGCCCGCTAGGGTCATCATCCTCATTCAGAGTGGGAGAACTTGCAGGGCCCTCCGTGCCCCCTGCGACCTTCGAAGGCAACCCACGCCAAAACGCTAGGACCCACGCTCCCACTCACCATTGCCCTCACCTGGGACCCACCCTCCGCTCGCCACACAGCCGTCAGATCGGGCCTGCCAGCCTCCTGGGGGCTAACCCTAACCCTAGTTCGGCCCCTGAGGAGCCCCTCCCAAGGGGACTGGCGCCTTCACACCGGGGATTGGGGACAATCGAGTCCCAGTGCTGGAATTTCACTGCCACCCCGCCGCCACCTGGGTTGCTAGGGGCGCCGCCGGTCCTTCGGGGCAGGAGAAGGGGCAGGGCCCTCCGAGCCCCCCGTGACCTTCGAAGGCCCCCTGCGCCAAAACGCTTGGGCCCACGCTCCCACTCACCATTGCCCTCACCTCAGCCGGCCCCTCCGCTGGAACACACAGCTGGCAGATAGGGCCTGCTGGGCTCCTGGAGGCTAACCCTAAACCTAGGTCGGCCACCGAGGGGCCCTTTCCAAGGGTCCTGGCTCCGCCACGCCGGGGACTGGGGACCCAGGAGCATGAGCGCCAGACTCACCCAGCTGCCCCGCCGCCACCCGGGCTGCTAGGGGCGCCGCCAGTCATTCAGGGCGGGAGAAGGGGCATGGATCTCTGAGCCACCGGCGACTTTCGAAGGCCCCCCACGCCAAAACGCTTGGGACCACGCTCCCGCTCGCCAGCGCCCTCACCTCTGCCCACCACTCCTCTCGCCGCACAGCCAGCAGAACGGGCCTGCCGGGGCCTCCTTTGGGCTAACCCTAACCCTAGGTAGGCCCCCAAGGGACCACTCCCAAGTGCCTGGCGACGCCATGCTGGGGATTGGGGACCCATGAGCCCTAGCTCCAGACTCACCCTGCCGCTCCGCCATGACCCGGCCCGCTAGGGGCAACGTCCTCACAGGGCGAGAGAATAGGCAGAGCCCTCTGAGCCCCCGGTGACCTTCAAAGGCTCCCCGTGCCAAAACGCTTGGGCCCACGCTCCCGCTCTCCAGCGCATTCATGTCGGCCCGCCCCTCCGCTCGATTCACAGCCAGCGGATCAGGCCGCCGGACTCCTGGGGGTAACCCTAAAGCTAGGCAGGACCCAGAGAGGCCCCTCCCAAGGGCCCTGGCGCCACCAAGCCTGGGACTAGGACCATAGGCCCCATCGCCAGACTCACCCTGCCTCACAGCTGCCACTCGGGCCACAAGGGGCGCCGCTGGTCATTCAGGGCACAAGAATGGACAGGGTCCTCCGAGCCACTGGCGACCTTCGAAGGCTCTCCGCGCCAAAACCCTGGTGCCCACGCTCCCGCTACCCAGCGCCCTCACTTTGGCCCGCCCCTCTGCTCCCTGCACAGAGCGCGGATCCGGCCTGCCGGCCTTGTGTGGGCTAACCCTAACCATAGGTCGGCCCTCCAGGATCCCTCCCAAGGATTCTGGTGCCTATACGCCAGGGATCTGGGACCCCAAGCCCCAGAACTAGACTCACGCTGCCGCAATGCCGCCACCCGGGCCGCTAGGGGCGTGGCCGCTCATTCAGGGCGGGAGAAGGGACAGGGCCCTGGAGAAACCGGCGACATTTGAAGCCTCCCACGCCAAAATGCAGGGGCCCTCGCTCCCGCTCACCAGCGCCTTTACCTCGGCCCGCCCACCTCTCGCCTCCCAGCCAGAGGATTAGGCCTGCTGGCCTCCTGGGTGCTAACTCTGACCCTAGGTCGGCCCATGAGAAGCCCCTCCCAAGAGGCCTGGCCCTACAATGCTGGGGATTGGGGATCCCTGAGCCGCAGCTCAGGAATCACCCTGCAGCCCCACTGCCAATGGAGCCGCTAGGGGCGCCGCTGGTTATTCAGGGCAGGAGAATGGGCAGGGCCCTTTCAGAAATGGCAACATTCGAAGGCCCAGGGTGCCAAAACGCTGGGGACCACGCTCCCGCTCTGCATCACCCTCAACTCGGCCCGCACCTCCGCTCTTCGCAGAGCCAGCGACTCCGGCCTGCCGGCCTCCTGGGAGCTAACCCTAACCCTAGGACAGCCCCTGAAGGTCCCTTCCTAAGGGGCCTGGCGCCACAACGCCAGGCATTGGGGGCCCCCAAGCCCCAGCGCCGGATGCACGCTGCCACCCCAACCCACACAGGCCGCTAGGGGCGCCGCCATTCATTCAGGGTGGGAGAACTGGCAGGGCCCTCCGAACCCATGCCGACCTTCGAAGGTGCACCGAACCAAAACGCTTGGGCCCAGGCTCATGTTCACCAGCACCTTCGCCTCGGCCCAACTCTCCGCTCGACGCACAGGTGGTGTATCGGGCCTGCGGGGCTCCTGGAGGCTAACCCTAACCATAGGTCGGCCACCGAGGGGCACTTCCCAAGGGGCCTGGCGTCACAACGCTGGGGATGGGGACCCCGAGCTCATGTGCCACACTCACCCTGCTGCCCTTCAGCCACCCGAGCCACTAGAGGCCCCGCCGGTCAATCAGGGCAAGAGATCCGGCAGGGCCCTCCGAGCCCACGCTGACCTTTGAAGGCTCCCCGCGCAAAAACGTTGGCTCCCAGGATCCTGCTCGCCAGCGCCCTCACCTAGGCCCACCCCACCGCTTGCTTCAGAGCCGGTGGATAGGGCCTGCCGGGCTCCTGGCAGCTAACCAAAACCCTAGGTCGGCCCTGAGGGGACATCCCAAGCGGCCTGGCTCTGCAATGCTGGGGATTGGTGACTCAGAGCCCCAGAGCCGGACTCACCCTGCCGCACTGTCCCCACCTGGGCCGCTAGGGGCGCCGCGGGTCATAGAGGGCGAGAGAAGGGCAGGGCCTTCTGAGTCCCCGGTGACCTTCAAAGGCTCCCTGTGCCAAAACGCTGGTGCCCACGCTCCCGCTCCCCAGCGCCTTCACCTCGGGCCGCACCTCAGCTCGCCGCACAGTGTGCGGTTGGGCCTGACGGTCTCCTGGGGGCTAACCCTAACCCTAGGTCGGCCCCCCAGGGGCCCCTCCCAAGGGTTTTGGTGCCACTACGCCAGGGATCTGGAACCCCAAGCCCCAAAGCCAGACTCACCCTCCCACAACGCTGCCACCCGGGCCGCGAGGGGCGCCGCCGGTCATTCAGGGCGGGAGAACTGACAGGGCCCTGGAGAAACCGGCGACATTTGAAGCCTCCCACCCCAAAATGCAGGGGCCCACAATCCCGCACCCCAGTGCCTTTACCTCGGCCCGCCCACCTCTCACCGCCCAGCCAGAGGATCTGGCCTGCCGGCCTTATGGGGGCTAACTCTAACCCTGGGTCGGCCCACGAGGAGCCCCTCCCAAGGGGCCTGGCACCACAACGCCGGGGATTGGGGATCCCCGAGCCACAGCCTGGGATTCACCCTGCCGCCCCACCGCCAACGGAGCCGCTAGGGGCGTTGCTGGTCATTCAGGGCAGGAGAAAGGGCAGGGCCCTCCGAGCCATGGCAACATTCAAAGGCCCAGGACGCCAAAACCCTGGGGCCCACGCTCCCGCTCGCCATCGCCCTCAACTCGGCCTGCATCTCCACTCCTCGCACAGCCGGTGGATCGGGCCTGCCGGCCTCCTGGGCGCTAACCCTAACCCTAGGACGGCCCCGAGGGTCACTTCCTAAGGGGCCTGGCGCCGCAACGCCGGGGATTGGGGACCCCCAAGCCCCAGAGCTGGATGCACCCTGCCGCCCCGCCCCACACGTGCCGCTAGGGGCGTCGCCATTCATTCAGGGTGGGAGAAGGGGCAGGGCCCTTCGAAGCCCCGCCGACCTTCGAAGGCGCCCCAAACCAAAATGCTTGGGCCCAGGCTCATGTTCACCAGCACCCTCACCTCGGCCCAACTCTCCGCTCGACGCACAGGCGGTGTATCGGGCCTGCTGGCCTCTTGGGGGCTAACCCTAACTGTAGGTCGGCCACGGAGGGGCCCTTCCCAAGTGGCCTGGCGCCACAACGCCGGGAATGGGGACCCCAACCCAAGTGCCGGACTCACCCTGCTGCCCTTCAGGCACCGGAGCCTCTAGGGGCCCCGCCGGTCATTCAGAGCGGGAGAACGGGCAGGTCCCTCCGAGCCCCCACCGACCTTCGAAGGCCCCCCGCACTAAAACGCCTGGGCTCACGCTCAGTCTCGCCAGCGCCCTCACCTCGGCCCAACCCTCCGCGTGCCGCACAGCCGCTGATCAGGTCCACCGGCCTCCTGGGGGCTAACCGGAATCCTAGATCGACCCCCGAGGGGCCCCTCCCAAGGGATCTGGCGCCGCAACGCTGGGGATTGGGGACCCCCGAGCCTCAGCACTGGACTCACCCTGCCACCCAGCCGCCACCCGGGGGCTTGGGGTGGTGCCATTCATTCAGGGCGGGAGCACGGGCAGGGCCCTCCAAGACATGGCGACCTTCAAAGGCCCCCCGCGCCAAAACACCCGGGCCCACGCTCCCGCTCACCAGTGCCCTCACCTCAGTCCGCCACTCCAGTCTCCACACAGCTGGCGAATAGGGCCTGCCGGCATCCTAGGGGCTAAACCTAACCCTAGGTCAGCCTCCGAGGGGCCCCTCCCAAGGGGCCTGGTGCCGTAACGCGGTGGACTGGGGACCCCCGAGCCCTATGCCCGGACTTACATGCCGCCCCGCCGCCACCTGGGCTGCTAGGGGCGCTGCCGGTCATTCAGGGAGGAGAATGGGCAGGGCCCGCCGAGTCCACGGAGACATTCGAAGGCCCCCGGTGCCAAAACGCTTGGGCCCAGGCTCTTGCTCGCCAGCGCCCTCACCTCGGCCCGCCCCTCCGCTCCAAGCACAGTGGGCGGATCCCGCCTGCCGGCCTCCCGGGTGCTAACCCTAACCCTAGGTCGGCCACCCAGGGGCCCCTCCCAAGGGTCCTGGTGCCGCTTCGCCGGGGATCGGGAACCTCAAGCCCCAGAGCCACACTCACACTACCGCAACGCCGCCACCTGCGCCGCTAGGAGCACTGCGGGTCATTCAGGGCGAGAGAAGGGGCAGGGCCTTCCGAGCCCCCGGTGGCCTTCAAAGGCTCCCCGTGCCAAAACGCTTTTGCCCACGCTCCCGCTCCCCAACGCCCTCACCTCGGCCCCGCCCTCCGCTCCCTGGACAGTGGCCGGATCCCACCTGCCGGCCTCCTGGGGGCTAACCCTAACCCTAGGTCAGCCACCCAGGGGCCCCTCCCAAGGGTCCTGGTGCCGCTACACTGGGGATCAGGGACCCCAGAACCCAGAGCCAGACACACCCTGCCGCAACGTCACCACCCGGGCCGCTCGTGGCGCCGCCCGTCATTCAGGGCGGGAGAAGGGACAGGGCCCTGGAGAAACCGGCGATATTTGAAGCCTCCTGCACCAAAATGCAGGGGCCCACACTCCCGATCGCCAGCGCCTTTACCTCGGGCCGCCCACCTCTCGCCGCCCAGCCAGAGGATTGGGCCTGCTGGCCTCCTGGGTGCTAACTCTAAACCTAGGTCCGCCCATGAGGAGCCCCTCCCAAGAGGCCTGGCCCCGCAACGCTGGGGATTGGGGATCCCCGAGCCGCAGCATGGACTCACCCTGCTGCTCCACCACCGAGGGAGCTGCTAAGGGTGCTGCTGGTTCTTCAGGGCAGGAGAACAGGCAGGGCCCTTTGAGCCATGGCAACAGTCGAAGGCCCAGGGCGCCAAAACGCTGGGGACCACGCTCCCGCTCTGCATCACCCTCAACTCGGCCCGCACCTCCGCTCTTCGCAGAGCCAGCGACTTGGGCCTGCCGGCCTCCTGGGAGCTAACCCTAACCCTAGGACAGCCCCTGAAGGTCCCTTCCTAAGGGGCCTGGCGCCACAACGCCAGCGATTGGGGGCCCCCAAGCCCCAGCGCCGGATGCACGCTGCCACCCCAACCCACACAGGCCACTAGGGGCGCCGCCATTCATTCAGGGTGGGAGAACTGGCAGGGCCCTCCGAACCCCTGCCAACCTTCGAAGGCGCACCGAACCAAAACGCTTGGGCCCAGGCTCATGTTCACCAGCACCCTCGCCTCGGCCCAACTCTTCGCTCGACGCACAGGCGGTGTATCGGGCCTGCGGGGCTCCTGGAGGCTAACCCTAACCATAGGTCGGCCACCGAGGGGCACTTCCCAAGGGGCCTGGCGTCGCAACGCTGGGGATGGTGACCCCGAGCTCATGTGCCGCACTCACCCTGCTGCCCTTCAGCCACCCGAGCCACTAGAGGCCCCGCCGGTCAATCAGGGCAAGAGATCGGGCAGGGCCCTCCGAGCCCACGCTGACCTTTGAAGGCTCCCCGCACAAAAACGTTGGCTCCCAGGATCCTGCTTGCCAGGGCCCTCACCTAGGCCCACCCCACCGCTTGCTTCAGAGCCTGTGGATAGCGCCTGCCAGGCTCCTGGCAACTAACCAAAACCCTAGGTCGGCCCTGAGGGGACATCCCAAGCAGCCTGGCTCTGCAAAGCTGGGGATTGGAGACTCAGAGCCCCAGAGCCTGACTCACCCTGCCGCACTGTCCCCACCTGGGCCGCTAGGGGAGCCGCGGGTCATAGAGGGCGAGAGAAGGGCAGGGCCTTCTGAGTCCCCAGTGACCTTCAAAGGCTCCCTGTGCCAAAACGCTGGTGCCCACGCTCCCGCTCCCCAGCGCCTTCACCTCGGGCCGCACCTCAGCTCGCCGCACAGTGTGCGGTTGGGCCTGAAGTTCTCCTGGGGGCTAACCCTAACCCTAGGTCGGCCCCCCAGGGGCCCCTCCCAAGGGTTTTGGTGCCACTACGCCAGGGATCTGGAACCCCAAGCCCCAAAGCCAGACTCACCCTCCCACAACGCTGCCACCCGGGCCGCGAGGGGCACCGCTGGTCATTCAGGGCGGGAGAACTGACAGGGCCCTGGAGAAACCGGCGACATTTGAAGCCTCCCACCCCAAAATGCAGGGGCCCACAATCCCGCACCCCAGTGCCTTTACCTCGACCCGCCCACCTCTCACCGCCCAGCCAGAGGATCTGGCCTGCCGGCCTTATGGGGGCTAACTCTAACCCTGGGTCGGCCCACGAGGAGCCCCTCCCAAGGGGCCTGGCACCACAACGCCGGGGATTGGGGATCCCCGAGCCGCAGCCTGGGATTCACCCTGCCGCCCCACCGCCAACGGAGCCGCTAGGGGCGTTGCTGGTCATTCAGGGCAGGAGAAAGGGCAGGGCCCTCCGAGCCATGGCAACATTCAAAGGCCCAGGACGCCAAAACCCTGAGGCCCACGCTCCCACTCGCCATCGCCCTCAACTCGGCCTGCATCTCCACTCCTCGCACAGCCGGCGGATCGGGCCTGCCGGCCTCCTGGGCGCTAACCCTAACCCTAGGACGGCCCCGAGGGTCGCTTCCTAAGGGGCCTGGCGCCGCAACGCCGGGGATGGGGAACCCCCAAGCCCCAGCGCTGGATGCACCCTGCCGCCCCGCCCCACACGTGCTGCTAGGGGCGCCGCCATTCATTCAGGGTGGGAGAAGGGGCAGGGTCCTTCGAAGCCCCGCCGACCTTCGAAGGCGCCCCAAACCAAAACGCTTGGGCCCAGGCTCATGATCACCAGCACCCTCACCTCGGCCCAACTCTCCGCTCGACGCACAGGCGGTGTATCGGGCCTGCTGGCCTCTTGGGGGCTAACCCTAACTGTAGGTGGGCCTCGGAGGGACCCTTCCCAAGTGGCCTGGCGCCACAACGCCGGGAATGGGGACCCCAACCCAAGTGCCGGACTCACCCTGCTGCCCTTCAGGCACCGGAGCCTCTAGGGGCCCCGTCGGTCATTCAGAGCGGGAGAACGGGCAGGTCCCTCCGAGCCCCCACCGACCTTCGAAGGCCCCCCGCACTAAAACGCCTGGGCTCACGCTCAGTCTCGCCAGCGCCCTCACCTCGGCCCAACCCTCCACGTGCCGCACAGCCACTGATCAAATCCACCGCCCTCCTGGGGGCTAACCGGAACCCTAGATTGACCCCCGAGGGGCCCCTCCCAAAGATTCTGGCGCCGCAACGCTGGGGATTGGGGCCCCCCGAGCCTCAGCACTGGACTCACCCTGCCACCCAGCCGCCATCCGGGGGCTTGGGTTGGTGCTGTTCATTCAGGGCGGGAGCACGGGCAGGGCCCTCCAAGACACGGTGACCTTCAAAGGCCCCCCGCGCCAAAACACCCGGGCCCACGCTCCCGCTCACCAGTGCCCTCACCTCAGTCCGCCACTCCAGTCTCCACACAGCTGGCGAATAGGGCCTGCGGGCATCCTAGGGGCTCAACCTAACCCTAGGTCAGCCTCCGAGGGGCCCCTCCCAAGGGGCCTGGCTCCGCAACGCGGTGGACTGGGGACCCCCGAGCCCTATGCCCGGACTTACATGCCACCCCCCCACCACCTGGGCTGCTAGGGGCGCCGCCGGTCATTCAGGGAGGAGAATGGGCAGGGCCCACCGAGTCCCCGGAGGCATTCGAAGGCCCCCGGTGCCAAAACGCTTGGGCCCAGGCTCTTGCTCGCCAGCGCCCTCACCTCGGCCCGCCCCTCCGCTCCACACACAGCGGGCGGATCCCGCCTGCCGGCCTCCCGGGTGCTAACCCTAACCCTAGGTCGGCCACCCAGGGGCCCCTCCCAAGGGTCCTGGTGCCGCTTCACCGGGGATCGGGAACCTCAAGCCCCAGAGCCACACTCACCCTACCGCAACGCTGCCACCCGGGCCGCTAGGAGCACTTCGGGTCATTCAGGGCGAGAGAAGGGGCAGGGCCTTCCGAGCCCCCGGTGGCCTTCAAAGGCTCCCCGTGCCAAAACGCTGATGCCCAAGCTCCCGCTCCCCAACGCCCTCACCTCGGCCCCGCCCTCCACTCCCCGGACAGTGGCCGGATCCCACCTGCCGGCCTCCTGGGGGCTAACCCTAACCCTAGGTCAGCCACCCAGGGCCCCCTCCCAAGGGTCCTGGTGCCGCTACACTGGGGATCAGGGACCCCAAGACCCAGAGCCAGACTCACCCTGCCGCAACGTCGCCACCTGGGCCACTAGTGGCGCCGCCCGTCATTCAGGGTGGGAGAAGGGACAGGGCCCTGGAGAAACCGGCAATATTTGAAGCCTCCTGCGCCAAAATGCAGGGGCCCACACTCCCGATCGCCAGCGCCTTTACCTCGGGCCGCCCACCTCTCGCCGCCCAGCCAGAGGATTGGGCCTGCTGGCCTCCTGGGTGCTAACTCTAAAGCTAGGTCCGCCCAGGAGGAGCCCCTCCCAAGAGGCCTGGCCCCGCAACGCTGGGGATTGGGGATCCCCGAGCCGCAGCATGGACTCACCCTGGCGCTCCACCGCCAAGGGAGCTGCTAAGGGCGCCGCTGGTTCTTCAGGGCAGGAGAACGGGCAGGGCCCTTGGAGCCATGGCAACAGTCGAAGGCCCAGGGCGCCAAAACGCTGGGGACCACGCTCCCGCTCTGCATCACCCTCAACTCAGCCCGCACCTCCGCTCTTCGCAGAGCCAGCGACTCGGGCCTGCCGGCCTCCTGGGAGCTAACCCTAACCCTAGGACAGCCCCTGAAGGTCCCTTCCTAAGGGGCCTGGCGCCGCAACGCCAGGGATTGGGGACCCGAACCTCAGCAATGGCCTCACCCTGCCCCCCAGCTGCTACCCGGGTCTTGGGGTCCTGCCCTTCATTTAGGGCAGGAGAACGGGCAGGGCCCTCAGAGACACCGCAACCTTCAAAGGACCCCTGCGCCCAAAGGCCCGGGCCCATGCTCCCGCTCGCCAGCGCCCTCACCTCGGCCCACCCCTCTGCTTGCTGCAGAGCCAGTGGATAGTTCCTGCCAGGCTCCTGGGGGCTAACCAAAACCCTAGGTCGACCCCGTGGGGCACATTCCAAGGGGCCTGGCCCTGCAACGCTTGGGATTGGTGACTCAGAGCCCCAGAGCCTGACTCACCCTGCCACACTGTCCCCACCCGGGCCACTAGGGGCGCTGCTGGTCATTCAGGGTGGTAGAACAGTCAGGGCCCTGGAGAAACTGGCGACATTTGAAGCCTCCCGCGCCAAAATGCAGGGGCCCACGCTCCCACTTGCCAGGGCCTTTACCTCGGCCTGCCCACCTCTCGCCGTCCAGCCAGAGGATTGGGTCTGCTGGCCTCCTGGGGGCTAACTCTAACCCTAAGTCGGCCCAGGAGGAGCCCCTTCCAAGGGGCCTGGCGCCGCAACGCTGTGGATTGTGGATCTCCGAGCCACAGTGCAGGACTCACCCTGCCATCCCACCACCAACGGATCCCCTATGGGCGCCGCTGATTATTCAGGGCAAGAGAATGGGCAGGGCGCTATGAGCCATGGCAACATTCGAATGCCCAGGGCTCCAAAACGCTGGGGCCCACGCTCCCACTCGCCATCGCCATCAACTCAGCCAGCAACTCCGCTCCTCACACAGCCAGCAGATCGGGCCTGTCGGCCTCCCGGGCGCTATCCCTAACCCTAGGTTGGCCCCTGAGGGTCCCTTCCTAATGGGCCTGGTGCTGCAACACCAGGGATTGGGGACGCCAAGCCCCAGCGCCGAATGCACCCTGCCGCCCTGCTCCACACAGGCCGCTAGAGGCGCCAACGTTCCTTCAGTGTGGGAGAATGGGCAGGGCCCTCCGAACACCCGGCGACCTTCCAAGGCCCCCCACGCCAAAATTATTGGGCCCACATTCCAGATCTCCGGTGCCCTCACCTCGACCTGGCCCTCCGCTACTGCACAGCTGGCGGATCATGCCTGCCGGACTCCTAGGTGCTAACACGAACACTAGGAGGGCCCCAGAGGGGCCCCTCCCAAGGGGCCTTGCGCTGCAATGCATGGAATTGGGGACCCCCAAACTGCACTGCCAGAATCACACTGCCACCCCGCCACCACCCGGGCCGCTAGGGGCGCCGCCGGTCATTCAGGGTGAGAACACGGACAGGGCCCTCCGAGCCTCTAGCAATGTTCAAAGGCCCCCTGCACTAAAACGCTGGATACCATACTCCTGCTCGTCAGCGCCCTCACCTGGGTCCACTCCTCCACTCGCCGCACAGCCGGCGCATCAGTCCTTCTACCCTACTGGGGTTTTACCTTAACCCTAAACCCTAACCCCTAACCTTAAACCTTAAACCTTAACCCCTAATCCTAATCCTAACCCTAACCACTAACCCTTACCCTAACCCTAACCGTACCCTAAACCTAACCCTAAACCCTAATCCTTAAACCCTAAACCCTAACATTAACACTAAACCCTAAACCCTAACCACTAACCCTAATCCTGAAACCCTAAACACTAAACCCTAACCTTAACCACTAACCCCAAACCCCAAACCCTAACCCTAAACCCTAACCCTACCCCGACCCCTACCATACCCCTAACCCTACCCCTAACCCTACCCCCTCAGCTAACCCTACCCCTAACCCGTAACCTAACCCTAAACCTAACCCTAACCCGTACCCTAACCTGTACTCTAACCCTAACTCTAACCCGTACCCTAACCCTACCCCTAAACTGTACCCTAACCCTAACCATAACCCTAACACGTACTCTAACCCGTACCCTAACCCTAAACTGTACCCTAACCCGTAACTTAAACCGTACCCTAAACCTAACCGTAACCCTAACAAGTACCCTAACCCATATCCTAACCTTAACCCTAAACCCTAAACACTGACCCTAACCCAGACCCTAACTCGTACCATAACCTGTACCCTAACCCTACCCGTACCCTAACCCTAACCTGTACCCTAACCGTAACCCTAAAGCCTAAACCGTAACCCGTACCCTAACCCTAACCAGTACCCTTACCTTAACCTTAACCCATACCCTAGCCCATACCCTAACCCATACCCTAACCTGTACCCTATCCCTAACCCGGACCCTAACCCATACCCTAACCATACCTAACCCTAACCTGTACCCAAACCCATACCCTAACCCATACCCTAACCCTAAACCATACCCAATCCCTATCCCTAACCTGTTCCCTAAACTGTACCCTACCCTAACCCGTACCCTAACCATAACCCATACCCTAAACCGTACCCTAATCCGTACGCCAAAACTAAGCCTAAACCGTACCCTAACCCGCACGCTAAACCGTACCTTATGCGTACCCTAACCCGTACCCTAAACCTAACCCGTACCCTAAACCTAACCCATACTCCAACCCTAACCCTAACCCTAAACCCAAACCCTAAACCCTAACCCGTACCCTAAACCCTAATCTGTACCCTAACCCATAACCTCTAACCTGTAAAACCTAAACCCAACCCTAACCCGTACCCTCTCCTTCCCCTAACCCTAACCCCTACCCTCACCCATACCCTAACCGTAACCCATACCCTAACCTTAACCCATACCCTAATCCGTACCCTAACCCCGGGGATTGGGTACACCTGAGCCCCACCACGGGACTCAGCCTGCCACCCCTCAGGAAACCATGCCCCTTGGGTCGCCACAGAGCATCCCGTGCAGGAGAACTGGTAGGGCCCCCCTGAGCCCCCAGCGATCCTCGGCGGCCCCATACACCCCAACCCTGAGGCCCACGCTCATCACGCCCCACGCCTTCCCTTCAGCCTGCCACCAAGCTTGTCGCATAGCCAGCGGATCAGGCCTGCCGGGTTCCTGGGGCCTAGACCTGACCCTAGGTCGGCTGGGTAGGGCCCCTCCCCTGGGGCCCGGTGCCGCAGCCCCAGGGACTAGGGACACCTGAGCCCCACTGCAGGACAAAGCCTGCCAGCCCGCAGGAAACCGTGCCCCTTGGGAGGCTGTAGAGCATTCAGGGCGGGAGAACCAGGAGGGCCCCCAGAGCCCCGAGCGAACTTCGGCGATCCCTAAACCCAACCTTGAAGCCCATGCTCACCCCACCCCGCACCCTCACCTCAGCCTGGGGCGGAGCTCGCCACATAGTGGGCAGATCTGGCCTGCGGGGTACCTGGGCCCCAACCCTAACCCTAGTTCATCTGTGGAGGGGCCCCTCCCCAGGAGCCTGGAGCCACAGCCGCGGGGATTCGGGACACCTGAGCCCCACAGCAGGAATTAGTCTGCCACTCTGCAGGAAACCGTGTGGCTTGGGAGGCCATAGAGCATTCAGGGCGGGAGAACTAGCAGGGCCCTCCTGAGCCACCAGCGAACATCGGCGGCCTCCCGCACCCCAACCCTGAGGTCCATGCTCACCCTCACCTCAGCCCGTGTAGCTCCCCATACAGCCAGCAGATCAGGCCTGTGGGGCTCCTGGGGCCTAACCCTAGCCCTAGGTCAGCCGCGGGTGTGGGGGCCTCCCCAGGAGCCTTATACTGCAGCCCCGGGGAATTGGGATACCTGTGCCCCACCGCAGGACTCAGCTTGCCACTCAACAGGAAACCGTGCCCCTTGGAGCTCTATGGAGCCTACAGGGCACGAGAACTTGGGGAGGCCCCCAGAGCCCATCCCCATCCTTTGGCAGCCCCCCATTCCCCAACCCTGAGGCCCATGCTCACCCTCCCCCATGGCCTCCTCTCAGCCCTCCACAGAGCTCGCCGCACAGCCTGCTGAGTGTCCCTGCCGGGCTCCTGGACTCTAACCCTTACCGTAGGTTGGCCACAGAGGGGCCCCTCCCCAGGGTCCTGGCACCCCACTCTAGGGGATTGGGGACACCGAAGCCACACCGTAGGACTCAGCCTTCAGCCCACAGGAAACTGTACCATTTTGGGGCACAACAGAGCATTCAGGGCAAGAGAATTGGGGCACCACTGAGAGCCCCTTCTGGTGAACCCCGACATTTGTGGGCCCTTCCGGATGAAACTCCAAGGCTCACACTCACCCGCCCTTGTGCCCTCAACTCACTCGGCCTGGGAGTTCTCTGAGCACTGGGCAGTTCGGACCTGCTGTCTCTTGAGGCCTAACCTAACCCTGGGTCTTCTGCTGAGGGTCCCTCCCCGTTTGCCTGCCTCCAAGGCACCAGGCATTGGGCTCACCTCTGCACGACTAGAGGACTCAGCCTTCCCCACAGCAGGAAACTGTCTATTTGGGGCTGCAGCAAGGATTCATAGGAAAATCAGAGGGCCCCGCTTAGCCCATCCCAGGCAAACCCCACTTTCAGAGATCTCCCCGGATCCAATTAGTAGCTTCACACTGACCTTTAAACTTTCTCTCCACAGAGATCTTTTGAAATTCTCCACACTTCCAACCGGTGGCATCATCCAGCTTCAGTGCCTTAAAAAGCTTTAGGTCTTGAGATGGATTAAAATGGGAAGTCATTTCACTGATGACGACGTACTGGTGACCAAAAGATACATGCATAAATGCTTCATATCACTTGGCTTCAGGGAAATGCAAATCTAAACCCCTATAGATCCCATATCACACGAGGCCGAATATCTAAAAATAAGAAGACATGAAACTACACATGTTGGAGAGGATGTGGAGAAACGGGAACCCTCTTACACCCCTCTACGAATGCAGTCCGGTACAGTCACTCTTGAAAATGGTACAGAATTTCCTCAAGAAGTTATAAATAAAGCTACCCTATGTCCCAGCAATTGCACTACTGGGTATTTACCCAAAACAGACAGAGGTAGTGAAGACGGGACACATGCACCACAGTGTTCATAGCAGCAATATCCATAATAGACAAACTGTGGAAGGAATGCAGATAACCATGGACAGATGAATGGATAAAGAAGATGTAGATCATATATATAATGGAATATTACACAGCCATCAGAAAGGAAGAATACTTACCATCACATAGACCTGGGTGGAGCTGGAGGGTATTATGCTGAGTGGAATAAGTCAATGAAAGAAAGACAATGATCATATGCTTTCACTCCTATGTGGAATATCATAAACAAGGAAGTAGACCATAGGGGAAGGAAGGGAAAATAGAATGGGAAGTCATCAGAGAGGGAGAAAACCCATGATGGACTCTTAACTATCACAAGAAACTGATGATTGTTGGAGAAGTTGGGGGGGTAACTGGGTGAGTAGCATTAAGGAGGTCACACGATACAATGAGCACTGGGTGTTACACACGACTGAAAATTTATTGAAGACTACATCTGAAACTAATGATGTACTGTAAGTTGGATAATTGAATTTAAATTAAAGAACAAAAGACCTCGAATAAACAATCCTAAACATTTGTATGGAACCACTAAAGATTCCGAACATGCAGTGCAATGTGGAAAAGAAAAACAAAGCTGGAGGACTCACAATTTCAGATTTCAGGTTATACTACAAAGCTGCAGTCATTCTAACAAGAGAGTACGGCACAAAAATAGACACAGCGACCAAAGGAACAGGATACAAGTTCAGACAGAAACCCACAATTATGTGGTCCATGAATCTTCCACAAAGGAAGCAACGATATCAAAAGGGAAAAGGACAGTCTCTACAACAAATGGTGTTGGGAAAACTAGACAGCTACGCACAAAAGAATGAAATTAGACTGCTTTCTTACACAATACAGACAAACACAAAACAGTTTCAAGACCTCAATATGAGACCTGAATCCATAAAAATCCTACAGGAGGGAAGACAGCAACTTCTTGACATGGACCATACCAACGTTTTTTTAGACTGTGTCCTGAGGCAAAGGAAATGTAAGCAAAAATAAACTATTGGTAATACAGCAAAATAAAAAGTTTCCACACGGCAGAAGAACAATGAAAATGTAAAAATAATAAGACAATCTACTCAAAGGGAGAAGATATTTGCAAAGATCATATGCAATAAAGGGATAGTGTCCAAAACATGTAGAACTGATACTACTCGACCCCCAAAAAACAAATAATCCAGTTAAGAAATAGGCAGAAGACATGGACAGACATTTCTCCAAAGAAGAAATACAAATGGCCAACAGTCCCGTGAAAAGATGTTCACCATCACCCATCATCAGGAAAATGTAAATCCAAAGGACAATGAGGTAATACCTCAAACCTGTCAGAATGGCTATCATCAAAAGCACAACAAAGAGCAGGTGTTGGGAGGATGTGGATAAAGGGGAATCCTTGCGAACTGTGGGTGGGAATGCAATCTGCGGTGGCCACCGTGGAAAACAGTATGAAGGTTCCTGAAAAAATTAAATATAGAACTACCTACGATCCAACAATCACACTACTCGTATTTACCTAAAGAATAGGAAAACAGTAACGTAAAAGGATACGTGCACCCCTATGTTTCTTGCACCATCATTTACAATATCACAATATGGAAGCAACCCAAGTGTGTGTAGAAAAATTGACAAATGAGATGATAGATGTGTGTATTCACACACACACACACACACACACACACACACACACACACAATGGAGTATTATTCGGCTTGAAAAAGAATGAAACCTTGCCATTTGCAGCCACATGGATGGAGCTAGAGAGTATTATCCTAACTAAAATCAGTCAGTCACAGAAAGACAAATCCCATACGATGTCACTCTAATGGGGAATTTAAGAAACAAACAAAAATAAATAAATAAAAGAGAAAAAGAAGACACACCAAAATACGAACTCTTAACAATAGAGAACAAATGGATGGTTACCAGAGAAGAGGTGGATAGAGGGATGAGTGAAATAGATGAAGGGGATTAAGAGGACACTTTTCTTGATGACCACTGAGTAATATATAGAATTACTGAATCACTCTATTGTACACCTGAAACGAATGTAACACTGTATGTTAGCTCTACTGGAATTAAAATAAATTTTTAAAAATGATTTTTCTTTCAGGAACCTCTTTGAAATAGCTTTTCCTGTGCAATGTTCATAAGCCCTACTTGGGAGGATTGACTCTACAATAATTATTCACTCTATGTCTCAAATTCAGATTTCACTGAGTTCTTACTGTGGATCCCAGCCCACGGGAGCCATGGTCCTTTTCTGTCCAGGCTCAGCACCTATGCATTCAAGATTGGAAGTAGAGACACATGTCACTTCACAGTCCAGAAAGCTATTATTGTTTCTGTTTCAGTGTGAGAGAGTCACAGACTTTGGGACAGGTTTCAGAGCAGGTGTATTATGGATCCTGGATCTCTACTTCAATGTTCATTACCTGTATCCATTTGGTTTCCTGTGGATGGACTTGCTACCAAGCACATACATGGAAGATGCAATGGTGGGTGGGCTTGGTGCGGGACAGGAAGAAGATCAAAAACAGACAAGAGTCCGACCCCGCCCTGATCCAGGAACTGCTACAGGAGAGGGTATGGGAGGTAGAATCCATGCGAAACTCCAAGGTAACCAGCTGAACACGAAGGCATAGGTCAAGGGATCTGGAGATGCAGGGGTTGAAGGCTGCTCTGAGCTACCTTTGTGAGGAAGAGAGGGAAGGAATGAGGAGTCACTGCCTGCCCCTGGCCCATACCAGCTGCCCACTGCTCCGACACACATCAGTCTACACAACTGACACAGCCTGGGCTCAGGATGGGCTGACTCGGGTCCCTCAATCCTCAGTGGGACAGCTGGCCCCAGGGCTCAGAGACATGCTGAGGGAGATGAGAGGGAAAGCTGCCCCACCCAGGTCATCCCCTCCCTGAGGAGACAGACCTTCAGAACTGCTAAAAAAAAAAACCCACTAACGGGGTTGAAAGACATGCCATGGATGAACTAAGGCATAGAGATATGTAAAATAACATTCACTTTTAAGTTCAGAGCTGTCATCTCAGGAAGTGGGGAGAGCTTCCCTGAAGAAGACTGAGGGGAGGGCAGGCCATGCTGAAAAGGGAGACATGGCTCTCCTGATTGGGGACCTGCAGCCCCCTTCCAGGGCAGGGCATCATCCTCGCTTCACACGATCCCATGGAAGTGTTCCATCAGGGCCAGATGTTTGTCTTGAGAAGGCTACCCTGGCATAGGACTGCACAGGGCACCAGGGACGAGGGCAGATGGAGGATGGACAATATCCCGGAGGCCATGGGGCAAGAGCAGAGGCACATGACCGTGAAGATGATGATGAAAAGCAGGAGGTGGCAGCATGGAGCCGGCCCGAAAGTACCATGGGAGCAGTGCCCACAGCTACACTGACTGGGTGCCTTCTTTGCCTGGTGTGGCTGACTTCAGTGGGCTTCAGACTAGTCCTGACCACAACTCTAGGAAGTGTGCACCACCCCTGGCAGCCTCTCCCCTTGCAGCTGCTAGGAATCACGGTCAAAGACCCTGGTCAGCTTTTGTGGAAACCAAGCAGTGGCTCCCCCGCACGCTGCACCTCTGGTGGTGGTCCAGTGCAACCCTCGTGCCTGACCAGACACTGATGTCTACCTGTCTCCACACAAATCCACAGACAGGAGGGTGTCCCTGAATTCCACAGCACCTGATGAGACAGATCCACAGAACCCAACACCCAGTGGGTCACTCGGGACCTCACCTATGGTCATGGAGCTCACCATACCCTATTTCTATCACTTCCCACAGAAAGCCTGTTTCTGATCCCCCACAATACCATATATCCTGGTTGCTGACCTGGGGTCATGCCATGAACTCACATGGCACCTTTCTTTAAGAGAAGGCTATGCCTACACCTCCTAGAAAATATTTCTAATGAAGTACAAGTCCATGAGGACTACGGTGTGAACGGTAGCACACAGCCTGCCTGGTAGTAGTCAGTAATTCTAACAAGGGTTAACCCCACCCCCCGTCTCACTTAACCTTCCTCTGTCCCCAAGGAACTCATGGTCTGCCCTCAGAAAACCCTCCAGGAAACAAACCTTTCATCTGAATGCTCTCTTCACTTTCTGCTTCAAATCTTGTCCAACCACAGTGATATGAAACTAGAAATCAGACTCAAGAAAAAAATGGGACAGTCAAAAATAGGTGGAGATTGGGGAAACTGGGTGGCTCAGTCCTTATGGATCTGCCATCAGCTCAGGTCCTGATCCCAGGATCCTGGGATGGAGCCCCGAATCAGGCTCCTTGCTCAGTGGGAAACCTGCGTCTCCCTCTCCCAAACCCCTGCTTGTGTTCCTTCTCTCGCTGTCTCACTCTCTGTCAGATACTTAAATAATCTTAAAAAAATATGTGGAGATTTAACAACATGCTACTGAACAACCAACAGTCACAGAAGAAATAAAAAAAAATTAGAAGTACCTGGTCACTGATGAAAAAACAACCTACAAAAACTTATGGGATGCAGCAAAAGTAACTCTATGGGGGACGTTCATTGAAATTCAAGTCTTCATCAATCCATGAGAATGCTCTCCAATAAACAACCTGATTTATGTGGTAAAGAAGTAGAAAATGAAACAACAAACAAAGCCCCAAATTAGTAGAAATAAGGAAATAACAAAAAGGAATGCATAAATAAATCCAACAGAGACTAAAAAGACAAAAAAAAAAAACAATGAAAATGAGAGCTGCGTTTTTTGGAATGATAAACAAAACTGACAAACTTAGCTAGACTCACCAAGAAAGAAAGAGGACTCGAGTACAATCAGGAAAGAAAGATAATGGAAACCTGTCTCATATCAAAGTCAAAAGAACTCTTCAACCTTGGACACAACAAATTCTTGCAAGCCACGTCTCTAAAGGCAAAGGAAATAAAACCAAAAATGAACTATTGGCACTTCATCAAGATAAAAAGCTTCTGCACGGCAAAGCAAACGATCAACAAAACAAAAAGGCAACCTATGGAATCGAAGAAGATATCTGCAAATGATATTACAGATAAAGGGCTGGTATCCAAGATCTATAAAGAACTCCTCAAACTCAACACCAAAAAATGGGCAGAAATCACAAAGAGATACTTCTCCAGAGAAGATATACAAATGGCCAACAAACACATGAAAAACTGCTCCACATCACTTGCCATCAGGCAAATACAAATCAAAACGACAATGAGATACAACCTTACACCAGTTAGAATGGTTAAAATTAACAAGGCAGGGGGCACCTGGTGGCACAGCGGTTAAGCGTCTGCCTTCAGCTCAGGGCATGATCTTGGCATTATGGGATCGAGCCCCACATCAGGCTCCCCCACTATGAGCCTGGATCTTCCTCTCCCACTCCCCATGCTTGTGTTCCCTCTCTCGCTGGCTGTCTCTATCTCTGTGGAATAAATAAATAAAATCTTGAAAAAAATTAACAAGACAGGAAATAAAAGAAAGTCAGGATGTGGAGAATGGGGAGCCGTCTTACTCTACTCGTGAAAATTCAACCTGATACAGCCACATTTGAAAACAATATGGACGTTCCTCAAGACGTTAAACACAGAGCTATCCTACGACCCACCAATTGCACTACAGGGTATTTACCCCATAGAAACAGAGTAATGAAAAGAAGGGGCACCTGTATCCCAATGTTCATAGCAGCAATGTCCATAATAGCCAAACTGTGGAAGGAGCCAAGATGTCCTTCAGCAGATGAATGGACAAAGAAGATGTGGTTCATCTATACAATGGAAAATTACTAGTCATCAGAAAGGATGAATACCCACCATTTCCACCAACGTGGATGGACCTGGAGGGGATTATACTAAGCGAAATTAAGTCAAGCAGAGAAAGACAATTATCACATGGTTTCAGTCCTATGTGGAATGGAAGGAATAGCATGGAGGACAATAGGAGAAGAAAGGGAAAAGTGAAGGGGGGGAATGAGAGGGGGAGATGAACCATGAGAGACTATTGACACTGGGAAACAAACTGAAGGTTGCAGAAAGGAAGGGGTAGGGGAATGGGTTATCCTGGTGATTGGTATTAAGGAGGGCATGTGTCATAATGAGCACTAGGTGTTATATACAAACAATGAATCATGGAACACTACATCAAAAACAAATGAAGTACTGTAGGGTTACTAACATCGTTTTTAAAAAAGAGAAAGATATGAAATCCATACGGGAAAACTGTCACTATTTGCAAAGGACATGATATACTGAAAGATTACACACACACACACACACACACACACACACACACACACACACACAAACTCTTAGAATAAACAAATTCAAGAAAGCTCCAGGATATAAAGTCAATGTAAAGACCAGTTGTCTTTATTTTTTTTCAGATTTTATTTATTAATTTGACAGGAAGAGAAAAAGCACGAGCTGGGGGAGTGTCAGAAAGAGAGAGAAGCAGACCCTTGCTAAGCGGGGAGCCCAACACGGGGCTCGATCCCAGAACTCTGGGTTCATGACCTGAGCTGAAGGCAGACGCTTCACTTATGGGGACACCCAGATGACCCAACTTCTTGCATTTCTGTATACTGATGACACACTTTCGCAAAGAGAAATTTAAAAAGCAATGCCATTTACAATTGCATCAAAAAAAATCTAGGAATAAAAGTAACCAAGAATGAGAAATACATAGTACGCTCAACACATGGCAGAAAAGAAATGAAAAACCTGAGTGTCGAGGGGGGCAGAATGTATGGGTCAAAGATTTGGAAGGCAACACAAACAAATGGAAGCTTACGCCATGCTCCTTAACTGGAAGAGTTTATTATCTGAACATGTCCATTGTACCCAAAGCAATCGATAGATGTGATGAAATCCCTATCTGAATTCCACTGGCATTATTCGAGGAAATAGGAAACAGTCCTCAAACTTGTATGGAATCACAAAAGACCCGAAATACCCAAAGCAACTTGGAGAAAGAAAGGTGCAGTCAACACACTCCTGGATTTCAAGCTACATTACAAAGATGTTATCATCAAAACAGGATGGTACTGGCATAAACACAGACACCAGGTCAGTGGAACAGAACAGAAAGCTCAGAAACTTACCCACACGTAGATGATCCTAACTTATGACACAGCAGCAGAAGATATGCCATGAGGGAAGGACTGTCTCTTCAGTGAGCAGTAACAGGCAAACTGGACACTAAATGCAGAAGAATATAACTGGGTCACTTTCTTAAACCACACAAAAAAATTTTAATGGATGAATGATTTGAACATAAGACCTGAATCCATAAACCTCCAAGAAGACATAGGTACTAAGTCTCTCGACATTGGTTTTGGCAAAGAGTGTTCAGATCGGACACCAAACGCAAAGCAACAAAAGCAAAAATAAACAAGTGGAACAACTTCAAACTGAAATCTTCCACATGGCAAAAGAAACCATCAAAAACTTAAAAGGCCACTGACCCAATAAGAAAAAATATCTGCGAATCATATGTGTGAAAAGAGGCTAATATTCAATATACACACAACACTCATACAAGTAAAAAAAAAAAAAGTATAAAAAAATGGGGGGAATATGTGAATAGATACTTTCCAAAGATGGCACACAGGTGCAAACAGATAGAAAAAGTTGTTCGACATCACTAATCATCATCAGGGAAACATCAGTTAAACCCACAATCTGCTATCCCCTCACAACTGTTGGAACAGCAATTGTCCCAGAGACAGACACCAGGTGGGGTCAAGGGTGTGCAGACGAGGAGACACTGTGCACTGTTGGTGGGAATGGAAATTGGTGCAGCCACTGTGACAAACGGTATGGAGGTTCCTGAAAAAATAAATGCAACTACCACATGACCCAGTAATGGCTCTACTGAGTATTGATTCAGAGAACACAAAAATAGTGCCTCAAAAAGACAGATGCACTCCCACGTTCACTGCAGCATTATTCACAAGAACCAGACATGGAAACACAGACCTTGGGGTCCTTATGCCAAGTAACTCAGACACAGAAAGACCAATACCAGAAGCTCTCATATACATTCCATGTGGAATAAACAAATACTGAACGCATAGATACTGAGAGCAGGTTGGTAGGTGCCAGATTCGGGGGTGGGGTGGTAGAAACGGGTGAAGGTGGTCAAAGTCTCAATGTTTGAGTGAGAAAATCCGACAGTCATGAAATGTTCTGTCCAGCATGGAGACTAAAACTAACCCCGCAGCATGGGGTATAGGTTTCCCTGCTCTTTGAAAGTACAGGGCTTCTGAGAAACCTTGCACAGCAGAAATGGTGTAAAGAAGGGATGACCGTTCATTTACACGGAAAAATTGGACAGTGTGCTCAGACTCCAAGATTCCTTCTCTTTGGCTTTTCTTAGGCCTCAGGACACAAGTTTCTAACGGAGGCCCAGCATAAATGAAGATAAAGCACAGCAGAGGCTCACAGACACAATTCAAAGTGCTGGTGGCTGGATGCGGAGAGCAGTTCCCAGCGGAAGGAGCTGGTTGGGGTGCACGCCGCCTCTGTCGTGCTTCTCCCCAAAACAGATGCTGAACGCGATTCTCACTGTTCACCTTTTTTCATAAGAGGGAAATCCTCTTCAGTTGTCTTCCTCTTACTGAAGCTGGGTAACAACGTAGTTCTTTCAAGAAAGCCCAGGGTCTTACTGTGAACGTTTAAAAAGTGGGGGATACTTGTACTTGAGCATTGCTGAGGGAGGAGATGTGAAAGGTTCTCCCAGACACAAACCTCAGCAGATCCACTGGGAAAGGCACCTTCCTCGGCATGCGGAACACGGACTACCTCCTACCACCCGAGAAACCCTCTCCTTCCCCTCGATCAGGACAACCGACAACAGCTTGGAGTTACCCCAATTCCTCCGTTCTCCTGCTCCTAATAGCTAACCCATCAGCAAATCCTGTGAGCTCCATCTTCAGAATGGACCCAGAATAGGTCTAACCACTCCATCCAAGGCCCCCTGTCTGGTTCACAGTGCCTGAGTTCCTGGAAAAGCTTCGTCATTGACCTGCCTTGCCATCTTCAACACTCTGTCATCTGTTCTCAACACTGTAGCCAGGATGGCCCAGTGAAACAGGGTCTCATGGGGTTATTGCCCTGGAATGGTTTTCTGTCACCCTCTGTCACCTCTCTGAGGTCATGTCCTAAGCTGTCTCCTGTGGCCACAGGGCCTTATTGCTGCACCTGGACATACCTGGAATTCTCCTGCCCCAGAGCCTTTGCACATGCTTTCCCTTCTGTTAAGAATGCTCTTGATGTGTTCTCACTCACCTTCGGAGAAGTCTGAATTGGAGTGACAGGGACAGAAGATGAAGCTGTGTGTTGGGTGAGGCTGGTGGCGGAGAAGAAGGATCTCTGCCAGCTCTCCACCTGTGCCTCACTTGTCCTCAGCCAGGAACTTGCACACAGCCCTCACCTGTCACAACTCTCACCCAGGAGACCCACAGCCACCCCTGGAGCCCACCCTGCCCACACCCTGCTGCAGAATGCATTCAGCTCCCCTCTGGGACCCCTGTCAGCTTTACCCAGACCTGGAACTCCCCCGTCTCCTGCAAAGCTCCCGGATTCCCCCTCTGCTTCCAAAATCACTGGCGCAAGGCTTTCATGAGAAAGCTATAATGCTAAGTAATGAAATGTTCACACCTACTTTCCCCTTCTGTTGCCTTTCTCTCCACCTTCTTTCCTGCCTGTGCAAACTGTAACATATCAGTGGAACATGAACATGCTCTGAGACCTGAATCTTTCATTGCAGCTTTCTGAGGACTCCTTATGTGATGAGCAACTAGTGTATCCTACAACAGGGTGTTTTACAACTCTCATCTATAGAATAGTATAGCCCAAATTACCACAATTTTACCTCACTCTTCATGAAGCAGAACACTTTTTCCTTTCTTCTCTTACTTAAATTCCAGATAGTTCACATGCCATGGAATATTCGCTTCAGGGGTAGGATTTAGTGATTCCTCACCTGCATACAATACCCGGTGCTCATCACAAATGCCCTCCTTAATACTGCTCACCCATTTAACTCTTCCCCCCACGCCCCTGTCCTGCAGTAACACTCAGTTTGTTCTCCAAGGTTGAGTCTATTTTCTTGTTTGCCTCTCTCATCACCCCTCTACTCTGTTCATGTTTTCTTTCTGAAATTCCACAAGCATGAGAGCATAGGATATTTGTCTTTCCTCAATGATTTTGCTTAGCTTAATACACTCTAGATCCATCCACATCCTTGCAAATGGTAAGATTTCATTCTTTTTGAAGCTGGGTCATATTCCATTATATATATGTATCCCACATCTGCTTTATCCATTCATCAGTGCATGGAATTTGGGATTCTCTCCATAGTTTGGCTACTGTGGACATTGCTGCTATAAACATCATGGTGCATGTTCCCCCTTTGAATCTGCATTTTTGTATCCTTTGGTTAAATACCTAGGAGAGCAATTGCTGGATCATGGGGTTGTTCAATGTTTAACTTTTTGAGGAACCCCCACACTGTTTCCCAGACTGGCTGCACCACTTTGCATTCCCACCAACAGGATGGGAGGATTCCCCTTTAATCAGAACATTATCTGCCGGCAATTTCATAAGAGGAAACAAAACCTCTGTGAGATGCACCCAGGGTCAGGCCAGCAGTTGCAGACTTCACCCAAGGCTCCTGACTCCAAGCCCCTTGAAATCACCAGCATGCCACTATCCAAAAGAATTCCCAGACTCTCCTTCTGACTCCACCACCAAAGAAACTACAGAGAGAATATGGCACCTCAAAATATCGAGATAATACATTTAGTAAAACTAGAAATTCAAGCTCAACTTTTAAACAGGAACAGGCCCCTTTGGATAATTTTGAATTTTCCCTCCACCCTAATTTTAACTCTTCTCATGAATAAACTCATCAATGATGAAACTTCACCTTTGTCAAATGACATCATCCAAGTCAATATCAGATGAAAAAAGCCACCTAACTCTAGATGCTGGCCACTCAACCATATCTTAGGCCCAACTGAATAAACACTGTTAGATGAAGGAACAAATTAGATGTTACAAACAGGCACAGAGTGAATCTCACCTTCCCTTTCTAATAAAAGAGGGTTCCTAGGAAACAGATGGTCAAAAAGATTTGTAAGCAATAAATGGACAGAGAAATTGTGATCCCCTGCAATGTTCTACCAGCAGGGAAATTTGTAATTCTTGCATCAAACCCAGGATGCTGACAGTTACTTCAATTTTACTTTGTGGCTCAACTAGAGAAAAGAGAAAAGCCCAGGAGGTTTTGGGATAATGAGAGGTTTTACCTAAAGCCCTGACATAGTTAGGACATTTTGCCAAACATACCTGTGCTTTCTCTGAACATTGGCGTCCTGTGACAAGCTTCCTCGCTGACTCATTTGCTGACGTTCAAAACCTCGGGTGTCTTGGAGCCAGAGCAGAGAAGTGCTGTCAGCTGGGGAGAAGAAGGCACCTCTGACCTAAAGCCTGCACACCTGCTTCGGTTTCTGGGCAAAGGGGCAACACATCCTTGTTGTTTAGCAGTTATTATCTTCATTCTCAATAGACCATTGACCTTGCCTTTTCTGGATAGCAGACTTACTCTTCTAAAGAAACCCTCAATTTGTCTATTCCCAATGCAACTAGAGTCGGGTCTGGTTTACACCTGCCTCCAGGACCCACCTGGAGGATTTTCCTGCATGATTCTAACAGCCAATTACCACTAACCCGGGGGCACACGGGGCATAATGCTGAAGTTGGGTATGGCTCTGGGGCTTGCTACTGCCACACCTGTGCCTGGGGGACCAGGGCAAACCCTGCTGAACTCGGGGTACTGCTCAAGATGCATCACCTGCACTGTGCCAGAGAACCGGGGGACACATCACTGAAGGTGGGGACTCTGTGAGGTCCTTACCCACACTCTTCCTGGCAACAGGGTAATCCCTGAAATTCTGCAACCCATCCCACAAAAGCTCTGGTCAGTGGGCGCCCTGGAGTTCACGGGTATGGGGAATAAGGCCAGTTGAGGACATGGGGCAGAAGAGACTTTATATGGGAAAAGAAAACTCACCTGAGTACCCACAATGATCCCTCTCCAAGTGCCCTTCCAGAACACTGCCTCTCCCACCTGGGTAGCACCCTACCCCCGAACGCCCCCGCCCCTGGTGCATGCTGCTCACTCAGCAGCCGGGACCTCCACAGGGCAACTCTCTCTGTCCCAGTGCCCCTTCTTCTGCCCCAGGTCTGCACCCCACTGCAACTCTGGAACAGCCCACAGAGATGGAGGTCCACCCCCAAGCGGCGATTGGTCAGGGAGGGTGGTGCCCCAGCCCCTGGGATGCCAGGCAACCCGCCCTCAAGCCCCTGGAACCCTGAAAGTGCTGGGGGTCCAAGAGGCGCCTCCTCTACCCAACACCCAGCACAGGCATGGGTGGGGTCCTGGGCCGGGCTCCCCCCACACACCTGGCCCCTTCCAGGACCCCTCTAGCTGCAGATCACCCTCAGAGTCCTGCCCCTTCCCTTTCTGCACCAGCACTCCCTGCTGGGGTGTGCCTGGTTCTGGGCAAGGTCAGGGGCTCTCAGACCCTCCAAGGCTTGGGCTTTAGGAAATGCAATGATTTCATGCATTTTCAGTATGTACATGTCAGTATGACTGTAATCTTATGGGAGCCAAAGAGGTTCTTTATTTTTTCTTATTTTCATGTTGTCATTTTTGGTTATTGTTTTATTCTCGAAGCAGATGTACAACATGTGCTTGGAGCAAAAATAGGGCTCATGCTTTGAGTTTTGCCCAATCATTTTGAGCCGGGTAAAATGTTAAAGGATAGCTTCCCTGGGAGCCCAGGATCAGGGCTCACAGATGATATAAGATAAAAATTACATTCATCATTATAATTACTCCTAAAATGGAGGAATTTGAGACAAAAGCACCTTTCACAAGAGTACTAAGAAATCAAAATGATGCCCACAGAAGGCTACCTGCTCCATGGTCAGCACAGGTAACAGAAGGGTTCACAGACTCTGGACTCCTGCCCTTCTCCTGTCCAAATCTCTGAAGCACACAGACCACTTAAAATCAGAATTGTAGAACTGCTAGACACCTTAGAGATGTCTGGCACCATTCCCTTGGACTGCAGAATAAAACACAGTAGCTCGTTGTCACAAACTAATTTCAACATGAAGTGCCCCCTGGATGCACTAAGTTCTTTCTCTGCAAATGTTGACTAATGTAAGTCACAGTCATACCATACAAACACTACAATGGCTGGGAAGTCATCATAGGTAAGGGAATATTTTAGCCATATTTATAAGCATTGGCTCACTTTGTAGAAGAGGCTGAGCTGCGTGTTTTTAAATACTATTTCAGACCTGTTTTACAGCACCCTCTGAACATACCAGATCCTGAATGGACTAAAAAAGATAGTTGATTTCAGTAACTTTAATACCAGAAAAATATAATACTGTCTGTATTCCTAAGGATCTTTGAGTATCTTACCCACAGGTCCTCCACTGAGATAATGATCTTAATGATCACCATGGGCAGAGGTGAAAAGGCCCACTGAATTCGTTCCAGTTGTCCACATGAGAAGAAAATCCTGATACTTGATAGGTTTCCAGATCGAGAAGACCAGAGATAAGAGGGAAATAGTACCCTGTATGGAACAACAAGGGATTTGGAGTCAATTTGGGGATCCCACTTAGGTTTCTGACACTAAAATCCTCTGTGACTCATATCATCTGAGTCCCTGTCTAACCACGTGAAAATGTGCCTAAAAATATCTATACCCTAATTGAGAAGTTTAAGAGGCAGAATGCTACAAAGAGCCAGTATGATGTCTCTCAAGAACAGGTGCTCAGGAAGCCATAATTGCTATTGGGTCTATTTCTTTTCCAGAAGAAAGAACACATGTTGAATCCATATTTCTAATAGATGACTCACCAGATGATTTTCAAACCTGAAGGAAGGCCAAGAAGTCGCTCTTGTGTCATATTTCACTCAGAAATCATGTTGTTGGACTGGTGAGGAAGATATGATAGCAACGTCATCACTAAGAGTGGGGAGCTTATAATTTCCATACGGCCATGTTGACACCCTTAGCTCAGACCCACCAGAAAGGGTAGCTGGGGAGTGGGCATTGTCATCACTATGAGTGGGGAGCCTCCAATTTCCATATGGCCATATTGACCCCCTTAGCTCAGGGCCACCAGAAAGGACAGCTGAGGGGGGACCACAGGCCAAGGCTGCCAGGTGTGGCTGGGGCAGGCAGAACTCTGACTTAAGGCTCAACTCCTGTCTAGGTTATTATAATGCTCTTCACAAAGAAAGTGCCATTGTGTGTGAGCCCTCATGTAGAAAACGTTCAGAATTTCCATTGAGATTCCCTCTCTGACCTTTAGGATATGTAGCAAAGTTCCATTTAATTTTTAAACATTGAAGGACTTCCTGGTTTTCTTTTCGCTATGACTGTGGCTCAATTCCCCTGTGGTCTAAGAATAGAATCTAGTTAATTTCAGGGTTTAACATTTGTAGACTTGATTCGTGGCCCCACCTATCATCTATTTGGGTAAAGAGTCTATGAGCACTTGAAAATAACATATTCTGCACTTATTATGGAATGTTCCCTATATGTCAATTTGGTCACATTTGTTACCAACGTTTTGTCTGCTTTTTCTGTCAGATATTGAGAAAGGTATATTAAAATCTTCAAACAACGCTGCTCTATTCAACATGGCATCGGAGAATCTACCAGTGTTTTACGGCAAGGGAAACAAAAAGTATAAGAATTGAGGGGATAATTGTGACTATTCACAGATAATACGATTGTGTACATAGAAAATCCAAAACAGTCTATAAATACCCTATTAGAATTAAAAATGCAATGAATAATAATAATAATAATAATAATAATAATAATAATAATAAAAGAGGTTTCCTAGGAAACAGATGGTCAAAATACATTTGTAAGCAATAAATGGACAGAGAAATTGGATTGTAGCTTCCCATTGGACAGTTTCTGAAAGAAAACGTAGAACTGGTCAATCTTGGGGTAGGACATAGGGTGCACTAACCATTTAAAAGAATTCAGTGGG